>NW_020954591.1:7872418-7943550 GCF_900497805.2 Vombatus ursinus
GTCTGAGGATGGATTTGAACTCAGGTCCTCCTAACTTCAGGGCCAGTGCTCTATCCACTGTGCCATCTAGCTGCTCCAATCACATATTGTCTTAAGCATCTCTGTATCTGACAGTGTCTAGAGTACTTGCACTGCAGAAACTATAATTATCTTTTTCTATTTCAATGAGAGTATGCTATAGACCATTTGGCCAGAAAGAGGATATGGATGAAGAATATCACAAAGACAACCAAAAGGTTGCATATTGTACACCTTCCAAAGAATGCCATTTTGGTGTTATTTAAAAAGCATTGAATGAAAATAATAATACCCCAACCAAACAACCTATGTCAACATGAACAATTATTTTTGTTATAAAGCTGTATGTGTGCATACATACTTCAATACAACAAGGATTTGTAAATATTTTAGCTTCCCTTACATTCTTATAGAACAGTGAGAGCCTTTTGCATTAATTTTAGGTTATCTGCCCTCATTTCTATCTTCTATACATGTCTTTAAAATCTGAGTTGGTTGATGACTTCTCTGTGTAGCCAGATCAGGTTATTTAAATAACTTCTACTTTTCTTGCACACAGAAATTACTAGTGTCAGTATGGATATTCCTTTCACTGGAGCAGGTCACAATTCTTCTATACTTAGCACATGGCCTTTGAAAGTTAACTCCAGCTGAAAAATTCATCACCCCCATCCAACCTGGTAATGAATATCTCCAAAATTAGCAAGGCTTATTCTCTGACAATAAAGATGAGCAAATTCATCTATTGAGACATCTGTTAGAGGCCTCTCTGCCAAAGCAAAGCAGCAGATAAGTTACTGTCCTACTATGCCTTGCTAAAAGATACATCCTTCAGAAGAAACAGGAAGAAATGAGGGAAATGGCTATTCTAGATCTAATTCTGACTAATAAGGAGGATTTCATTGCAGAACTTGAAATGATTAAAGCTTGGAAGAAAGGGATTATATTACTTTAGAGCTTATGTTCAATAAGGAGGGGAAAGCCACTCACTGACTAACATGGACCTAATCAATCAATCAATCAATCAATCAGTAAACATTTGTTATGTGCTTACTATGTGTGCCAGGCACTGTGCTAAGAGCAGATATCAAAGAACCCCTGACCTAAGATTCTATAGGGAAGCTGATGTAAATCAATATGGAACTCACAGGAACAAAATTCTGATTATTTCCAATCAACACAAATGACTTCTGTGAAGAAGAAAAGGGGGCATTCTTTAAGGAAACTGATGTGACTGCACAGGGAATCTGTTGATCAACTCAGATTAATTAATTTTAAATTTTGGAGGCTCAATTGGATCTTTTTGCATTTCCACCATCTGAATAACTTTTTGCTTAGCTACAGAATTGAAAGCTATTCCTCGCTGAGATGGTGTGTACCGGATATATGGATTTGGAGCTAGTTTATCTGTGTAGTAGCAACCTTCTGAGCTAGATTTCTCTATGGTTACCTGTGTCTTTTCTGTAATCTCTTTAATGGCTTCTTCATCAGGTCTTTGCAGGTCTGGGTCAACTGCATCAAGATGGAATCAAGAGCAGATAATTTAAAATTAATGAAAAAGGCTGACAAAGTCCTATAAGAATGTAAGCAAAGCTAAAGCACATGTAATAGAGGTCGTTATGTTGGGCTTGTGGTCTGATGAGGCAGATTTAAAAGACTCTAAGTTCACAGTAGTTCTGCTTTTGGAAGTGTATTATGAAACCTTGTAAATATACCCTAATTTGAGAGTGAAAACATTCTAACAATGGAGTAGGAGAGGAAATACATGGAGCTGTGGTAAGGAGAAGAGCATGTAAGGTTGGGATTCCAACCTTGTACCAGGGACCTAGCCTCAGATACTTATTGGCAGTGAGACCCTGGGCAAGTCACTTGACTTCATTCTACCTCAGTTTCCTCAGCCATAAAATGGGGATAATAATAGCACCTATTGCACAAGGCTGTTGTGAAGATTGAATGAGATAAAATCTATAAATTTACTTTCTCCTATGTGTCTTCCAGAGCTGTTCTGGCCTTCATGTCATAGAGAAAGGGACACAAGGAAATACAAATGACAGGATCAATGATTGGTATCCATGAGAAATACAAATACATCAGGCAAGTATAGGCTTTAACAGAATGAAAAAACAAGCTTAGGTATCCATCTGAAGTAAGGTAGTGGTGGTGGCGGTGGTAAGTACAGTCAATCTGGCTTTTTTCCTCAGTCTTACAGCTACCTGAGTTAGTACTTGTGCTTAACACAAAACAAAACAAAACAAAACAAACCCAAACTCATTTTTATATCTTGTATTAAAGACAACAAAAAAAAGCTTTAAAAATATCTATGTTGGGGACAAAAGGTGATTAGATGACTTCTAAGTACCTTCTGGGATCCTAAGAGGGGAATAAAAGGACATAGCGTAATAATAACAGATGAGAGAGAAAAAAAGAGTGACATCTCCTTTGTTCCCCGCCTCAGGAAAATGATCTGAAGACTGGGAATTATAGAATGAAAATAATGGAGAGGTAATTGAAAGTAAAAATAAAGAGACTGCAAAACAAATGCACTGCGGTATTGTCCCATTCTACTGTACGTTGCTCAGAACACACCTAGAGTACTGTGTTCAATTCTGAGAGCCACATTTTAAGAAGAACTTTGAAAACCTGGAGCCCATTCAAAGGAAGATAACCAGAAATGGTGAGGAGGCACAGAACCATGCCACAAAATGATCAGTTGAAAGAACTAGGGATGTTCAGCCTGTGAGAAGACTTAGTAGGGAGATAAAAGCTGCATTTACACATTTGAAGATCTTTCATCTGGAAGTAGGGTTAGAATGATTTTGCTTAGCTCCCGAGAACAGAATAGTTACAAATTTGTAGATTTTCACTAAACAGAATCAATCAATCAATCAAATAAACATTTATTTAGCACCTAGGAAACACTATGATGCAGTGGACAGAGTGCTGAGTTCAGAAGTCAAGGTCTAATCCAACCTTAGACACTTGCATACGATGTGACTGTGGGTAAGCCACAACATCTCTGTTTTTCAGTTTTCTCATTTGAAATGAGGCATTTGGACTCAATGACTTCTAAGTTCCCTTCCAGCTTTAAATCTATGACGCTATGATCCTGCTATGTGCTAGGCACTGTGCAAGGTGCTAGGGAGACAAAGACCAAAACTAAATATTTGCTGATTTTAGAGAGCTAACATTCTATAGAGGGAGAGAATATATCCAGGAAATGCATGCCAAATAAATATAAGGATAAAGACAGACACTAACAGCTAGAGCATCAGCAGAGGCAGCATGTCGAAGGTAATACTTGAGCTGAATCTTGAAGGAAATAAGGAAAATCTACCAATTCTAGACTCAACTCACTGTATATGGGCAGTGTCTGGGCACATATGGATAGAAGAGTTAGGTAGGTGGTTTGTCCATCTGCATGTTGTAGTGTAAGCAATATACATTTTTCATCTGCTTTGTTTTTTTCAGTGTGGCTAGTTAAACTATTCCTTTTATACTACTGTGAGTGGCACTGAGAAGACTTTGTAGCATTCCAGGATGCAATGCAATTAGTCTCCCGTAATCTGTGATTAGGACCATTTGAAGAAACTCACCATTGATGTGGAATCTTTTTTTTTTTGGCAGGACTTTTGTACACACCTTTAGTGAAAATACACATGTTTGACAATTTATTTGATGGTAGTACTTGAGAGATTCTTGAACAGCTACTTCTGCATTGTACATGCTAGACTTTTAAAAAGGCATTTCCAGCTATCTCAGTGTGTTGCCAATTTAGAGGATGCCCATAATAGAGATGCGAAGTCTATTTCATTCATCCTGAAAGGGAGACTTCCAGAGCAGAACTAGATAGATATTGCAGCAACTTCCAGACTAAACCAGAAATAAGAATGAAAGACGGTACCATTCCTAATCAGAAGTGTGACTAGCACATAGAGTTAAGCATTCCTAATTATGTCAAAGTGCCAAGACCATAAGTATTTAGGGTCTTAATTTTTTGTATGAGCTGAAAAAGAAAATTTATAAGCAGAATCTTCATAATTACTATCACCAGAAAGTAATGATTGTATGCTTAAATGCACATGGCTCAGGAAAAACATAATTTGCCCTAGTTAAATTCTGAATGTCTTTATTATCCCAGCCAAGGAACAAAGAGGTGTAATTCTTTAGCAAAGGAAAGGATTGGTTCCAGGAGAGGAAGATCAGATAAGTAAGCATAGTAGAATCTGTATTAGATGGCAAGTAGATCCCTTGTTTTGAATAAAGTCTGTTTTAAGTTGGTCATATAACCCCATTTCTTGCTGTCTCCTAGGGAAATTATTATTATTATTATTATTATTATTATCATTTTACCAAACCCTTTCCCCCAAAGCTATTCAAAAATTAGAGTATCCTGACTTCTTGATTTAATGACCTTCAGTCCTTTAATACAGTTCACTACTTAACAACTGAGCCAGCTTCATAGAGCCAATCAAAATACTCAAGCCAAAAGGTTCTGTTTAACTTCACATACTGTATTTGGTGGGAAGTATTATTGGAGTATCAGAAGGAAATGGCATGTGAATAGCAGGGCATGACCTTTTGAAATAAGAGCTGCCCTGGTTGCAAAAATTAATCATAATGCCACAGCAAAGGTCGCTGCTGCCAACAAGTACACATTTGTGCATTCACAGGCTCTGAAATGCAAACAATGGGAAAAAAGTCTGATAGTGAACTACTGCATGGTAATGACCCAGGGTATGTATGTTTAGTATTTCAGCCCTGAGATCCACACCTAGGAACTTAGTTTTGTTAGTGCATCATGTCTGTCATTTGTAAAACATGTAAAACCTCCAAAAGACAGCTCTTCAATTTGTATTTTTTAAAATATCTTTGATTTTCATTAATAATCTAAATGTGCATCTACATTAAAAAGATAGACCTTGAAAGCCTAATGTATACTTTACTTGAGTGCTAGAATATAAGGAAAAATATCAAGAATATTCCTTTGATAGCAATCAGTGGGAGGAAAAAATAATAGAAAACCATTAACACATGAAATTTCAGCAAATTATTCTCTGCCTTCAGAAAAATTACTTCACGATATTTTTCCTGTTTTTGAAGGAAAAGGTTCCCTTTTCTATGCTATATAGACTTGTACATTTGTGACAAATTAAATTTAATTTCTGAATAGTCACAGCCAGAAGAAGGTTCCTGAATGGAAAAAGCAAATGAGATGCTTTGAATATATATAATGTCAGCTACTGTCATCAGTAAGGGAAATGAAATTGCATTGAATAGCACCCCCCAAAAAGGAGCCTGTGAGCTCTCTTGAAAGATTAGCCTCATTCAGCAATTAAAATGAAACCTCACAGCCATTATCTTTTTGTTTTCAACCCCAAACAATTCTTGGTTTCTGAGTTAGAGTGAATTTTCAACTTTTTTGATGAAATCAGTGTAGAGGGATTCCATTGAGTTGCTATTGTTATCTAATTTATTAAGACTATTTCAAATACATACATACGTATACATAATAAAGAACCATATAGAGATATACATGTAACACATACCATATTGTGTGTATATAGATGTACCCATTTTTAGTAACAGTTGCCTCCTTAGTAAAGGTTAATATGTAACTTATTTTGGTTATTTGGAGATTACGGCCAGAAAAGAGGTGAGATTTTATAATCTAAAATTTGAATTTGCTGCCATCATAATAAAATACCTTTTTTAGGTACTTCTCATAAATGCAGTATTACTTTGGTTCCATCTTATACTAATACTATTCTACTCAGTTCAATTCAAGAGGCATTTATGAAATGCAGGTCATTGTGTTAGGTGGTGGAGATAAAAAGACAAGAAGCTAATATTCTACTGGGTTGTAGAACTTAGACACACATATAACAAATACAAGAAAATCTGGGGAGGGAGAGAACTTTCACAAGGGGTGGGAAGGGTTGTCAGGAAAGGCTTTCTATATGGAAGGGGGGGACCTGAGCTGGGTCTTGAAGGGGTGCTAAGGTTTCTAAGGGTCAAAGTTGAGGAAGGAGTATATGCCATGAATGGAGGCCAGCACGTGGGAAGTTATGGGGATAGAATGAGGGGCCTGGGGAAATACATGTAGGACAGTTTGTCTGGCATGCCCAGTGTATGGAGTAAAGTGAGTAAGTCAGGGAGAGGTAGGGTGGAATCAGATCGTGGAGGGATTTAAATGGCTGCCTGAGGAGTTTGTATTTTATACTAAAAGTGGAAGCTACCAGAGATTTTTGAGCAGGGGAGGGGAGAAGCATCTATCTGCTTCAGGAGGATTATTTTAGCATCCCTATAGAGGGTGATTGAAAGAGGGGGAGACCAAATGTGGAGAGTATCGCAATAATCCAGGGAGGTGGAAGAGAGGCCTGAACTAGAGTTGTGTTCCCGTGTGTGTGAAAAGAAGAGGACAAATGCAAGAAATGTGGAAGTAAAATCGACAAGAGTTAGCAACTCATTGGATAAGAGGGATGACAGAGAGGGAAGAGTGAAGGATAACTTGAACCTGGATGACCAGAAGGATGGTGGTACTTTCAAAAGAAATAGGGAAATCTAGAGGAAAGAGGGAGTAATTAGATCACTTAATCTAGATATCACTCTTACTCCCTTTTATCTTTCTCTTGCTGGTATTGGGGGGAGGAAGGGAAAAAGGAGGAAATACTTAGAAAACTAGCTAATTTATCTCTCTTTGAACTTTGCTTAAAATCCAAAATGATAAATAGACACTAAAGTCAGTTGGCCATTTTCACACTATCTGTTTGAACAATTTGTCAACAAACACATCATGAATAACATTTACTTAAAATGTAAGGAAGTTATTTAAATGCATTGGTTGAGAAAAATCATTAACTTTGTTGCAAGATTTCAGCAAGATTGTGCATGTTACACAACTGATAACGTGATTAATGATAATACATCTGATTTATAAAGACCCACCCTAGAAAGATGTTTACTTATGAAAGCAAGTGACTCCATATTTCATTTAAGAAGTTCAAACTCCCCAATTTACAAATTCCTAAAGTACTCAAAGGATTTAAGATGAGAGATTTTTTGTCTTTTTTTTAAAAAACATTTCTTAATGTCTTATGCACATATCTCATAGCATCATAGACATGGGGCAATATTTTACTGGAATTCCCACAGCTCATAAGAGCATGGGACATTTTCACAGTATGCAGATGATGAGGACCAGGATGATGTTTTCCTGAGGGACCGTTCAAGAGAAACCTGTTATAGGTCAAATACAATATTAAAGAAGGCCAAGATTGTAGACTCAATTCTGTCTGGGTAATGGAAAACAACAACAACAATTCATATTTATGTAACAAAGTGTTTTCTTCCAAACAACCCATTGTGATCTTCAGATCTTGGCTAGCCAAGTATGAGATCTGTTCATGTTCCAGGGGAATGAACAAGAATGTGTATATTTTATGCGACAAAGTCCTTGCTTATTTATAGGCATTAATAGTAACTTTTAGCATATCATGATGATTGGAAAAATAACTCAAACCACTATTTGTGGGTCTATTTGTGGGTCAATGGTGCTGTCTTCCTATTTGGACAGGTGGGATTTTTTTTTAAATTCCAGTAATGGATTTGTCTAACTTTAGAGTCAGTCACTAATGTTCCCTGCTTTTGCTTAGGCTTGGTTCAGGAAGGCACAAATTGAGCCTTGCTTCACCCAGTTTCCTAGTATTCATCATTTGACTATAATGGAGTGACTTCCTGGTCACCTATGGACATACAGAGATGTACATACCCCATACAAAGACAGATTTGGGGCATGTTGCAGGACTGTGTAAGTCAACACGCCCTGCCTTCCTGACTAGACATATTTCCATACGAAATGGAAACAAGGTGAGGGGAAGCATATACCTGCGCCAAATGCTAGTGTATTCTTTCTGAACATTGTTTCTATGTTACAGCTGATTGTTCAATGACCTATGAGTGCCTCATTTCATCCCAACATGGAACCCAAACTAGTAGGACCCCCCCCAGAGTCATGCCTGCTCCTAAGAGCCAAGAAACAATAGTAAATTCAGGAGAAACATTAACACCTGGAAACATTTAGCAATATAATTAGTGACAATTCAGCAAGTGGTTAATTGTTTCTACCATCCATGTTTATGTTAGCTAGCTATGACTAATATTAGTATACCTTTAATCTTTATGCATGATGCTTCATTATAGATTCATGTGTGGTGCAATGAAATTTGGCATCTAGGTCCCTTTAGAGTCAGTCAGTTGCCTAATTTTGTTTCCTTGATTAGTTAGCTTTTTCATCTCAAAGTAAAAGGTAAAAAAAAAAATCCCATAGAACATTTTATCTTACACAAAGAAAAGAGAGCTTTCTTTTTTTGTGGAAGGTGGGGAGAATATGACTTCAAACTTTCACTTCCAGAATATTACAATGAGCACTTCTGTGAAATATCACAAGAACAGTAACACATGGGTTTAACTATCATTTCTATGCAGATAATTTACATATCCAGCCCCAGTCTCTCTCCTAAACCCCAGTTCCCATCACCAAATACCTTCTGGATATTTTGAACTGAAAGTCCCAGAGACATTTAAAATTCAATATATCTAAAGCTGAATGCATTAACTTTCTCCCTGGATCCTCCTCTCTTCCAAACTTCCCTATTTTGTTTGAAAGAATCCTTTCACTGTCTCAGATTCATAATCTCGGCATTATCCTGGAATCCCTCACTCTCCACAAATTCAATTAGTTGCCAAATCTTGCTACTTCTGTCTTCACAATATTTCCCCTACCCAACTCCTTTGTTCTACTCACACAGGTACCATATTTGTTCAAACCCTCATAACCTGATGTCTCCCTGTCTCAAGTCTCTTCCTGTTTTAGTCCATGCTATATACTGCCTCCAAAGTAATTCTTCTTAGGCCTAGATCTGACCATGTGACTTCACTACTCAACCAAATACCAGTGGCTTCCTTTTGCAGTTAGGATAAAATAGATATATTTCTCTGGTCACAACTTACTTCTCCATTCTCACTGGACATTATTCCCCTTCCCATGCTCTGGCCTTCTGTCTCTTCCTCACATACAACATTCCATCTCACATCTTCTCGACTTTGCACTGGCCATCCTTCCTCTGTCTCTCTGACTTGGCAATGCCTATTTACCATGCTGGATGCATTCCCACCATACGCTGCCTCACAGAGTCCCTCTCTTTCTTTAAGATGTAGTAACTCAGGCACTGTCTTTTGCAGAAAGCTTTTCCTGATGTTCCCAATACCTTGTATTTAAGCACTTTATGTATTTGTATTTATTAATTTTGTATTTATATCATACATACTTTTATCTCCCCATTAGAATGTAAGATCCTTGACAGTAAGGATTATTTTATTCTTTTTCATATCCTCAGGGCTTAAGACAGTACCTGGCACAAAGTAGGCACTTAATACGTGATTGAGAGATCATATCATACAACACAGAATATATTCTTTTTTTAAGTTTTATTTTATTTTTAATTTATGAGATAAAACAAGAATTTCCATAACAGAATAAAAAAAGATGATTGCACATAAAGCTGCAAATCTACTATGTACAACTTGCTATTCCTTTTAAATATATAATAGAGTTGTCATGCAAATTTCTTTTTTTCCTTTTCTTTCTACCCTCCTTACTCTAGAGATGTCTACCATTAGACATAAATATGTATATACATGTAAAAACATTCTCTACATATTTCTGTTTAGCAGTTCTTTCTCTGGAAGCATATAGCATCTTCCTTCATAGGTCCTTTGCAGTTGATTTGGGTGTTTATTATGGATAAAATGACTTAGTCGCTGAAAGTTGTTCTTAAAACAATATTGCTGTTACTGTGTACAGTGTTCTTTTAGTTCTGCTCATTTCACCCTTCATTATTTCATGCAAGTCTGTCCATGTTTTTCTAAGATAATAGAGCTCATCATTTCTTATAGCACAGTAGTATTCCATCACAATCATATACCATAACTTCCTCATCCGTTCCCCAATTAATGGGCATTCCTGCAATTTCCAGTTCTTTGCCATCACAAAGAGAGCTGCTATAAATATTTTAAATTATATAGGTTCTTTTCCCTTTCCCCTAATCATCTTTGGAAATAGACCTAGTAGTGGTATAATTTTGAATATATGCAACACAACATGAATATGAGCAAACCACTGAAACCTGTCAAAAGTCTATTCCATGAACAAGGATAAGGGACAAGGAGACATTAGTCATCATTGAACAGCCCTGGAAATAAGAACTTATATTTACACATTGCCTTTCATCCCAAAGGTTCGACAAATTCCAGGACCTTATAAATAAGCAAACTCATCTTTCTCACAAAGCCATGCTCTCTGCTAATTAGCAAGAAGAATATTTAAGTTGCTTTTTCCTCTTCTTTTAAAGTCAAACAGATCTCTTCTTCTTCCCAGGTTTCATTCAAAGTTCAAAGAGAACTAATTTCTTGTTGTCACTGTTGCAGTCTGGCTAATGAGAGTTCATCTTTCCTCTTCCTATGGACATTTAATGTTCAAAGACTGAGGTACAAGTTGAAGATACTCTCTGGCCAATAGGTAACTATCTTGACTTTGGTTCCTAGTGTAGTGTCTCTAATAGGAAAAATTTTAAAACCGGTCCCTTCCAGAAGATGTTTCCTGTGAGCTCCTAGAGATGTGCCAAGGTAATGTGTATTATCTGATTTCTGTTGTACACAAGAACATAAAAGCATTTCTTATTTTTTTTAATAATTAGGAATGGGAGGCAGACCTGTGATTTCATTCATATTGGGAGGAATATTCCAGATGTAGAAACTCCCTTTACCAAAGCAAGCTGGCACTTTCTCTGCAACCTATAGTCTTAGAGAGCTGCTTAGGGAACAAAGAGATTAAGTGGCTCCCTAGGGTTGAAAACTAGTATGTGTCAGGGACTGGTCTTGAACAGAGGTCTTCTTGACCTAAAGGCCATCCCTCTATCCACTAACTACCCCACGCTGTCTCACATTTTAAAAATAATTACGTATCTAAATATGCATATTCATAGATCCATCGATAGATGGAATGGGGAATTTTAGATCTACAAGAGACGCCAGAAGTCATTTAGACGCAAGTCTTCATTTTAAAGAGGAGGAATGAGAGTTGAAGTGATTTGTTCAAGGTTGAAGGTCATCCATCTGGTTATTAGAAGAGCTGGAACTGGGGCCTAGGCCTCTTTGTTCCTGTTCCAGTACTGGTTCTGCTGTACACAAGAACATGTATGTGTCTATATTCTTGTCTGGATATCTTATCAATTCATAGTTATATCTACAGCTAAATATATAGCAATCATGGATGGAATACATCAACTTCTGGGAAGTGACTCAAAAATAATACATGAATATACTTTCAAGGTTTGCTGGTCTTCCAGTAGAACATATTGCTGCCACAATTAGAGGATTACATTTGGATTTAAGTTCTTGAGACTCTAGCTCCACTGTAGATGATGATAATGATTCCTGATTGTCTATTTAATTGACTTGAAAACTGGGAGTGGTGTCATTGGAGAGAGCATCCAACTGTACAGACAATAAATAGCCTCAGAGAGACAGTAACTGAGGTCCTTAGATGACTAGAGAACAAATCTTAGTATTTATGTCCACTACTGTGACAAGACAAGTGTGAAAAGGGGCCTGATCTGTGATACCCCTACAGTACCAAATCTGGGGATTTTAACCTAAGGTCTGTGAACTTTTTTTTTTAAACATTTTGATAACGATTTCAGTGAAAATTGGTTTCCTTTGTAATCTTATATATTTTATTCACTTAAACATCTCCTTTTCAGAAGGAGTCTATAGGTTTCATTAGATTGCCAAAGAGATCCAGGCCACAAAAAACGTTAGGAAACCCTTGTAGTGACTGTCCGTCACTAGCAATCCCTAGGACCTGGCTCATGGTGACCCCCACTGGTCTTTCTTTGCCACCATTTTTCATTTTACTATAACGTGTCCTCCCTCTTTCCCCTCCTTTTTCTTTTATTAGAGACTGAAGATCCAAAGAAGGCACAGATAATATTTATTTAGCCTTGCTTTTCATAGAGCTGGATTCTATTCCACATACATTAATTAGCCTATTTAGAAATACAATTTGATTACTGAATTTTTAAAGTGAAAACAAAGAGAGGTAGCACAAGGTCAAACTTCCAAAAAAATGACAACGTAAGTCATTGGTCAAAGCCATACTTTCTTGGAACTACCCTATGATCCTTGCCGCTATCTCATAAATCTTTGAATCTAGCACTGATGGGATTCTTGAATTTAGAAAAGCTGGCCAGTCTTTTAGACAAGTGATTTCCTAGGAAATGTAAACATATATAAAGATAGTTGTTGATGAAGTACATGGCTAGACAACAGATACATACACATACAGATTGAGACTGCTGCTTCTGTTCTGGTCATCACTTATCCAGTATTTCTCTGTTTAGCATTATCCTACGTTATTTCTTATTTTTAGATCATCATTCCCACAACTGTCCAGATTGGCAAATAGGACTTCTCTTATGCTCATTCAGCAAATTCAGCTCAACAAATATCTGATCAATCACCTATTGTGTGGAAAACACTGTGCAACACACTGAGTGACATACAAAGCTTAGATCAATTCTTGTTCTCAAAGGGTTTGGGAAACAGATTACACTAAAAGAATTATTGGACATGAAAAGTGCAGAAGAGAAATGCCAAAAAAAATTTAAAAGGTTAGATTTGGAGTTAGGGGACCTGGGTGTGAATCCTGACTCTGCTTCTTACTATTGTGTGACTTTGGGCAAGGCAATTAACTCTAAGAGCCTGAGTTTCCACATCTTTAAAATGAGTGGGATAGATTTGGAGTTGATGTCTTCAAAGGTCCCTTCACACTCTTAATCTATGATTCATGCTATATTATGTGGTCATTACCACTTGGGGGGTGAGTCAGTGAAGACGACCTGGAGGTGTCATTTGAATTCAATGGGTGAATGGGAAGGGGAGAAAGGGCAAAGGAGATAAATGTAAAATAAAACCTTCTTGAGGACAAGCTAAAGGAATTGAGACTCATAAATGAGGAGAAGGAAGAGCATTAAATATATGGAAGGCTCCTCCATGGCGTATTGGGTAGCCAAGTGTTCTCCATCTGTCTCCTGTGGGATGGAGTAAAAGGAAATGCCAGGCAATATGAGACAGGAGGTTAGACAGAAGGGTTTCTTGATAGTGAGGATTTGTTAAACTCTAAAATGGATGGCCATACAATGAATTACCTCTTCTATGAAGCTTTAGAAACAGGATAGAGAATTACACATCAAAAATGGTCCTGTATAAAGGTAGGAGGAATAAACTAATTTCTTCAGACCTATGATTTGATTTTGTTACACCATTACTAAGAGAATTCTAGGTTAAAGACGTCAAACTCTACTGCCCTTTGCAAGGAAGATAAAGATTGGCTTTCACTGTAAAACTGTATCAGTTAATCTGATTCTCTCTTCTCATTGACTGGGGGGAAGAGAAGGGGGAAGAAGCAGGTTACCACATCAATGTATAATTAGGTATCCTTAGATGCCCTAAGGCAGAAGGGTAGAGAAGCAGTATCACTTGCACCTAGCATACAGTGGGGAATTCACCTCTGCTCCACAAAGCTAGATAAGCATCCTCCCAAGTCCTCCAGAGTTTACCACTTTGGTATGGACTTCCTTTAAGGCTCTCTCTTTCTTTGGCCCTTTTCCCACTCTCTACATTCTCTCCCTTGGTGATCTCAATTACTTCCATAGCTTTACTTACCATCTTTATAAAGATAACTCCTAAATCTGTATCTAAAGCTGATCACACCTCTCATCTCAAATTCTCCATTTTCAATTTTCTACTGGATATCTCCATCTGGATGTCCTTAGAGTACCTCAAATTCAACATGCCCCAAACTGTACTTATTCTCTTCCTTCCAAAACCTGCCTTTATTCCCACTTCTGCTTTTCTGCTGATGGCACCTCCAGTCATTCAAGTTCAAAATATCAATCTTAAATTTTCACCTCTTCTTTGCCTTCTATATCCAATTGATTAAAAATTCTAGTGAATCTACTGCTAAAATGTTCCATGGATTCTTTGTACTTCTAGGTCTACTTTCCCATTCCAAATCTCCCCTGCATAATCCATTCTGTATGCTACTACCAAAGTAATCTTTCTGATGAACAGATCTAAGCACATAATTCTGCAACTAAAAACATGAGATAATATATGTAAAGTACTTGCAAATCTTGAAGTGCTTCATAAATGTTGTCCTTTTTAATTCTTCTTCTTCTACTATACTGCTGCTGCTGCTACTACTACTACCAATACCACCACCACCACCTGCACCACCAAAGGTTAAAGTACACATTAATTAGCCTAGCATTCAAACTTTTCACCATTTGGCTCCAACATACATTTCCAACCAATCAACAAGAATTTATTAAGCCCCTACTATGTATCAGCCACTGTGCTGGGCAATGGGGATATGAAGAAGAAAATGATACTGTCCATGTCCTCAAGGAGATTATATTCTATTCCAGTCTTATTATGTGCTACTGTCTTTCATCCAGACTCTCTTCCAGCCAGACTCTTCAATCATCATTGCTTCCATCCTGTCCTTTTCAGAATCTATGTCTTTGTGCACCCCTATCCTCCACCCCTACCTACTAAGGTTGTTGTTGTTGTTGTTTAATTAGTTCAGTTATGTCTGATTCTTCATGACCCCATTTGGGGTTTTCTTGGCAAAGATACTGGGTGGTTTGCCATTTCCTTCTCCAGCTCATTTTACAGATAGGGAAACTGAGGCAAACTGGTACTATCCCCTTATTTCAAGGCCCATCTCAGGTACTTCTATTTCATGAAACCCTCCTTGAATTTTGCAGTTTATTCTATTCAACTTCTCCTTTACACTTAATAATTTTCTAACATAACTATTTGTGAATAACTCATGACATTCGAATAACTTATGACTCATTCCTTACAAAGTAATGCAAAATCCTCAAGAACATGGGCTCCATAACCTCTTCATGATAAACACACATTTGTACATTCTTAGAACTTCTCCCACCAAATTTTTAGCTATGTGCAAGAGGAATGGCAGCAAGATATAGTGGAGAAAAAACTTTCACTGCTGTCAAGAAGATCTGGGTGTAAGTTGTGGCTCTGATATATACTAGCTGTGTGATCATCAAGTCCCTTAACCTCTCAGTGTCCCAGGCAACTCTCCAAGATAAAACAATTATTGATAAGTTGCTGATTGTTATTGGTGGAGAGAGTTTTCAATACTAATGAATTTCTTTTTTTTTTCTACCTCCTGCCTCCCACCCAAAATAAGAGATCACAACTTTCAGCTTTAATATAAAATGCACAGTACATCCTCACAGGAAAACAGATTGATGCCCAAGGCATCAATGATTACAACCCTTGACATGGTTGATCAGAATGCCTGATGAACACTTACATTTTTAGAATGGCACAATAGACCATGCAATTCAGCAATGCTTATTTTCCCATAAGCAAATAAGTAATGACTTAGCAATTTCTCAAGAGACAAAAAACCAGTACTGAAATGGAAGTTCATAGGTTCTGATTAAAGTAGTGGGAGAAGTTTTTTTTTTTTTTTAAAAAAGCTATACTCTAAAATTTATCGAAAAGAAAAAAAAAGTACACATAATCCAGGGTAAATGAAAGCTCAATATATACTTGCTTATAGATGGCAAAACGGATAGAACATTGGGCCTGAAGTCAGGATGATCTGAGTATGAATCCTGCCTCAGAGGCTTACTAGTATAGTATTTGTATAGCACTTAGCACAGTGCCTGGTACATGGTAGGTGCTTGATGAATGCCTGTTTCTTTCATTCCTATTTTATCTACTTTGTTGTCAGCAATGTAGCAAAGGGCTTCATCCCTATTAAGCATTCAATGTTAGTTGTTGATCATTTTTGCCTTTCTTCTCCTGGTTTTTTTTTCTCCCTATCTCATTCTGGAACACTAATCTCTCACAAAACATGAATAAGAAATTGCACCTCTAATCTCAAGAAATTGTCTGGGTATGGAAAAGATTCTCACATACCATCTTTATTCCCTGGATAAAAGTAATATACACTCAATTCCCAATTAAAAATGGCTCACAAATACTCAGAATCCAAGTGTTCCAGGCCTTTCTCCTTATTCAGTCAGAATTGCAATGTTTACCTGGCTCAGGCACCAGTACATCAGAAAACCATGGTCCGTGAGGTAATCTAACCCTTTGCATGGCTCTATAGGATCAAAGGGGAATAGCAATCTCTACCTTACTCTTAAGTGTGGCATATCTTAGTGAGGTATCACAGAAACTCCATTCCTCTATGTTAATGCTCTTCACCTAGTGTTCATGGATAGATTTCCCCTAGGCCTAGGTGAAGGTGAGTACAACTTTCCTCAGCACTGACAAAGTAATGTAGAGAAATCTATTTTGGGAAATGGTGACTACCACTTTAACTGTCTGACTCAACTAAAAGGAAGCTTTTTTATTTGCTGTTTTAGGTGAGAATATAGATATTGAGGTTAAAAAAAGGAAAGAATGACCATCTCAGGAAAAGCAGACATATTAAAAACACTCAGAAGATATAATCTGTATGACCTCATGATAAATATGAAAGCATAAGGTTCTATGCAAAATTTAAATGATAATGAAACAGCAAAAACCCAGAGGAAAACCTCTACATGAGGCTGATCTTCTTTGGGTGTTATTCACAGCTCTGGGTCCCATAAAGCACCAAGTCTTAGTACTAAATTCTAATAAAATATCCTTCTTGGATAATGTGATTTTCATTTACTATTTTAAGTTTTAAAAAATTCCCAATTCCCCAAATGGTGATTCTTTTTTTTTAAATGAGGTAGTTTTACAAATTGATATATTTTGTTTTTACCTCACTAAAATTTCCAAATACATCTTTTATCTATCTACTCCCAGGGAGATATGTTTTACAACAAAGACTAAAAGAGAGAAAAAATAGTTCAGCAAAATTGGGATTCTAAGAGGCACTTGTGAATGCTATGATTTGCAAATGTCCATAGGGTTTGTGTTTTGATCAAAGTACAATGGCCTCCTCCATTTGTTTAACTTCAGAGGCTAGGAAGCAAAATCCATTTTGCCCTTGTCAACAACCATCACACTACTAGTCTTCTTTTAAGGCGCAACCCCAGGCTTCATAAAGAGATCTTCATCCCTTGCAAATCTATGGTTTTTTTCTTTTTTGGCTATATGTGACCAGGACAGGGTCAGAAATCAAGTAATTTGAATTTCCCCTGGCAGCTCAAACTACTGGTCTTTAGAACTTCCCTAATGCAGTTATGATAATATGAAGTGTTCCTGACTTCCCATCATTGAATCTAGAAAGGAAACCTTTAACAGCCAAGAGCATCATCATCTCTGTGACAAGCCAAATGACCCAAAGTGTCACTAACTCTGTTGTCATTAGAATCTCCTGTTTTTGAAATCTCTAGAAACTTATCCTCTATCACTGACTCACTGCTGGAAACAACACAACAGCAACAATAAAAATTTAGACCCCAAGAAGGCATCACAACAATGTTTTCAAAATCTGAAATTTGGCATCCATTGGGGAACTATCATTTGTTTTTCTATTTTTTAAAATACTGTTTTGTAAATTAAAAAAATTAAGATGTGATCATCAATGCCTTTGGCTTTCATGTCACAGTCACCTCCATGTGCCATTTCTGTACCCTTGCCCATAACCACCCTCCTTTTGTAAAAACAGCAACCAGAGTAGAGCAAAACTGAATGACATACACTCCAGTGTATGTAACTCCTAGCTCACTCATCCCTCACCCCAAAAAGAGGAGGAGTTTATTACCCTAGCTCTTCTGCAAGGCCAAGACTGACCATTATAAGGACATGAGATTCTCTTTGTTGCTTTTAAAAGGGGACAGACACATCCTGAACATTAATTTTGTATGATTACTATTTTTTATTGTCACTTGTGTTTATGATTTTGGGGCGATGGATAAAATGCTGGGCTTAGAGTCAGGAAGACCTGAATTTGAATTCCACATCAGACACTAACTAGCTACATGACCCTGTGCAAATCACTCATTTTGTGTGCTTCACTTTCCTTATCTGTAAATGGGTATAATAACTGCACTTCTCAGTGTTGTTGTGAGAATCAAATAAGATAATATTTGTAAAGCAGTTTGTAAACTTTAAAGCACTATGTAAATGTTAGCTACTATTACTGCTATTATAATTACCAATCAAGCAATTACAAAACTTTCATTATGTACCAGGCAGCTACATGGCTCAGTGAATAGAAGGCTGGATCTGGAATCAGGAAGACCCGAGTTCAAATGTGACCTCAGACACTTACTAGTTGTGTGACCCCAGGCAAGTCACTGAACCCTGTTTGCCTTACTCCACTGGAGAAGAAAATGGCAAACTAGTATCTTTGAAACTATACTTGGGGTTACGAAGAATTGGACGTGACTGAACAACAACAGTAATGTACCAGGTACACTGGGGATACAGGGAAAGGCAAAAGTATCTGTATTCAAGGAGCTATACACAGAAGATGATAGTAAACTCTTGCTTAATGTAACTTACAAAGGCAATTTTAGTGCATTTGCAAAGAAAATACTTTATTTTATTTTATTTTATTCTTTTTATTTTGTGAGGCAATCGGGGTTAAGTGACTTGCCCAGGGTCACACAGCTAGTAAGTGTCATGCGTCTAAGGCCGTATTTGAACTCAGTCCTCCTGACTCCAAGGCCGGAGCTTTATCTACTGAGCCACCTAGCTGCCCCTCAAAGAAAATACTTTAAAGCAGTGTGCAGATATCTCCTCTACAGCCACAAATCACAACCTCTCTGGTCCTTGACAATTATCAAAGGCTAAAACTTCATTGCCCTGCAGCCGGCCTGGTGGTGACCTTCTCTGGACTCAGTGAGGCTGGTCCAGTGAGGCTTAGTATCCATTCACTGACCATGGCTTAGATACTTATCCAGCCTAGTAGAAGCTACCATATCTTGTGCTTCCCTGACCCAGCCTTTGAGAGCCTAGTATCACCTCTCTGCCATGTCAAGTATAAACATTAATAGCTGTTATAGCTCTTACAAAAATCAATAAACCTTACAAGACAGAGGAGAGAATCTCTGGTAGTTTACCCGTACAGTCCAGAGGAAGAAAGTACAAGGAGGCAGATGCCTCTCACTTTATTTACTTACCAGAGGCTCTGCCATGATGATACGAATCTTGCGCTCAGCCTGAGTGGTGAAGTTGACAAACAGACTCTTGAGCACATATTCTCCTGGTTTGCTGTCTGGGTCAACATTGATGGGCAACATGGTGGGAGGCCCTTTCTCCCTTTGTGTGCCAGAAACAGGTGGAACTGGAGGCTTGATGTAACCGTTACCGACTGGAGAGGCTGAAAAAAACAAGCAGGGGATTTTTAGTGTCTGCAGTCTTCCATGATGATTCAGATTTAGTACCTGAGAACATGAACACATGCTTTAGGTTCCAAAGTCATGCATAATACCCCCCAAATAAGTGGGCATCTTGATGTCTGAAGAGCTTTTTGACCTCACTCTTAGAAAACTTTTTGTCACACTTTTTGCTGGATTTAGAGTCAGCAAGACACGAATGCGAATCCTGCCTCACACACTTATTAGCTGTGTGATTCTGGACAAGTCACTTAATTCTGTTTGCCTTAGTTTTCTCATCGGTAAAATGAGCTAGAGAAGGAAATGGCAAACCACTCCAGTATCTTTGCCAAGAAAACCCCCAAATGTAGTCATGAAGAGTCAGACAACTGAAAAATGACTCAACAAAAAAAATTAGATTAATAGTATCAATACCAATAGATACTAATTAGATAAATACTATTAGCTTAATACTATTAATACTAATAGATAATAATTATGTAGATACTATTAGATTAATATTATTAATGCCAATAGACATTATTTAGGTAGATACTATTATTATTCCCATTTTATAGGTGAGGAAACTGAGGCAGGGGTAAGGTGATTTGCCCCACTGCCAGTAAGTATCTGAGGCAGTATTTGAACTCAGGACTTCCTAACTCTAAACCCTGAGTTAAAATCCAGCCTCAGACATTTGCTAGCTGTACGACCTGGGGCAAGTCACCTAATCTCTACCTTAAAACATTTCCCAAGATAGCCTCTCATTAAAATCCTGTGAAAGCAAATTTTGGGAAAGTTGATAGTCAACACGCATTTATCATGTGCTTACTACATGCCAAGCAAAGTGGTAAGCCCTGAGGAGATAAAGATAAGCAAAAATAAATAAAAAAAACAAACAAGCAAATAAATAAAAGAACATTCTGTTTTTAAACCTGCATAAATGCAATGAAGGTTTCTTCACCTTTTACTACAAGGCAAATATATGTGTGCACATACGTATGTGTGCTCTGAGTGTGGTGCAGGGCTATGAGGAGACTGGGTCTCATCACTATGGATAATTACAGGAAAAATAAATAGGGATGGTTAAGTCAGGTCTTGAATATTATGTTGGAAATTTCCTCATCTGAAACACTTCTTTCCTAAGTCAGTTCTGTACATTCAGCTGCCTTCTCTAGGATGTACACAGAGCACTTCTTTAGAAGCCTGATCCACTCTCACAAGCTTCTATGAGGAATGTGATCCCTCTCCCTTAGGATATAAGATAGCAACATTTGTCCCTTTCAGTCAAGAAACAAAGAGTAGACACTAAACAGGATTGAACTTTGCCAGTGATTTCTTTTTTTTTTTTTTTGGCTGGGCAATGGGGTTAAGTGACTTGCCCAGGGTCACACAGCTAGTGTCTGAGGCTGGATTGGAACTCGGGAATAGGAGTCTTTCTGATTCCCAGCCTGTTCTTCTATCCACTACACCATTTAGCTGCCCTTTTATACTCTAATATGTGGCCCACAGGGATCCTTATGTACAGTTTAGTGACCTTATTTCTATTTGAGTTTGACACCACTGGTCTAGACCACACAGTCATATGCTTCTTTTACATCTTTCAGAGCATCTAGGACAGAGCTGGGCACTAAAGTAGGTGCTACAGAAATATATATTAACTGATTTTTAAAAATTTCATTAAAACTCCTCGTATTTAAAATTCTGAACTTAACCTTTACTTTCTTTGCTTCTCCAAGTAACTGGCCTATTCTCAGAGTGAATGACTCAAAAACTGCACCCAGAGGCTCAGCGACGGCTATTCATGTCTATTTCTCAAGGAAAAGAAAGTTGATATGGGTTTAGAAAACAAGCCAGTTTCTTATAGGAATTTGGTTTCCAATTGCTTAACCTTTCTGAAATGTGCTTTTTCATTGTATATTTCTCATGTAAATACTAATTTTGCTTTCTCTTCTAGCCATCTGCTTGGGAGTTGGAACCTATTATGGCTCCATCATTTCCTTTTTTCCATTGGTCTCTTTTTTGCTGAACTGAATTTTAATCCTCAATTCTGGTTGAGGCTGCTCCATGGTTTATTTGAGGCATTATTTCCTCTAATTGTTATTTTTTTTTCTTTTGATCTCTTCCTGGGTGTTCCACTTGGTATTCCAGCTGCCTGGGTTCACAGTCCAAACTCCAGGAAGTCTGTTTCGAGTCTTTTTTCAGCTCATTCACATTCTCTTGACCAGATCCAGTTTTGCCAGAAGGTGATCATCTCTTGAAAATCTTTCTATTCTTTGTTTCCATCTCATTGACAATTCATTCTGTCTTTGGGCTGGCAGATCTCAGCTGGCTGTGATGCATGTCCCTGGGGCTATTCCAACTGTGCCCTTCAATTTACCAGCCCACCGACCAAAGCAGCAGTCCCAATCCCAATACAGATATTTCTTCAGCTCTGTTTTGTTATAATACAGAAGGGGAAGGAAAGGAAATACTTTGTTTCCAAATGTGAGATTTCTACCCTTAAATTCCTAGTCCCTAGGAATAGGACCTAGCTCTGCATGGAGAAAAATTTTTTTATTCCCAGACAGAGAGACATAGAAGTAATGTAGTGCCCTGATGTACAGCACATGGCTCAGCCATCTCTGCTGTTGGGGTTTGATAGCCCTGTTTTAGAATGGTGTAGTGCTAAGCATGCAAGATTTGGAGCACAAAAAGATTTGGGTTCAAATCCTGCCACTGACATGGTCTATGTTATCCTGGGCAAGTCACTGATCCTCTCTAAGTCTGTTTCCTTAGCTGTAAGATGAGGGCAAGAATGCTTGAAATACCTACCACAACAGGGCTATGGAGAGAATCCTCTTCCTTTTTTTTTGTGAGGCAATTGGGGTTAAGTAACTTGCCCAGGGTCACACAGCTAGTAAATGACAAGTCTCTGGTCTGAGAATGGTTTTGAACTCAGATCCTCCCGACTCCAGAGCCGGTGCTCTATCTACTGCACCACCTAGCTGCCCTGAGAATCCTTGAGATAATATATGTAAAGCATTTTGCAAAATTCAGAGTATGATAGAAATGTTTGTGTTGATAGTAGCCTTATCATTACTGATCTCTCTACAGTGCTTCAGGTTAACAAAATACTTTGGTGTTTTACTTAAAAGTCAAGGTTCAAATCACAGAATCAGAGAATTTGAGAGTTAGAACATACCTCACCAGTCATCCAGTCCAGCTCATAACCGCCACATGGCCAGCTACTTAAAGCCCTCCAATTAGAAGGAACCCACTCTTTCCTCAGGCAGTCCTGTACTTAGCTGTAATGGTTGGGAAGTTTTTCCTGACATCAAATTTGCCTCTTTATCACTTCCATCCATCACTTCGGTTTTGCCCTCTGATACCAAACAGAGCAAGCCAAATCCTTCTTCCATAGGCCTTTCAAATCCTTGCACAAAGTTATTATATAAGCCTTCTGAGTCTTCTCTTCTTTAGGACAGAGTACAGCAGAACTATTTACCACCTCCTCATTCCCATAAACTATGAAAAAAATGTATTGTTTACTACGTGTCAAGCTACGTGTCAAGGATTATAAATACAAAAAGCAAAGCTAGTCCTTGCATTCATGGAGCTTACATTCTACTTGGGAGACAATCCATGACATGGAATAGCAGTTGGGAGCGGGAAACTTTGATTTGGAAAATTATAGGGATGGTGAGTGGGGTAACAAGACAGTAGATTGATACTCCCCATCCAGGAACTATAGCAGAGCTGATTTGATCACTGTTCCTGGTTCTGGAACTGTAGGGTGACTGGGAGTAGGGAGGAAAAGGTACTAGGGCCAAGGCTGTCAAGACTATGGAAGAGGTGGCCAAAAAGTAGGATATCCTCAAATACAAGAGATATACAGTCAATAAGAATATGGAAAGCAGGCTCTAGGGCAGAAATTTCTCTGGGGAGAGAAGTGCCAACTTAGCTACAGAGGAGGACAGAGAGTCAGGAGTGAAATGAAGCGTGGTTGTTTTCTTTCCTGAAGCTATATCTCTGTTAATGTAGTCCAAGATCCCACTAGCATTTTGGAAGGCACATTAATATATGTCTGACTCACACTGAGTTTGCAGCCTACTACAACTCCTAGATCATTTTCAGATAAACTGCTTTGTAAACATACCTCCTTCATATTGTAAATCCTGCCACATATTATCTGCACTACATTGGGCAAGTCACTGAAACTCTCAGAAACCCAAGTTCCTTTCCTGGTATAACCATGGGGCTAATCATATCTCTTAAAGGGAGCTAGGTGGCACATTAGATAGAGCACTGGGCCTGGAGTCAAGAAGACTCATTTTCATGAGTTCAAATCTGGCCTCAGACACTTACTAGCCGTGTGATCCTGGGCAAGTCATTTAACTCTATTTGCCTCAGTTCCTCAACTGTAAAATGAACTGGTGAAAGGAAACTCGAAACTGCTCCAGTATCTTTGCCAAGAAAACCCCAAATGGGGTCATGAGGAACAGGACACGACTGAAGAGCAGCAGAAATCGTATCATTAGTACATGCCTCACAAGACGGAAAGAGCGATGAACTTGCAATCATGGTATTTGAGTTCCAGTCCTGGGATTACCATTTACTTCCTGTGTGACTCTAGGCAGTCATCAAACCTGTTTGAATCCTAGTTCCTTTCCCTATTTTTTTTTTTTTTGTAAATGGCTTTACAAGCAAAGTTGTGCCTTCTCACTCTTTCCATTTACAAAAAAAAAAATTAATACTCAGTGGATTAAAACAACTATATCCTCTGTTTTCTTCCTGTGACTAGATTCTGACCTGAGGCATTCAAAACCAGAAGCTGTTTGGCTTTTTAAAATACCTGTGAGACTGGCCATTGCTAGCAGTGCAAATAAATTCCCTTTCTTCTTACAAATTCTGGTCACTAGTACTTTACTTTCCTAGAGACTGAGAGAAGACCTAACATTTTAGACAGGAGTAATTTACTGCATTTGTCTGTACACAGTTGGGTAGATTACTCTTAATGTCCGTCAGGGCAGCTCATTCATCCTGCACAGTTCTGAAGACAGACCCTTTCAGTAAACAAGATGTGAGATGTTCCTTCCTTTAGGATAGCATTCTCCCAGCTGACTCCTCCTTTTCCTGTAGCACTCCTTTAGATAACTGACATCACAGGAACAATTCTTTAAACAAAACAGGTCAAGGATGATGTAATGACTATGAGAACAGGTAACACGTGCATATTCAGCAACCATAAATGGACCACTAATGTATTTATGAGCGTGTTTAGAAAACCACATTCTCAAAAGGAAATACTCATTTGTCCTGGATTCCTGAACTGAATAGAAATGCTGAAACTCATGCAAAGTAAATAAAGCCCAAGGAAAATGCATAAATGTGATTCAGAAAGAATTCCTTCAAGGTGTAATGAGAAATATACCAGCAGAAATGATTCAAAGTTAAGAAGAGAAAAAAAAATAGGAGTATTTGGAAAATGTCTGCAAGACATTTAGACCTTAGAAAGATGACCTCTCAGGGGCTTTGCATATTTTAAAGTAGATTTAGCAAAGAACTTTAAAGGAGAAAATGGCTTGATCAACTGTGGCCTTGGAAGAGCAGCAGGTCCAATAATTCTGTGCATGTTTTGTATGCATGGACCAGAGAAAAGCTAATAGAGGTGAAGAGAAGGTGACAGTAATTTTTAAAGTGGGTTGAACATGTTCTTCCTTTATCTTCCATAAGTTAGTACACCTAATTCACTTGTTTTTAAACTATGTTCCATGGAGCCTTGGGCTTCCAAAAGATATCCCCGAGGAATTTCTTGAAAAATTAACAAACAAAAAGGCACCATCCTGTTGGGGATTTTTAATTTATGGGCACCATCTCCAGATCCTTTTCTGACACTGTCATAAGTTGGTACTTCAGAGTATAAAAAAATGAAACACGGCGCCCACCTCAAACTTAAATAAAAATCACTTCCCAAGGTCTTTCATTCCTGGTTTTTTGTTTGTTTGTTTTTTGCATGTTTCCTCTGCTTCCTAAGACTAGATTTCCTTCATTAGTTCCAACATCTTCTAACTCCTTATAGAACAGTCAGAGTCCTATTCTAACATCTATGTAGTAATATTCAAAGAGACACAGAATTGAAGGAACACAGACAAGGCCTATGCAATCTAGGTGCATAAAGTTTGCTATCAGATAAAAAAGGAAATATTATGTGCACAAGATTTACTTAGAAATATGCTGGAATCAGAGGGAAGGCAATACCATTTGATCAAATGAGATCATGTGTAAAGCACTTAGTACAGTGTGTGTAATAGATGTTATATAAATGTCTCTTCCCCCTTTGCCTTTTCCCTTTTCCCCTTTTTCCCTTTCCTTCCTTCCCTCTCCCTTCCCTTCTCTTTTCTCCCTTCCCTTTCCTACCAATCACTTCTGTTCTCTTTCCTTCCCTTCCCTATTTCTGTGTTCTCTTTCATAAACCTTCCATTGCCCATGGTGCCATTTGTTAGACTGCTGAGACACTATGGTATGGATTATCCTCCAATTTTCAAAGTTGGTGCTACAGGCTGAAAGAACATCTGCCAAGATCCACAAAAACAAGAAAAGGAGTGACCACGTGGCCATTTCAAGGTCTTTCCTTAATATGATTACCAGTGGTCCTATTGTAGGCAAGACAGTCCTGGACTTAACCCTCCTATTTCTTCTGACCCCAATTGATGAATGTCTCTCAGTGATTTAACAATTTAGTAAACATTTATTAACTGTATCTGTCTCTCACTAAATCTTGCTTTCTCTCCTTTCTCTCTACTCATTTCCCCCCTTTTCCTTCTTTTACTTAGCAAATTGTATTTTCTTCCTAAACACTGTTTTTATATTTTTATGCAGTAAAAAAACTCATTAATTTGGACCCCAGTAATCAGAAATTTGTGATTAATTTGAATAGGGGCTAAGACAAACTTTACTTTTATAGTAAATGGAAGCAAAGGCTGCTAAACAAATTAATCGTGTAAATAAAGTTAGCAAAGATGAATGTTTAACCATTTAAAAGAAATTTTCAACCCCCCATTTTTTTGACAGTTACTAAATTTGTAGATATAGTTTACTGGGATTTTTTCAAAGCTTTTGATAAAATAGGGACAGGGAGTAAACCTATTATTTCATTGGTCTAGGAAACTCCCATGTGAAGAAATCCCTCTACCAATGCAGGACAGCACCTTCTCTATAATTTATAGTCTTAGAAAGTTATCTTATGCACTGAGATGTTAAGCACCTTGCCCATGGCTGCACAACCAGTATGTGTCTGAGGTGGGATTTAAACCCAGATTTTTGAGGCTCTCTATACACCATGTGATGCCTCCTTTCTCTGATAAAATATCTCATACTATTCTTGTGAAGAAGATAGGAGATAAAGGGCCAAGGTATGCCATGAGCTGTCACCCAGACTGATCTATGCCTAACTCCTATTCCCCTCAAGATTAAACCACCCACGGAAAGGCTGCACAGGTTGTGGTATATGAATGTTATGGAATACTATTGTGCTATAAGAAATGATGGGCAGGTGGACTTCAGAAAAACCTGGAAAGACTTGTATGGACTGATGCTGAGTGAAGTGAGCAGAACCAGGAGAACATCGTAAACGGTAACAGCCAGGTTGTGTGATGGCTAACTTTGATAGACCAGCAATGCAAGGATCTAAGACATCTCCAAAGGTCTCATGATGGAAAATGCTATCCACATCCAATGAAAGAACTATGGAGTTTGAATGCAGATCGAAGCATACTATTTGCTCTTTTTTTTTCCTTCTGTTTTGTTTTGTTTCCTCTTTCTGGTGGTTCGTCCTATGGGTTCTAATTCTTCCTTACAACATCATGAATGTGAAAATATGTTTAATAGGAATGTATATGTATAGCCTATATCAGGTTGCAAGCCATATTGGAGGAGGAAGGGAAGAAAAATTTTAAACTCAAAAGCTTATGGAAGTGATTATTGATAAATCAAAATAAACTAATAAAAAAAAACACAAAAAAATATTAAACCACACACCTCTTCCACTTCTTGGTTTCTGTCATTCCTTTGCTCCTTGTTTGTTTTTCTCCTAGCTGATTACTAAAAGTATTGTTCTGAAAAATTCCAATCTTATATAAGATGGTAGATCAAAGTGTCCCCAGACCCTAGTGACAGAAGCTGTCTTAGTTCCTTGGACACAGAAGATAGAGCTGAGCAGAGTGGTGAAGATGATCCAAGACAGGGAGAACTGGAAGACAGCTATGAGTCCTATCAATTCTTTCCAATCTGGGATGTTCCCTTATGCCAACTTCTTCATGGCAGAATTAGTGTGAGTGTGAGTGTGAGTGTGTGTGTGTAGGTGTGTGTGTGTGTGTGTGTGTGTGTTTTACTCACAACATAATCACGTCATCATATCATATCTATTCTTCTTGAAAGCTGTGACAACAAAGTACAAGCCCTGACAAGTCCTACCCACCTGGAAAGCCTTCAACTATGGGCCTAGCACTGGACTGACTATACATCTGTCATCGGCAGATCAGCACAACTGAGTTTGTGAAGGCTCATTACTGGAAGACTGACCTGAAGTTGATTACTTTTTTTTTTTTTGGTCACAGGAGTTCTTCAAAATGAAATAGTTAAGGCACAAAAGGATCATCAACTGCATCATTTGGAGAGAGTGCCCACTCCAATGAAAGGGCAGTTCTTTGGAGTATACATATATAAATAACATCCAAATACTTATTCAATGCACATGCATGAAGTGAAATACATACCATGTACAAACACAGCTCATGACTAGGAATTTACAATCTATTATCAGAAACAGTGTAGACTGAGCAGCATGGTGTAAGCAGACAGAGATCTAACATTTGGGAGTCAGGAAGACCTCAGCATGAATCCCACCTCAGTTACATGACCCCTGGGGAAAAAAATCATATCAACTCACCAAGTTATAGTTTCCTATTAAATGGAAATAACCTCACAAGGTTGTTGGGAGAATCAGATGATATAATTAATGTATGGAAAGTATTTTGTAAAACTTGTAGTACTATATAAATATGAAATATTAATATTAATATAAAAATATACAAATCAACATGGAGTACTTAAATAAAATAAAATTTGTCTTTTAAACCCATGCAAAGATATCTCTGCAGAATTTAATAGAGCTATTTGTAAAAGGGAAGACAAGAGAAATGCAAGAGAGGATAGGGATATAGGCAATTATAACATAGTCCAGTAATATCTCAGGATTACCAAGCAAGAATATTGGGAGGATTTTTATGTTGAGTCAAAAATATTAACGCATTTTCTTTCAAATTCAATAAACTATATTGTATATATGGTATATCATTTTTAAAATTTTGAGGGTAAAAAAACTCAACATGGATTAAAAAAATGTTAACAATAAATGCAATGGGTATATTAATGAAGTGATAGGTCTTTTGGACTTCAGGTCCAATGCTCCATGTGTGATGCTACCTAGCTGCTTCTGTTAACAAATAATTCAGTAAGATTCTCCTTCATAGTAACCAGTCACCAATCACATGTTATTTCAGTTTTCTTATATCACTTTAAACAGAAAAGTAAAATGGAGGCCCACAGTTAGACTGCTTAAAGTTTTATGCTGATATGAAAGTCACTGCCATTACTTTGATATTAGAGGAACACAGATCACAGAATTTCAGAGTTGAAAGGGATTTCAGAGACTATCTAATCCAACCCATACTTGCATAAGAATCCTCCCTACAAGAAAACCTGACAAGTATTTATCTAGCCTTCCCTACCAGACTTCTAATGAGGGGAATCTACCACTTCTTGAAGAAGCCCATTCTATTTTTGGATCATCCTAATTGTTAGCTATTTGTAATTATTATCAAACCTAAATTTATCTCCCTGAAACCCACTGCTCCTAGTTCTACTCTGCAGGGCAGGGTTTTCTGTTTTTTTGTTTTTTGTTTTTAAAAGGCAATCAGGGTTAAGTGACTTGCCCAGGGTCACACAGCTAGTAAGTGATTGAGGCTGGATTTGAACTCAGGTCCTCCTGAGTCCAGGGTCAGTGCTCTTATCCACTGTGCCATCTAGCTGCTCTGGCATGGGTTCTTAAAGTGTGTGTGTGTGTGTGTATGATGGACCTCAGTGGTGTGAAGCTGATGGACCCCTCCTTGGAATAATGTTTTTAAATGCACAAAATAAATACACAGGATTACAAATGAAACCAATTATATTGAAATACAATTATCAAAACATATTTTTTAAAACATTGAGTTTTGTAATTTCATGTGAAATCATCTTTTTGTTATGCTGTTATGGAAATGCTTGTTTTATTCCATAAATTAAAAATAAAATAAATAAAAATTTAAAAAAGAGATAATGAAAAGAAAAAAAAAGTCTACAGATCTCCCTTCTAAGAACTTCTACCTAGGGCCAAGGAAAACAGATAGACGTTTACACATAGATAACAGCTCCTTGAAGACAATCATTATGCCTTCCCACATATTTTCTTTTCTCCAGCCTAAATACTCCCATTTCCTTTAACTGATCTCTAAAAAGCATAAACTTGAGACCTGTTGCCATCCTGGTCAACCTTTTCTGAATGCTCCTCAGCTCTCCAATGCTCTTTAAAAATACAACACAGAAAACTGAACACAACAGTCTGCATGTGGACCGACCAGGGTAAATTATATGGGGCCATCACCAACCTGGTCCTAGATACTAGGCTTGATGATTTCATTAACTTTCTTGGCTGCCATATCCCATTGCTGACTTAAGTTTAGTTTATAATCTACCAAAACCCACAGATCTTTTTAGTTTTTTTCTTTCCTTTTTCAGACAATAGTAACAACAACAGCTGACATTTACATAGCGCCTATGTGCCAGGTACTGGGCTAAGCACTTTAAGAAATATCATCTCATTTAATCTTCACAACAAACCTGGAAGGTAGATGCTATTATTATTCTCGTTTTACAAATGAAGAAACTGAGGTAAACAGAGGTTGAGCGACTTGCCTAGGGTCACACAACTAGTAATTATCTTTTATCATTCATTCATTTTTCAATGGTGTCTGACTCTCCATGACCATACTGGGGTTTTATTGGCAAAGATACTGGAGTGGTTTGCCTTTTCCTTCTCCAGTTCATTTTACAGATGAAAATGCTGAGGCAAACATGGTTAAGTGACTTGCCCAGGTTTACATAGCTAGCTATCTTTTAGGCTACATTTCTACTCAGATCTGGGTTCAAATTCTGCCCCCGACATATACTGGCTGTGGGCAAGTCACACACTGTAAGTTACAGATAAATTAGGAATTAGATTTGGTAGAAGGAGTTCCTATATCAAGAGCTGCCCCAAAACTGAAACACCACAAATATGGTCCTTTATTTCTCTGACTTCTCCCCCACCACCCTGAAAAAACCTCAACAACAACCAGGAAAAAATGTTTTCTTTTTGAATTTTTGAAGAAAGATCAGCAAGAAATTATCAAGGTATAGTCCATATCTCTATATTTAAATCCCAATGACAGAGAAATAGTTACAATATTTAGAATAAGCTGAGCTGAATTTGTCCTCTGCCTCACTACCAAGGATACTGAAGAAAATAATGGGGTGAATACATAACTTTATAAGCTATTTTTATGTACTGACTTTTGTTTTTTATAATTATAACCATTGTGTGTAGTTTACATAATCCAAATTTTCAGAAGAAGTTCACTATGGAGAAAATCTGTTACAATGGCTTGTTATGCAGATACAGTTACAATATGGGTTGAGTCATGGCCCCTGAAAACATAACAACTATAGATTATAAAAGCTTATTATAACAGATCACTTAAAAAGTAGGAAACAGATCTGCCTCTGAACATTAACATTACAGAAAGAGTCTATTGTCTCTAACAGACCCTAAAAATCCACTGCCCTCTTAAGCATGCCATACGTGTCCTAAACGGCATTAAGCAAATAAATGACAGAAACGGCTGTGCAAACAAACTTTTTTTATACCTACCAAGCCCCTTGATAAAGTTGATCACACAGGATCTTCTCCAACAGGCTGTTGTAATCTCCATGAGCCTAAGAAGGTACAAAAAACTAAACTCTCAAGCCTCTAAAACAGACTATTTTCCAGAGCAAGAAATGCTGCCAACTCCATGGTCCCGTAATTCACTTCTGCCATAAATGTCTCAGCAACAGGCTTGCATGTGTCTTTTTTTTTGTGGGGGGGAAGGGAGTAGGGTAAAGGTGTATTCTTGCGCAGGTGCTAAAGACCTACAGTAAGATACAAACTAAAACAAGTCTTCAGTACAGAACAGGCTCTCTCCATACCAAAGGGTAATTTTTAGCTCCACAGTATGACAGTGACCTACAACTTTCAGGGTTGCTGTCTGTCTATATTTATCTCCCAAGTACATACTCTACTGACAGATTAGTGAAACCAGTCAAAGCACTCCAGGAACATGAGACTGACTGCCCCCCCACACACAGTCTGTCCATAAACAATCCATGCATACCAAATACATTCATTCTCCCACAGTCCAAGCTAGCTGGAGTCAGTTGATTTCTTTGGGATTGAAGAAATGTAAAGGCAGGAGGTAACACAGGATGGGTGATAAACCCTGGCTTTTGAACTTTTGGCCAGAAGTGCAAATGGTCTTTAAACAGCTTAAATTCTTTCAGACAAAATCAACAAGAGAGAATCCTTTTTCCAAGCCAAGAGTCAGCGAGAAACCACACACCCCTAAAGAAAATGACACGCTTAAAATCGGCTGAAATAACTCAAGGAAGTGTGATTGGTTTTTAAAACTATAATTATATTATTTAAAAAGGCACACAACATAAACCAACTTAAGGATTTAATTTGTAAGGGCAAGAAGGTGCACCAATCCTGTTAAGTGTTAAGTGTCCTGCCCTTTATGAGAAGAGAGGGTTTACAGGATAATGACTAAGACAAGAAAAAGGAAAATTCAAAACCACTGTTACTCGAACCAAAATGAAACAAATTGATCTTTACCTGGGCACAATTTTAGTCTTAAAAATCTATTTTCACTGGCTAACAGAAAACTGGTCTAGACATTCATTCATTCGTCTAACAAACATTTATTGTACACTCGTGTCAAAGGTCCTGAGTAGAATGCAGGGAAATAAGAAAGAGCCCCTGCTCTCATTCTTGGAAGTTTAAGAAAATGTTACTATCACCGTAAAACAAGAAACTTTGTATCATTTGTTTAATTCAATAAAGGCTGGCTTTCTCCAGAAATGGCCTCACTCACCAGTCCAGTAACTTCCCAGATCAAAATGCCTCTCTCTGGATACCACTCCCCAATATTAAAACACATGTTTCTTAAGGTGAGTGCTTCTCTTTGCCTTTGTAATGGTGTCCCAGTGCTTATCAAAGTGCTTGGCACATAGTAAGCGTTTAATAAACTTTCCTTTTCTCTCTCTCTCCCACTATCCTTTCCTCCCTCTTTTCTTTTCCTCCCTCCCTCCTTCCTATATATTCTGCCTTCCTGCCCTCCTTCTTTCCTTCTGATCCTTCCTTCCATCTTTCCTTCCTTTCTTCTTATCCTTCTCTTTCTTCCTTCTTATCCTTCTTTCTTTCCTTCCTTCCTTCCTTCTGATCCTTCCTTTCCTTCCAATCTTTCCTTCTTTCCAATTTCCAATTTCATTAGACTGTGAATATTTTGAGGGCAGGGGCCATGTTTTCCTCTCTTTGTATCCTCATTTTAGTACAGTGCCTGGCAAGTAATAGGTACTTATCTGTTTGTTGACCTACCACCTTTTCTCCCTTCCTCTTTCTCCCTTCCTTCCTTCTTTCTTTCTTTCCTTTCTTCATTATTGAATAAGGGGGGGGGCATTTCAGATTAAGAAAGGCTATTCACTATAATCACATGGACATATGTAGTAGCTGGGAGTTAATACCATCATACTAAAAACTTCTTAAAATGACAGAATCCTAGTTTTTAGGGGTTAACATCTCAACTGTAAAAACTAAGGAAGAAATGAGGAATTTGTTTTATTTATTACTAAAACAGGATCAAAACAGTCATCAAAACAGGCACATACATGCCAAGAGTTTGAGTTGGGAACAGTTCTTTCATCCAATTCATCTTTTACCAAAAAACAGGGCCTGAATGGGACTTAAAATTTGACCTTTGACAGCTTCCAAGTTGCCTGGGCAACTTGTGTTCATTGTTCAATAAAAAGAATGTTATATTTATATTAGCATCCCAGGAACATGGAAATAAAATTAATCTCTGCTCATTTCATTTTTCTTCTTTCCAAAAAATATTGATAAAAATTCTGATTTTATTACGGGACTTTTAAAGATTGACGTTTCTAAGCATGATATGATACTTCCGTGTAAAGGAGTGCTGGCCAATGAGAACTCAGCCTTTATAAGCAAAAGCAGAATATACTCTCTGATACAATTCCCATGTGGACTTTGGAGCAGGCCCAGGGACTCTATGATTGCTTCCTGTCTGCTTACCAGGTATTGAAGTCTCTGATTGGCTACTGAGCTGGAACTGAGAGTGCATACAAAGACTCCCATAGGGCTACTTGACATCTCTCTTTCCTGGGGAGACTAACGGAAGAGTACTGGGCAGAGTAGGGTGACGGGGAGAAGCTGTAGGCCTTTTCCTCACCTGGGCCGTGGTCTATGAGAACAACCCTGTTGTTTCTGTCTTAGCTGTGTCCACTCTCTCCTAACCTTCAGCCTCACTTTTCCAACTGTCTATTAGACATCTCAAAATGGTTGTCCTAAAGACATTTTATACCAAATATGTCTAAAACTGAACTCATTATTTTTTCTCCCCAAATCCTCACTTCTGAACTTTTTTATTACTGTTGAAGGTGCCTCCCAATCCCCCAGGCTTACAGCTTAGGGGTCATCTTGGACTTCCAACTCTTGCTTACTCCCCAGAGTGAATCTGTTATCAAGGTCTGTTGATTTTACCTTTATAGCATCTCTCTTATATACTCTCTTCTTTTCTCTTACACTTTAGCTACTGTGGCAGAGGTCCTCATCACCTTGCTCCTTGATTGTTATAGCAGTCTGCTGGCTGGTCTCCCCATCTCAAGTCTTTCCTTACTTCAGTCCATCCACTCAGTGGTTAAATCAAACTTCCTAAAGCACAGATCTGACCATGTCACTCCCATATTCAACAAATTCCCATAGCTCCCAATCATCTCCACAATCAAATTAAAAATACATTTGGCATTCAAATTCCCTTACAACCTGGCACTTTCCTACCTTTCCAATCTTCTTTATACTTTACTCATCCCAAGTACTCTGTGATGCATGCAGTAACACTGGCCTCCTCACACAAGACATGCCATTTCTAAACTCTAGGCATTTTCACTGGCTGTCCTCCGTACTTGGAATTCTCTCCTTTCTCATCTCTTTCTCCTGGCTTCTTTGACTTCTTTTAAGTCCCACATAAAATCCCATCTTCCTTTATCTCCCTAAACACTAGTGCCTCCCCTGTGTTAAATATCTCCAATTTATCCTGTACATCCTTGTTTGTATGTGTTTGCATGTAATTTCCCCCATTAGGTCCCTAAGAGCTAGGGCTGTATTTTGCCTTTCTTTGTATCTCTTAGCCCAGTACCTGGCACACAGTAAATAATGAATATCTATTGAACTGATTGGCTCTTAAGTGAAGGATATTGGAGAAGGCTGAGACCTTGTGAACTGTGAAAGACTGGAAGAACAGGCCACCAGAGGTCCAGGAACTGGATACCATGACAGAGCTTACTGACAGCTAAGCCTGGTGTGCCATTTAGGCCTTGAGGAATGACTTCCTTGACCTAGCCCAGCAGTGGATTGACTCTGAGACCCCATTTCCCATTGTGGCAGCAGATCAACTCTGTCCATTGGCTATGATATATACATAAATTTTATGTGTGTGTGTGTGTGTGTGTATGTGTGCATGTGAACTTGGTGTGATGTAGCAACAGATCAACTCTGTCCGTTGGCTATGATAATATATATATTAATATATATATATATATGATTTTGAGGGGGGGGGGTGAACTTGGTGGGAGCAAATACTCTGTAGCAATCACTTAAGTCTGAGTCCATTCTGCCCAGGGGCAGAGGTACTGTAGGGCAGAATATGCCCCAGTGTTCTAGGGGAATATGTTTGTACTTATGTTCTTACTCTATCTTCTCAGTAAACAATCTTGTTGTAAAAATGAATGGATGTTAATTGGCTAAATGATACTTGGGCATTAATTAATGTTACTGATGATATTGTGGAGATAAATGACATGACTGGATGATATTGAAAAAAAATAACTAGCAATGGATATTAAGAAGAACTCAGTGGAATGGGGGCTCAAGCCAATATTATTAGAGAAAATCCCCAACCATACATGTATACCCCTAGAACCATGAATAAGAGATCAGGTCACCCTTACTCTGGGTGATCTAAGCCCTCAGTGTGAGAGTGAGCTAGGATCAGGACCCAAAGCTTGTGAAGGCTAAATCTACATAAATATGGCTGACAGAATTATACCTTATGCCTTTTGAGGTTGCCTTTACTTTATGATTTTTTTACATTGTGCCTCTGTTACTTTTTACTATTCAGAGGCCATCTATGCAACTAGCTTGAAGAAAGGTACATGACCACAGAGGTTGGCTGACCTCCAAGAGTCTCAGTTTCCTCATCTGTAAGAGGGGGCTAATAATACCTGCCTTATCCACCTCACAAGGTTGTTTTGAGGATCAAGGGAGATGTGGGATTTAAAAATTCTTCATAAGTAGTACAACATTGTACAAATACATTTTGATATTATCATTATTATTTAGCAGTCACATCGTCAATGATTTCATCCTTTTAGAACACTGCTGGAAAACTAGTAAATAAGCACAAAGGATTTCACAGCCCAAATAGTATCTGTAGTCAATGTACTGAAAGCTTGCACCTTTTGCTCATAAGAGAGATTCTGTCTCTCCTGCCACCTATCAGCTCTTATTTTACAAACAATTCTAACAATGTGGTTATGATTTATTTAGTCCATATAACCAAATTTGGGGGAAGAGGAAAAAAGATACATGGGATGGTTGAGTTGCTAGAGGCATGCATACCAAGCTCAGCAGGAAGTAACAACTAACAGTTTGACTTAGAGAGACTACAAAAGCAGATGCACACACTAAAAAAGTATAGCATTTACTGAATTAGAGGAAAATAGTCTTAAACACAATAGCCTTTAAGGTACATTATCACATTATAGCATAATCAAATAACTGGTGTCTATACTGATTATTGAATCATCGAAGAAAAAAATCTATTTTAAATCATTTAAGAAGTATGTCATAAAATTTGTAAATATTTTACTGCAGAATAGTTGAAATAAACAATATTTTGGTATTTAAAATAGCTTCATAAATGGGGAAAATCAGCTCAGAAGGAATATCGCATACCCTAATAATACTTAGATATTTCAACGCACCCATGAGATCATCACCATTAGTAATTTTATCAGTACAGACTCTGAATCATAAATCATTTTGACTGGGTTATTCCTATATTTATCTTTACAATACTCTTCCACAGAGGATATATCCAGTGAGCTGGACGTTTTCCTCTGTTTCTCTTAATATTTCATGGTTACCAGCATAGTACTCAGGTTGTCCATTGGCAGAGTCCAAAGCAACTCGAAGCCTGAAGAGAACTCAAAGCAGGCTGAAAAGACTGAATCTCTTTGGCACTTTTGCTAACTCCACCCTGCCCCTGATGAAGGCTTGGGGCATCTCCACCAATAAGGCGAGAGTCCCACACCAATGGGCTTCGGGACTAGGATTATGTGTACACAGCTCAGTTTTGCCAGGATTGTGCCAAATGGTTGGTATCTGGCCACAATCTCAAAGAGGACCAACAGTTAAATTAATTTTTAAAGAAGATCTAAGAACTGTGTGATTCTTAATATTTTCTGCTCCTTTTCCTACCACTCTACAATCAAGACTAATGAAGACCACGGATGACTGATGGCCATTTTGTATTTTTATTGGTCTCATAGTTATTATATACTAAATGAACAAAATATGCCATAGTACTGATATTTTAAAATTTATGATGCTCCTCCCCCCATCCCTTACTCCTTGAAGTACCCTCCACTCTTGCAGCTCCTCCCTCTAGATGACTCCTCCCAGAACTGCCATTGAAGGAGGGTAGCTAGGCCAGTCATCTTTTTATGTGCACTCTAGACTTTTCCATTATGCCCCTGTCCCAGGGGAACTATCCTCCCCTTCCCCTTTTCAGCTTCCTTTGATGTATTTTCCCCCATTAGAATAAAAGCTCCTTGAGGGCAGGCACCATATCTTTTTGCTTGTATTTGTATTCCCTTTGCTTAGCCCAATACCTGGCATATGGTAAATGCTTGTTGTTATTGTTATTTCAAGTGGGTTTTTTTGGGCTTTCCTCTTCTTTTCCCTGTCAACGTTCATCCATCTACAAAAATGAACCTATAACCATCCATAAAAATGTCCTCTCCATTTCTGCATTATTTTGGTAGCAAGAATATAAATGCAAATTGAAATCCCCCTAATCCACTGCATCCACCATTAATCACAGGTTATCAGAAGTTAGAAGGTATCCTGAGAATTCATTTAGTCTACATTACTCCTTCCAAGAATGGCCTGTATTAAACCACTGATTGATATCTACTCTATTATTCCAATCTTAAGATAGGAAGAATATACAACAGATTCTATTCACCTAACTGGACATTCATCCAGATAATTTACTCTGTGATATTATACAAGGCAGACCTGAAGTTGATTTTTGGGGGCATTAATAATAACTGGTCTTTATATAGTCTCTTAAAGATTGCAAAATACAGAAAATATCTCATTTGATCCTCACAATAGCTCAAGCCCATCTTATAGAGGAGGAAACTGAGTTCAGAGAGATTACAAATAACAACTGACATTATAATATAGGGTTTTAAGGCTTGTGAAGCACTTTACACTATCATAAACCTCATGAAGGCTTGAGAAGTGTGTACTGCAGATACTATCACCATCATTTTACAACGAAATCTTGAAGGTTATGTGACTTTCCATCCTCACACAACTAATGTCAGAGGTGGGATCCAGGTCTTTTCTGACTCTATCATGTTTAGTTTGATTAATACTTCTATTTCAAATGAAAATATAGTGGCATCATCTTTATATTTAAGCCAATTAAAAACACTAACAACAAATTCAGACAGACAATCATTGACCTTATTTGTCCATGATTTGGTAGCCCAATCCTTTAACATTTATTCTTTGAACTCAAGACTTGCAAGCACTGTTATTGTTTTTAAATTTTGTTGTTGCTGAAGTTTATAGTTTTTAGCAACATTTTAGTAATCAAGATAATCTCATTGTGTATGGTTACAAACGTATTTAGTCTTTCTAGAAATTTAATAAAGAGGTGTTAATATATTCAATATGCAACTTGCTAACAGTCATTACCTATGCCAATCAGATTATAATGTTTTGTTTTTCTTCTAGTACAGCGGAAAGGCTTTGATGACAGGGCACCTGAGCTCAACTGCTAGTTCTGCCATTTTGGGAAGAGTCCTGGCATTTTGGGGGCTTCTCTAGGTCTTAACTTCATCTGTAAAATGAGGGAAGTGAAGGAATCAGACCGGATGACCTCTAAGTTCTCTTGAAGCTCCAAGTTTATGAATCTACGACCTCTAAGTTGCCGTCTGTCAAACTACCTATGATTGCATGATAATTTGCTCTACAGTTAAGATCAGAAGAGGACACTTTCCCTTGAAAGTGTGACTGCAGCCTTCAGTGTGATGTGGTACTTTTGTGTAGTACTTCTATAGTGTTGAAACCATTGGCAAAATGAACAAACCTAATTTTCATCCATGACTTTTCCCTATGGAAAATACGATGAGGCCATAGCCTTGAATTAAAGACAATGTCTCAATGTGTTAAGAAATACAAAAGTGAGCAAACAGGCTTCAGAGTTGCAGGGACTATCTGCAAAGGACTGTCATTACCTAAAGACATATGCTGCCAACAAATGCATCACAGGGATGTTTATGGGGTGAACTTCTAGGAAAATAGTGGTTTGTTCTGGAACAGTCAAAGAAAGGACTGGAGTACTGCTACCTGTCTGGCCACAAAGTCTACCAAGTCTTACATTCATGGGCTGAAAACCTTCAGCAATCCCAAGAATCATCCACTATGTCACATTACTAGGTGTCCTTAAGTTAGTGTTAGAGGGAAGAATCACTGGGAACTCATTATTTAATATCAGGTGAAATAATTTGCAGGATAAAAGGCCCAGTTATTTAATTTTGAGAAATTCTTTGCCATCTACCTAAGATGGATATTCAACATATCATATATATTAAAAGCAGCTAGGTGGTGCAGTGCACTGAGTGCTGAAGCTAGAATCAGGAAGACCTGAGTTGAAATTCTGCTTCAGGCAGTTTCCAGCTCTGTGAATGTGCAAGTCACTTAATGCTTCAGTTTCCTCGTCTGTAATATGGGACAGTAATGCACTTACCTCCCAGGGTTGTTGGGATGATCAAATGGGATATTTGTAAAATGCTTTTGAAACTATGACAGAGAAAGAGTAATTGTGGGGAGAAGGAATACTAGCTCACAAAAATGAGTAACTGGAAAGAAGCTTGGAAACATTTATGACTTCAAAGTTTTTTTTTCTTTTTCAAATTTGCTTTATTTATTTTGTTACATTTTAAGATCCAAACTGTCTCTCTCCCTCCCTTCCCATACTGCATTAGGGAAGGCCACCATTTGATGTAGATTCATAAATATGTGTAAAACCATGCTATGCGTTAATTCTATTTGTCAGTTTTTTCTCCAGAGGTAGAAAGGATATTCCTTCATAGGTCCTTTATAGTTAATTTGAATATTTATAGTATTGAGTATAACTTGGTTGCTCACAATTATTCTTTGAACAATATTGCTGTTACTGTATATAATGTCCTCTCAATTTTATTTATTTTTATTATTTATTATTCCATGCAAGTCTTTCCATGTTCTTCTAAAATCAACCAGCTCATCATTTCTTACAGAGCAGTAATATTCCATAACAATCATATTCTACAACTTGTTTAACTATTCCCCAATTAAAGGATATCTTGTCAATTTCCAGTTCTTTGCCATCACAAAGAGAGCTGCTATAAGTAACTTCGAACATATAGATTCTTTTCCTTTTCCCCCGATTGCCTTGGGAAACAGACCTAATAGTGGTATTTCTGGGTCAAAAGGTATATGTAGTTTTATAACTCTTTGGGCATAATTCCATATTAATTCCAAAATGGCTGGATCAGTTCACAGTTCCCTCAGCAGTGTATTAATGTCCCAATTTGTCCACATCCCCTCCAGCATTTGTCATTTCCCCCTTTTTTCATTTTAGCCAATCTGGTAGGTGTGAAATATCTCAAAGTTGTTTTAATTTTACATTTTTCTTATCAATAATGATTTAGAACATTTTTCATATGACTGTGTATAGTTTTGGTTTCTTTATTGAAAAACTGCCTGTTCATATCCTTTGACAATTTATCAATTGTACGGCTTCAAATTTCTAAAAAAAAATTCTTAGCTTCCTTCAAGGCTTCACTCAGGGCACACCTCTTATGGAAAGCCTTTGCTAATTCCCCTACTTATTATTATTATTATTATTATTAGTGGTTATTATATTAAAGTTTTATTAGGGGATTTTTTTCCCTACAAGATGAGAAGTAGAGCTGAATTCTCAAAGAATATACACAGATCATCGAGAAAGCAAAAACTCTTGAGAGCATGTATAACTGAACGTATTTTAAACATAAGGTTCTTGAGGGCAGGGGCAGATGCATATTTTTTTTTGGTTTTTGTATTTGTGTTACCTAGCACAGTGCTTTTCATATAGTAAATGCTTTATAAATGACTAAACAAACCAGTGAGATTGTGTAGGTAATGAGAAAGTGATCTGGAGATTGCAACATAAAGGGGTAAAGACAGCGTCACAGGTGTCACTAGACTTTAGGAGAACACTAATGAATAACTTGCTTCAGGAATGGCATAGGAGCCTGAATCAGCCAGTAGCTTCTCTTGGTCACGGATATCTTTGCAGCTAATCATTCTGGTGTCCTCTGGAAGACCTTAGTATTTACTTTAATCATAGAAGATTTTGTCATGAATGACTACGTAATTTTGTTAGTTTGCCTAGGTTTGACACATATAATCTTCTAGAGTTTTAGATAATGATTAGGAAAATTTAGGAAATTGAAGGAAAATTAGGAAAATGAAGCACAGTTAAGTCTCAATTAGTGTGATAATGAATCCTGTGAAGTTGCATGCATTCAAATTCACACTCTTTGAAGTTAAAATTTTGTAAAATATGATCACTGGTTCCAGCCCAATGGAAATGCGAATTTGAATAGTGATCATTTCCCAGGATTCATTGTTTACACTATTCAGGACCCAGCTATAATAATGAAAATAACATATTTCTACTTACCGCCAGCACAGCACAGTGGATAGAGTGCCAGGTCTGAAGACAGGAAGACCCATGTTCCTGAGTTCAAATGTGACCTCAGACACTTACTAACTGTGTGGCCCTGAGCAAGTCACTGAACCCTTCTTGTCAGAATTCCTTATCTGTAAAATGAGTTGGAGAAGAAAATGGCACACCACCCCAGTATCTATGCTGAAAAAACCCCAAATGGGGTCAAGAAGAGCCAGACACGACTAGAACAACTGAACAATACTTATGGTCAACCTGTAATGTATGGACTTAACTGTGGCCTATCACTGTGCATAGAGTGTTAGCTTTGGAGTCAGGAATACTTGGGTTCAGATTTCACTTCTAATCTTTATTAGCAATTATAATCTTTATTAGACCTTAGGAGGCAGCTGGTGGCACAGTGGATAGTATGCTGGGCCTGAAGTCAGGAATACCTAAGTTCAAATCTAATATCAGACATTTACTAGCTATATGACCCTGGGCAAGTCACTTAATTTCTGTTTGCCTCAGTTTCCTCACCTGTAAAATTAGGATAATAATAGTACCTACCCTGCTTGGTTGTTGTAAGGATCAAATGAGATAATATTTGTAAAAGGCACTTAGCACAGCGCCTAGCACCTGGTGGGTGCTATAAATACTTAATCCCTTCCCTTTTCTCCCCCTTTCCTTCCCCTGTGCCTTAGTTTCTTAGTCTGTAAAGTGAGGGGATTAGACTCGATGGTTTCCAAGGTCCCTTCCAGTTTTAAGTGCTTGATCCTAGAATCTGAGGGTCAGTTTCCTCAAAATGAGGATAACAATACCCACAGTATCTACTTCACAAGGCTGTTGAAAAGTTCATGTCAGGTAACGGAGACAAGGTGATGTTCAAACATTAGAGCATTACATAAACATTAGTTATTGTATTCCATGCAAGAAGTTTTCTTGGATTAAATATACCAATCCATTTACTGTCATCCCACTGTCTGCAATCTATTTGCTTCAAAACACTGGGAATCTCCTAGTTGAGAATCATACATATTCATGTAAACACAAAGTTTATAAGCCACTTCCTTTCAGAGATGAGGACAAAACTGCAGTAGTAAAAGTTGATAATTCCAAGGGAAGCCAGCACCGGTCCCCCTCATTCCCTCCAGATCACTAGCCAGCTGTAACAATTTTAATTTTACAGATAGCGAAATTCCATATTTGAGAACTCTGTGACAGAAGAGCTCATACCCTATCTTTTCCCTCTGATACTCTGGGGAGGAACCTGCACTTCTAGAGTTAAAAAGCTCTCATGCCCATTGCATTCTCAGCTACCTTGGTCACTCTGAAGGTCATTCAATGGACACTGATCTATAATTTATACAATGCCTATGGCAGATGGTCACTCTCAGGCAAATGCAGATGTCATGTACCTGCTACTGTTGTAGCGGGTAAAAAATAAAATGACTGAGGAAACAAAGGTTTGTTCTGCTGAGCATATCAATTTATTAAGTAATGTATGCCAATTAACCAACAAACCAGAACTAGATCTCTTCAGCTTAGACCTGGACCCAAATTCAGGGGGAGAGAGACTTTTCTGTATTAAAAAACATTAATCAAACAGGCCAATTAAACGGAAACAATACATTAGGTTATCTGATTTCTAACTAGCTGAGAGATGAGGAACTTTTCAAGTTGGGAGGGAGAGAGTAAATAGTATTTCCCTAAATACTAATGGAAATATTAATGGAAATAGTAATTCCCTAAAATCAGAAAAGGGGGTGTCCCACACCCTAAAGTGTCTGTAAACAATCAAAAGAACATGGAAACAATAACTGATAATGATTAATCAATATAGGGCCAGTTTTCAGATCAGACAAATGGGTTGCTTGGGATGTACAATTGTGAGAAAACTATCAATCTCTGCATCCGACTGCATTTCTGGTCAGGATAACCTTGGTCCTTAGTTAAGGGTCTCTAAATAGCAGGCAGAGGTGGTTCAGTTTTTCAGCCATACAGGGCTAGGTTCAAACAATACAATAAGGTTTTCTCCCAATTCTCACAATTGAATAAACTTTTCTCAAAAGACAGAATTTGGACTAGACCCAAAATTGAATAGAAACTGAGCTAGCTCCAGAAATGTGTCGCAAGATAGAGTCAGTACGGTTCATTTAATTCCCACAATTAACCACTTGCTGTCCTCACCCCCTCAATTCCCTCATTTTTTTCACTATGAAGGTAAAGGGACATATCGCAGGTACTCACCAATGGTTGAACTGAGAAAGGGAAAAAAAGAAAGAGCATTTGAGATGCCTCTGTTCCCAACTCCACCCTGAACTATAGTTTGGTGAGATTTTTGATGCTGTGTGCCATGTAACCTTAAGCTAATAAAATTCTCCTGCCACAAGAGTGGACCTGCTAGCACCTATAAGAACTGAAACCTGAACAGTATACACTGTTACCTGGGATAGGAATAAGTAAAAGGATAGGTTAAAATTGTGAAGAAGTTTCCGAGTGTACCTCTGAGTGAGTATCATGGGATCATCCCATAGCATTTCATAACTAACACCACGTTCCTGCACTAATTTAGGTCACCTTATTCAAGTTCAGTTCTTACAACTCAAGGGGCAGAATGACAAACCTGGTTTTCACTGCCTGGAATCACTCAGCACACGCAGTACGAGGCAACATCAACAACAAATGCAGGTGCAGAATATCATTACTTGACATTATGAAACCGTTCTATTGCTTAGGACTATGGGGTCACGCTGGACAACGGTTTGGGAAACCTTTCTGTCCCCATTACAGCCCCTGCTGTAGCATTATGAAGGCAAAGGTACATCAGGAAAACAAGTGTGGCACATTGAACAAGCCAAAGCCACCAGCAAAAGCCAGAGTTTGGAGAGCACGGTACTCAAATGGATCCACATATAAACGAAACAACAAACACAAGCCAAGAAGTGAAAATAGCATCATCAATAATACTTACAGTATTAAGTACATCTATAGGTTTGGAAGAATGTAGAAGTAAGTCCCTTAAGTGAAGGAACGATCCTCTTTTTGTCTTTGTAGTCCCCAGAACCCAGTGCATAGCAGAGACATAAAAGGTGGTGATTTGAATCGAACAGAATGCAACTCAGCCATGCATACACAAAAAAGGCCTAGAAGTTGCATTTTTATAAGCTAAGTAACTCACATCAGTCATTGTCTACACCAGAGGGGTCAAATAAGCTGCCATCAAGTTGCATGAAGACCACAAAACTCCTGAGTGTACCCAAAGCAGATTAAAATGTAATCGGGAAATATTTAAAAAAAAAAGATAAACTATGGATAATATTACATTTTAAAACTGTCAATATGCAGCCTGCAGGGATCCTTGTGTATGGATTAGTGACCCTATTTCTATTTGAGGTTTGTGATACCGGGCTACACCATTCATTTAGCAACTAATCAGTTGTTAAATTATCATATATTGCATTGTGATTTATTTCTTTTATTATTATTGCAATTACCATTATTTAATTCTTGCATTATTATTTATCTTTTTCCTATGTTTCTCCTGCATCTCCCTCACTTCTTTGACCTCTTCTCTGAATTCTCATCAAGGCAACAGGCATTTATTAAGCACTTACTTTGTGCTAGGCATTGTACTAAGTCTCAGGATTATAAATACAAGTAAAAAGACAGTTCCTGTCTTCAATAAGTTTATAGTCTAATGGGGGAAGACATCACAAAGAAGGGAGCAAAAATGGAGGCAGAGGGAAAATACCTATGCCTTTTCAGGGGTCTGGTGTCAGTGAAGTTCAGAAAGGGCTGGCCTTGGCCCCTCCCCAAAACAGAATTCCTTTTGGAACTTCAGAATGTACCAATCAATACACAAGTAAATCAATTAATCAATAAAAAATATTTATTAAGGGCCTACTATGTATCAGGCACTGTGCTAGATGTAGGGCACACAAAGACAAAAGTGAACCACTGAGATACTGAGGAAGCTTGCATTCTATTGTGGAAGACAATACGTACAAATATATAAAATGGAAATAAATTAGTGGGAGAGGGTGCTAGCAGCTGGGGAGGTGAGGAATGGGGAGGAAAGGGAATCCCCCTCCTATTGAAGATAGAGATTGAGCTGAATCTTTAAGATTTTTGAGAGGTGAAAATGAGACTGGTGTCCATTCCAGTCATGAGGAGACAATCAGTGCAAGTGGGAAATGGAGTACCACATATAAAAACCAGTAAGATGGCCAATTAATTGCATACATGAAGGGGAGTGATGTGTAACAATGCTGGAAAGGTAGGTTGGGGCTGGGTTATAAAGTTCTGTAAATGCCAAACTCAAGAATTTGTATTTGACTCTAGAGATAACAAGGAGATACTGGGGGTTTATTAAGAAGAGAAATGACATCATCTTACCTGTGGTTTAGGAAAAGTCACTTTGGGAGCTGTGTGGAAGATGATGTATTAGATGGAATGGGGAGACATTAGAGACAGGGAGGCTAATTAGGAGGATGATGCAGTAGTCCATGCAAGAGGTGATGAGAGACTGAACTGGAATGCCGGCTGTGTGGGTGAAGAGAAGAGGATGGATGCCAGGGATGTTGTGCAGGTAGAAATGACAAGATTTGCAACTGACTGTATGTGAGGAGAGCAAGAATGATTGGAGGATAGGATATACCTTGAAATGGACAGTAGTGTCCTTGACGTAAATAGGGAAGTTCAAAAGAGGAGTAGAAATTTTTGGGAAAGATATGAGTTTGGTTTTGGACATGCTGAGTCTGAAATAGCTACTTACAGAGCAAACAACATGTACATATAAGGAATATGAAGAATGAATGCAATATAAGTTTTGGGGGAAGAGAGAAGGCAAGGTCTTTATGTAGAAGGTCGTGAATGAGCCAAGCTTTGAAAAAGGAGAGAAAACAATCTGGGTAATAGGAACAGACAGCCCACATAAAGGCATAGAGATGGGCTGTGGAGTATCATACACATAGGAGGAATAACAAGAGAGCCATTTGTTTTATGTGTCTGATGCCCTTAAAAATTCAGATTCTACAAGGAACGATGTCAGATTTCATCTCTAACCCTAGCATTGTGGTGATCACTAAAATTGTAGGTACTTAAGAAACGCTTATTGAATTGAAGCTGGTTATAAACTCTCTGAGGACAAGGACTACTTTCTATATTTTTGGATCTCTTGAAGCACAGAACCAGAGGCATTCATGAACTACTTGCGGATTGGATTTTTTTTAATTTAAGGCAGGCAACGTCTATAAGGAAAAAAATCACGTAAAGGAACACAGGCAGAGTGAGAAATGTTCATATAAATTTGCAATAGCAAAAACTAGGCACTAGAACAAATAATCCATTCATATTATAGGCAGGAATGATATCCTGGTGGCCTCACAGAGTTAATAACACCAAGCTTCAAACTCAGGAGTAGCTTAGGCTAGAGGACAGACTGGCTGAGGATGGAAGTAGCGTTTTAACTGGGTTGAGGTGCTTATAAATTTTGGTTGGGATTCTTTTTCATTAGAGTATGGAGTTCTTTAATTACCTTCCATGAGTCTATGCCAACCTTCTCACCACTCCCTTCCTTTGGTGTTTCCACTCCCAGCTCCACGGCTTTACAGATTCTCCTTGACATACCTTTTCCCCCCTACTCTGCCAAGTCTTCTCCTCCCTCCTTCAAAGACCTTTTAAAATACCACCTATTCCACAAACTCTCCTTTACCAAACAAGAAGAGAAATTGTTACTTTCCTGTCCCGAGAAATATCCCTCCCATATTCTAGGACGAAAAAAACTAAAACACGAATCATGATATAAATATTGTTTCTGAGTCATGCCATGAGAGAACTGAAGACTATTGGAAAGACTAAGTGGAAAGGGTATTAAATTTGGAATCAAAGGACTTGGGTTAATCTTCTGCCTCTGCTACTTATTTATATTAGGTAAGGCACTCATGGCCTCAGTTTCCTTATCTGTAAAATGACCAGGTTGGACCAAACGAGAGTTTTTCTCAGAACCTCCATCTAAGGGGGGGGGCACTCTGGCCAGCCATCTCTTCATTTCCCAGCCAACCCTCTCCTCCACAATGACGTTCCTCCTGGCTCTGCATCTGACCTTCTAGACTTCAATGACACCACAACTCTGGGCAGTAACAGGTACCTTCCCTCTGTCCTCTTTTTTTTTCTTTTGCTCACTTTGGCACGCTATTGACCCACACATAGATGGAAAGGGAGGACTGAAACAAATGGTGTAACTACTATTACTGTTCACCAGAAGAGCTGCTGCTGGAATTTAAAAAGCCAGCAGGCATAATCCTCTGTTGTGTTTTCTTAAGCAATTTCTGTGTGGCCTTTCTAATGCAACGGATTCCTCCTACGTAATAACATCTTATTTTCACGAGAGGCATCCCCATCCAAAAGTGGTTAGTTAATGAAGGCTAGTTGACACACTGTAATCATCCCAAAGCAATCTCAGTGAGAAATCCAGAGTTGTCCAGGGAGTGTCTTTTTGCCCATTTAAACAATTCAAGAGTGTGGCATCTTGGCATCTGTTGTCAGTGAAAACAAACAATATGTACCTGCCAATCTATACATTGTCAACATCCATCAAACTACAGGGACTGTGCTGTAACAACTGTGGAAAAGACAGCTTCATTTTCAATGGTGACAACTAGTGTTGCTAATAGATAATTTTAAAGTGACCATTGCTCCCTTCGAGTAAATTACAAAACAGCTTCTGCCTGGCCAAAGCACCACCCTCTAGGCACTGTTTTTTAGACAATTGCTTCCCTTCCTTAAATAATTTTACATTTACAATAAAAACACAACCACACTTTGCCTGATTTACTTAGTCATGCCTGCTCTGGATAGAAAGTGAAGTAATGGCTAGAGTTGATGATGCAACCAGAAATATTAAGATGCTGACTTTGTTACAGTACTCTTCCCCTTCCTCATTAAAAATATCATCATGTTGTCTATACTGCCATGAAATAAAGGCCTTTCTCTTCCCTTTACTCCCTGATATTCATCAAGGATGTGTGGAATATTCTTCATCAACTGATTTCCTTTTAAAAAAATCAACCAACATTAATTAAACATTTACTATATTCTAGGCAAAGACAAAAATGAAAGAGTCTCTATCTTCAAGGAACTGACATTCTACCAGGGGAAAACAACATGTTATATCATAAGAATATAATAGAATTTTATAACAGAATAGAATTCAATAATGGAATTCTATCTATAAGAATAGAATATATAATAATGATATAATAGGAACTATAACAAGAATTCCTAGTTTAAATGAGTTTTATCTCTCTTTGACTAACAACTAACATTTATATAGTACTTTGAAAATAGCAAAGTGCTTTATATACATTATCTCACTTGAAATAATATATATAAACATTTCCACTACATTTCCACAACATTTCTACTATAAAAATTATTTCTACTATAATATTTCTACTATGAAGAAGCTTTTAAAGCTTTGTAACAGCCGTATGATGTTGGTATCACTAACCAATTCACTTCTGCTGGACAAAGTTTTTTTGTCTCCTTGCAACCTAATTTTCCCATTTTATCCCCTTGTATGCTCAGCTGTAGGTTAGTAAATGACATAGGAAAAAGAATAAGTATCAGAAAAATAATTTAATAAGTTTTCTTGTTAAATCAATCAACACACATCTATTAAGCAGCTACTATGTGCTGGACAGATAGTCTGAGAATGCTTTCCATTTACAGTGTACATTTTTGTATATTGTCTTACCCATTAGAATAGGAGCTCCTTGAGGGCAGGACCATGTTATTTTTTCATATCCCCAGCTCTTATGCCTAATACACAGTAATGTTTAATAAATGCTTACTGAGTAACTGACCACCACTGCGCTAACCTCTGGGGATACAAATAAAGGCAGAAACTCTGTCACTGTTTTTAAGGCACTTATGTTCTAAATTGGGGACAGCACATACCAACAACTATGTGTGTGGACACGGACACATATATGTGCAACTCGTTTTCAAAGAACATTTTAAATGAGTTTTATCTTTGAATTGAACAATGAAAATTTCAGAAATTATTGCCTTAGGGTCTTCTATTACATGATGATGATGATAATAATAGTTCACATTTATACAGAGTATTGGATTCACAAAGAAAGGGGTAAGAAGAGCTTTACAGACTAAAGCTTGGTCAGTTTTGGGAAGATGAAAGGCTCTTGTGGATAAGCTCTCCCTCTCTACACAAATAAAAATGGAATCCTTTCTATTAAGGTTATCAATTCAGTTCAGTTTTTTCTCCTATTTGCATCAACATGAACTGTCTTACTTTATATTAAATATAGCAGGCAATTTAATGATACAGCAGATAAGAGTGGTGGACCTGGCATTGGGAAGACATGAATTCAAATGTGACCTCAGACACTTATTAGCTGTGTGACCTTGGGCAAGTCATTTAGCTGTCTGCCTCAGTTTCCTCAACTGTAAAATGGGGATAACAAAAGCACCTATCTCCTAGGGTTGTCATGAGGACCAAATGAGACAATAATTTATAAAGCATTTGGCATATTGCTGGGCACAGAGCACATAGTAGGCACTATATAAATGATAGTTATTATTATTATTATTACTATCCCAAATATCTTCATCTGTAGGGTAGAGCATGAGTAAAATCAGCTCTACAGAGCCAGAAGAGAAGTAGTGCCCAAGAGCCAATATAAGAACTGTCATCTGGTGAGTTAGCGCCTGGGCTGTTGCCATAAAAACAGACTCCCATCATTCTGCTGCCACAGGGAGAGAACACTGTGATTTGTTAGATCCGGAAGAAGTCCTCTGAGCAGGAAGCCATCCCAGGCTTGCCAGCCAAAGTGCCCTATGGTGCTTTTTCTCAGCGTCATTTCTCTGCTGCTACCTAGAGTATCACTCAGGTAGCAAAACATTGAGGATGATCCTCTGCTTTTGCTCTCCCACTCCATATCCTTGTCTGTCTGAGGCCACAGGGGCATCTGAGCAAAGCAGATGCTAAAAATGCTTTCAACCTCTACCATTCTGTGATTCTAGAAGAGAAATGCTTGCCTTTGGAGTCAGAGGAGCTGGGTTTAAATCTGGCCCCTGCCACATTCTACTTATATAACTTTGGATTTAAATTCTGACAATAGAGGATTCTTGGAGGAAATGACCCATCTGTTAATGCTCAATCCTCAACTTAATGTTTATCATTTTAAAATGGATCATTTCAATTTAAATGCCATGAGGGTACACAAGGATAAAACAAAGATAACATTTCTATTTTAAAAAATCTTTTAGCAGTGTGAAAATCCCTTCAAAATAAACATACGCACATCCCACAAATACTTCATTCATTCAAGGGACATTATTACTTAAGTTTGGTTGAACATCATTTAAATAGAACGTTCTATTTACATGTTATTTTGCTTTCTGTGGATACGACTGTAAGAATGTGAAGTCCAGGTTGTCATGTGCCTATAAAATAAATTCAATTTAGCCTTCTGGATCTGTCCAAAGAAAAAAGTTGAGGATCTCAAAAGATGAATGAGCAAATGAGCATTTATTGAATGATTTCTATGTGCCAGGCACTGAGCTAAGTGCTGGAGGTACAAATTCTAGCAAGCAAGACATTCCTTGCTCTTAATGAGCTGATGCTTTAATGGGGGAAGATGACACACATAGGGAAAGGTGGCCAGGGAGAAGTGTGCTAGTAGGGTTGATTACTACTTAAGTAGCCAGAGTCAGAAAGTAGAAGGGAGAAACAGTGCACATCACAGTATAAAGATTATGAGGGAGAAGCCTGGGTCTAAGCAAGATATGGTAGATGCTCAGCCAACAGAAGACCAGGGTTCCTGGGAAAAAGCTCATACTGTTGGGTCAGGGGTAGAGGCTGGAGCACAGCAACATGGCTAGTTGGAGTCTTTGTGGCTAATACTAAAATTAATGCTTTACAAACTGTGGTTAAAGATCAAAATGAATCTTTGATAGGACCTTGGTCATTTACTGTTATTTGTTGGGATTTAATATCTACTGAAAGCTCACATATTCTAGATTCTGATCCACTGACACACCTAGAGGACAGAAATGATGTAAGAGTTCATAAATACCCATTCTTATCGGGAATCAAATAGCTTCAGGTTAGTTCAGAGAATCATGTTCAAGGTCAAATAAACAAGGCTGTCAGAACATACCTTAATCTTAAAGAAAATCTGTAATATACACTGACTCTTTGTCGTTTTTGTTATTCTCCAGACACCTTAATTGCATAAGGCTGTTCCATTTTGGATCCATTCAAAAGGTTTATCTACTCAAGTTGCAAAATGACTTCATTATAAAATGGTTTCTTCTATTGGATAGCACCAAGGCATAGATCTCAAAAACAGTATCATAGAGACACTGTAGTGTGGTTCAGTTATATGCAAAGTTTACTGGTAAGTAATTAAAATCCAGCAAAACCATTTCTACATAAAACAAAAAGATTTATATCAACAGAAAAATGTTATAGGATATAGGATTGCAAGAGATGCAGCCTAGCTCCATCGCTACCATCCAGTTATAATTTAGCTATCTCAAACAAACCTTTTCCAAGTTTCATATTAAACAACAAACAGGAACCCAAAGCAATCACAATGACGGCATAGGCAAACAAGGCAAATGTCACGGGCACTGTCATAATAAGAGATGGAGCCAAACTCAATAAACAACAATCATATGTTACTTGCGAGTCCCTGTATTGGAGATTTCTTTACACCCAAAAACAATGATGAACGAGGTTTGCATAATGGAGCTTTATCCTTGATGCCATGTGACCAGCATTGCATCATTTCCCTCTGCAGCCATCCCTCTCTCAGTGAAGAGAGTGATTCACTTGTGTTTTCCCTGAAAACGCACATCTCCAAATGGGATGATGCCACAAAAATGACATAGCAGTACTTGATTATTCCTTTTCCTGCCACTGGCTGACCCAGGCATCCGTACTGTCTGAATCTTGAACTCACACCTGGCTTTCTAGCCCTGGCGTGAGTACATCTCAGAGTTCCTCAATTGCTAGAGCAATTTCTTATGAATCCTGGCCTTGACGTGAGCTGGGCAAAGCCCATAGCCTTTCCTAAATATAAAATGTACAGCAGAACCAGACACAATCTGCACTGGGGAATATCTTCTACCCTTTTCCCAGAGTCTGAAGAGCAATCTTTCTCTCCCCCTGGCCCAAGAAGTGACAGTGTCTTAGTCACGCCCTAAAATAAGAGCCTTGTCTGGCAGAACAATGTGATATTTAATGAGCTCACTGGACCAGTTTGACGGCTGTTAGTTTGTGTACAAGGGACACTAGAGAATTGTAGAGTGGGCTTCCATCACTGAAGTGTATATACTCCAACAGCAATTATATCCTCTGCCTAAGAACAATCAAAATATTAACCCGATTATTACATATTGCTTTTTTTTGTCTATTACTTAACTTTAGGCAACTACTTGCTTTTGGGAACTCTCTTTTACTGTTGTATTATGCCCTGCCAAGGCGATCCTCCTTAAGCCCAGTCAGTATATGAATATGTGTGTGCAAGAGAATGTGCTTTAAAGGGCATTTCCAACACTCTGATCATACTCCCAGCATGTCCCTGGCCTGTAACATTGGCTGATACACTAAGAATCACCTTGACCTGTCATCCACGGGAAGGGACTAGGTTTATTGCTCAGAGTTCACGTGCATGTAAGAAAAACCAGTGATCTGAATACATATGGTCAATAAAATTAGTTCAGACACAGATTTCTGTTTTTAAGGATTTGTAAACAATATCCACAGATTTGTAATTATCTACATCAAAAACCAGTGCTCTGCAATTATGTACAAGTGAGAGCATAAATCTGTAGGGCTGAAGCAGACATCAAAGATTCTAAGGAAGCAACTGAAGTGGGCAAAGACATGGGAAATAAGACCTGCATTCAGGATTGATCATACGAAACAGGGAGAGAGGCAGGAAGCCAAGCGAGGGATGGTGTACAACAGTCCAGATGGAAGGTGATTAGAGACTGGAACAAAGATTTGGCTGTTGAGATGGAGATGAAGGGCCAGATGTTGGGGATGTTTGGAAAAGTCAAACATGATAGGTTTTAGTAATAAAATGTATATCTTGAATGCCAACAGCAAGGAGTCAAAAATGACTCAGATCTCTTCCTTGGTGAGTGATGGAGAAACTGAGCATGAGAAAGAGTTCCAGGGTGCAAAAAACAAGCTTTATCTCCTTTACCCATGCCAGTGGAGAAAAAAAAAAAGCTGGAGATACAGATCATCAGGGAATCGTAGTGCTGGAGAGATGAGGAAATCGGAGTTGTTCATGGACAGATGGCAACTGAAGTTCCAAAATGAATATACCAGCATGCTTTGAGGTTGATTAGAAAAAGGAGGACTGGGTCACAGGAAAGGGAGCAAAAGATTTCCGAGTGAATAGAGACAGGACCTTAAGGGGGTACTGGAGGAGGGTTAAAGAAGTAGTCAAACCAGGAGAAAGCAGTAGTTGGGAAATCCCTCTGTAATAATTGGTTAGAGATTAGTGTAGGTACAGTTTGGTGGTAATGTATGTTTTTGGATCAAAAATAGTGACAACATTGTGAAGACTGTATTAGGTAACTCTTCCCTCAGCAAGCTGCTTACTTGATAAACTTATACAATCCTTTGCCTATACGAAAGTCCTATATTCTGATCATCCTGGGAATTGACTGGGTACTCTGTGACAGATCACGCCTGCTGCATTAGCAGAGAAATTCTTTGGCTTCAGCAACCCATGAAAGAGATAATCTGTCTACTCTATAACAAGCTGACTCTGACTCTGCTGATAGCATAAGCATAGAATTTCCAGTCCAGTGGTGTGCAAATTACTTAGGACAAACAATAATGTTTATATGGTTTCATTTTGTGACAGGCATAGTCATGTGTGAACTTTCTATGGATGCTAAACCGACTTAGACATCTGACTTTGACCAGATAAAAACTGGAATGAGCTGATTTTTCACCCTGTTATTATTTTTTCTGTCAGCTGAGTACTAGATTTCATGTCCTACCCATGTATTGCCTTCTGTTGTATCTTTAATTCTGTGGTTTTTAAGAATGGATATTACTCCAAGACAAGGTGTCAGACCATTTTGGCAGTCTGGTAAAGCCTATGGACCCCTTTTCTCAAAATAAGGTTTTTAAATGCATAAAGTAAAATGCATGAGTTCAAAGGAAGTCAATTACATTGAAATGAAGGGATAAAAACGATACGCATTTTTAAAAACTAAGTTTATAGACCCCAGATTAAGAGCTTCTATTTTAAGACAATGTGCAAAAATTGTGGCCGTCAAAGAGCAGGACTGTTAGAGATATTGCAGCACTGGTTGGTGTGGAAAAGTCAAGCATTTCAAAGCTCATTGAAGCCCACAATGAAACAGCATCCATTGTGCAAAAGTGTAAAGGAAAAAAGGACAATAAATGGAAAACAACCCTAATAAATATCAAACCATTGCTGCCAAACAATCTAATTAATTAACAAGTTACCAAAATAGCCTAAGGCTACTAGACTCGGGGAAAATGTTCTTTTCTTAAAAAATATGTTTAATATTCTGACCTTAAGTCCCACTTAAAATCCCATCTTTTACTGAAAGTCTCCAATTCCTCTTAATTCTAGTGCCTTCCCTCTGTTAATTATTTCCTATTTATTCTGTATATAACTTTCCTTGTATATATTTATTTGCATGTTGTGTCTCCCATTAGACCGTAAGCTTCTTGAAGGCAGGGAATTTTTTTGCTACTTTTAGTATCCCCAGTGCTTAGCACAGTGCCTGGCACATAGTAGGTGCTCAGTAAATGTTTATTGATTGATTCAATACAATAAAAGTGTGGTTTCATGATGAAGAAATAAAGAATGTATATCAAAATCTTGTGATCTCAATGACAAATCACATAAAACATTTTCAGCTAAAGAAGGCCACAATACATATTAGAAGCTTTTTAAGGATGTAAAAATTTGCAACATTTGTTTTATATGTCAATCTATTTAATTATTTTACTTTGTCCAAAGTAATTCACACATTGGTAACTGCTGGAAGTGCCCGTAGCTCTTCTGCCAGAAGGGAGGGGAGTACAATGTTTTGTAATTCGCTTAGTCATCCAACAAGCATTTATTAAAGAACCTACCATGTGTTTGGAAATAGGCTAGAGAGGAAGAAACACAGAACAGAAAACAGTCCATACCCTCAGAAGTGATTGGGTTTTTGCTGGTGCTTCCAATATTCCCCGGAAGGAAACAACATACACACAGAGAAGTAAATTTAAAATATATACAAAGTCATATGGAATGGGGGAGGAGGGTTGTATGTATTTACATTAACAAAAAACAGCCCACTTCTCTCTTGCCCCAATCACTTACATTATCATCACAGTTCCTGTTACTTCAAACTCATTGGACTTGAAATCTTTTCTAAAAGTCATTCACATCTAGATTAAACACTTTTACTTAAACTAGCCATTTACTTCAAAATAGGAAACTATGTTTGCCAAAAGCACATTTAGAAACTGCCTGAGGATTACAAGTTAATAAATTAATATGAATTTAAAATAAAAGGTTGAGAAAGAAAAAATACTTCTACTTATTCAATTAACGCAGTAATCTTTTAATTTTCTTTTTTCATAATATCCTGTTTTTATATTGAGTGAAAATTCTTTCTATTAATTTGGAGGATATTTTGCAACTGAGTGCCAAGTGATGCCTGAGACATAATTATTTGGGGAGCTAGATCTAAAACATGTCCTGTACCTTCAAAGACCATTTCTGAGAGAACACCGAAGGATGGGATATATTCACTTATCATTAGTTTCCAACAAGATTTGCTAAGTATTAATTATTAGTAAAAGGCTGCTAATAGAAGGATGACAACTCAAGAGAATTTGTGGAGAAGAATAAAAAGAAACCACATCAAAATTAACTATTTTTACCTTAAAATTAACTTTTTTAAACTTTTGCCTATTTTATACTGAGGTGATTCTCAGTATAAAAATCAGCTTTAAAATTCTAAGACAGTCACTGTTTTGCCAATTCTGTTATAATACTCCTGACATTGATGGTGAAATCAGAATATCTTCTCAGTGATAACCTTTTTAGTCAACAGAATATAGGAGGTCTGAACTCTGTTTTTTATACAGACTACCTATCACATTAATTCACAAATATGAGGTATGATTATAAAGGAATGACACTGATTACACAAGGCCCACACCAAAACAAATCTTGTTACTTTACAGGGGCTCCTTGCATACTGCTGACCTTGAGGGAGCTCGAGGTCAGACCACCTCCACCATTCTGGACACAAAAGACTCTTAGTGGTTAATCCTCTTCAGAAAAGAATATTCTACGACCTCCTTGGGAGAGTACTTAGATGCTTTACAGCCACTCATATCAGACAAGTTATCCTTGCTCTAGCCTAAATCCTTCCTTACTCGTCACTATCCTCTGTATAACAACTTTTCAGATACCTAAAGGACATTATGAACTAACCCCGCCTAGCTGCTCCTCCTCCCTTGATAATCCAGTTCTTACCTGGGTTTCAAACACTGAAAATTTTCATTATTTTTTTCATTTTTTAATTGATTTTAATTTTTTTATTTATTATTTATTCATTTTTTCATTTTTTTATTATTTAATAGATGAAATTCTTTCTCTAACACCCCAGCTGAAGAAAGCAGCAATACTCAGCAGCTAACGGTGATGCAGACTACAGTTGCTCATTGAAGAATATGCCCAGAGAGTCCACTGTATGGACTTGTCCAGCAGAGACACTGAACCTTGCAAAAAGCTCTGCAGCTGAGTTCAGGAAGCCACCATTCAGTGCCTGATTGAGCTTCTTAGCCTAGTTTGATAGCATCCCATTTGCCAAATGACTTGCATGTTACAACCCAACATTAGCTGAACCTGGTGAGAAGAATCCAGCTCCACAGCTGAACAACCTGGTTGACCCAGCCTAAGAGTGGCTTGACCCAGTTGCGGTGTTGTAGGAGAGCAACCTGTCCACCACTGATGCCATGGAGTGATTCCTCAGTCACTGATGCCACACCCACAGCCAACTTCAAGAGGCTCCCCCACGCAAAGAAACGGACCTGAGGCCCCACAGTTCCCAAGTGATGAGTTACGTTGGTCACAGGTGTTCCCTACCAATGTATGATAAGTTTGTGCCCACTCTTTCCCCCACAGACCATGTATATTTATGTATACCGTACGTCTGGAGGGAAATGTTTTCCAACTACTGTAACTACTTTGTACTACTTGCTATCCCATTTGAGAAAATACCTTTTCTACAAAGTTATTTGAGTCTACGTGCTGGTTGTTAAGGGCAAGCACATCGATGGGTGCTTTCTGAACTATATCATCAGCAGGACATTCACCCCGAGGGTTACTTTTAGATCCCTGAGAATAGTACTAGCTGTCCTTCTTGGGACCCAATGTGGCAGCGCCAGTGAAAGATGGGGGAGTGATCCCAGAAAGGATGCTCCACAGAGATGATCTCATAGCATAAACCTTTGATCTTTCTCTACTTTCTCCATAAATTATCCATTATTCCCTATTGTGTTCTATTTTTAAGAACTAACTATAGTTGAAAATATGTTCTGATTATGTTCCATCAATAGTATGGAATTCCAAGTACCTTTTCAACGAAGGCTAGTGCTGCATAGTAATAAAGATTTTACTTCTGATTATTAAAAAAAGATCTTCATATTTTGAAAATGAACCATAACATTCTCTTTATTCAAACAAGAATTATTCACAGCTGTTTCATTTACTAACTCCTAAATAAACTGTATACACATGATTAAATGTTTCATACTTAACTATTTTCCACATATCGTACTTTTAGGAAAATTTTATGAATCCTTGACTGGCAGCATATTCAGGCAAAGGAATCCTGAATTACAGGTTAAATTCCTAATTTTTAACATCGGATTTTTCATTTATCTTCTAGTTGAAATTTTCTTGAATAGATTGTTTAATTTTGTAATTGGGGAAAAAGCAATACGGTAAAACTTTAATATTTAGTAACATACATGAGAATAATTTCTATTCCCCAGCTGACTATATATCTATGCCCTATGATTCCTTAATAGGAATGATGAACATTCCAAATTCTGTTACTTCAGAGTTTGGGGTTTTGGTTTTTTTTCCCTTAGCCTCTTGTATTCCAAATAGATCCTATTTTGCTAGGCCACTGTAGACCTACTTATGGGAATGAAAGATGGATACAATTAGTTGACACTGGAAAAACTTGGAAATTAATAGCTAAATCTTATTACTAATATACATAAAATATAAGTACAAGCTTAATTGAAAGACTATTGGATTGCCCTTCAGATGTTTCTTTTCTAAAATGTACAAAATATAGGAACTAGAAAGAACCACAGAGGTTCAAATTGGACTAACCTGTATCTGGAACATGAATTTCCTTCCAGAACAAATACAACAAGTAGACCATTGGCGAGGCCAGCTCTCTCTACTGAGGCACATTGTTTCATTTTTAGACAGTACTGCTCCTTTCTAGGAATTTCTTGATACGGAGCTAAAATCTACCTTCCTAGAACTTCCATCAAGTGGGCCTAGTTCTACCTTCTGGGGTTAAGCAGAATAAAGTCTCTTTTCTCTCTTCCACATGACAACTCTTCAAATGTTTCAAAGGATCATGAATTCATTTATTTAGAGTTGGAAGGAAGCTACCCTATCATTTCACAGATAAGGACACTGAGGCCTAGAGAGATCAAATTATTTGCCTAAGATCACTGAGGTAGTATGGTAGAAATGGAATTGGAACCTAAGTCCTCTGTCTCTTAATTCAGAATTCTTTCCATTGCATCATGGTGCTTCTGTTGAAATAACAACATGTCATCCCTAAATCTTCTTTCTTCTAAGACAAACAACCCCAGATCTTTCAAGTATACCACAGATGACATGCTTTTGAGTTCACTTACTAATCTGGATATATTCCAACTTTTAAATGCACCTCCTAAAATGTGGACTGTAGAACTGAAACTAATATTACAGATGTGGCCTAACCAAAGTACAATTCAGTGACACTGTCACTTAGTTACCTTGTATTATAGTTATATGCATACATTCTCTCTTTGATTAGACTGCAAACTCTGTGAGGTTGGCACCTGTGTCATACCATCAGTATCTCCCATAGTGTCTAAAACAATGCCTTGTACATAGTTGGTGGTCAACACATATTTGTTCAATAAATATGGGTCAACTATTGCTATTTCAGCATGAAACAGCAGCATCCCCCAGCACATAGAAAAGTGTTTGGCACTCAGCAGGTGCTTAAGAAAAATTTTTTGACCGATCTAAAACAAGAAAACCTTTTTTATCTTTGGTATATTTTGTGGGTATCATATTTTAAATGTGTTATGAGAATTACATTGATGGCACTTGGATAGCTTTCAAGGAAAGTCATGCCATATTCATTTATTTCAACTAAAAAAATACATTTTGGTAATATTCAAGTGAGTATTATTACATAAAGAAAAGATAGCACCAGAAAGGAAGGTCTTAGTCTAGAAACTGGAGACATTTAATATTCTTTTCACACTAAGCTCTGCTCTCAGTTGGAAGAGAATGAAAGGAATGTGTTTGCTTTATTGAAATGTGTTTTTTAGTTGAAATAAACTAAAACAGCCATTGATTTCTTTTAAAACTAAGCATAATAAATGAAATTCCCTTACCACATTTAAAAGATGATATATGCAAGATATATAAGATTAAAGTGATTTCTTTTTGAAGAAGTGGACCTAATTGGTGCAATACTCAAGTATTTGAATATTATTATATTTTTAAAAAAGGTAGCATGAGAAAGGAAGGACCTGGACTAGTAACTGGAAACCAGTTCAATTCAGGAAAAAACAACAACAATAAAGAAACTGATCCAGTTATAGGTGGGCATGTAGGGGAAGGCAGCATCGAGAAATGTTTATTTGTTTGAAATGCCAGGAGGAACAGGTCCAGAAATTTTTCCTTCATATAAGAATTGCTTTTGACTTACCCTATTTCTGTAACATTGGCTTATACATACATGCTGATATCTGTTAAGTGTTACTGTTTTCAGGAGCTCCAAAGCCCATCATATTCATTTTTAAAAATACACAGTGCCCCATATACTTCCTTACCTGTAACAAGCTTGAAATAACTGGTTTTCTGTAGAGACAAATATATAAAATATATAGCCTAAATTCTACCATCTAATCCATACATGGCACTTAAGTACCACCAATGATGGAGAACTTCAAAGACTTAGTAGAGGTTTCTACCTTTTAGGAACTAACATTTTAAAAATAAGTTTTATTAATGTCTTTTTTGATCATATTACAAAACTAACATTGCAATGACCATTTTAGGTGAAAAGGTGGTAGAAATGGTTAGGGTGCTGGACCTGGAGTCAGAAAGACCTGAGTTCAAATTCAGCCTCAGGCATTTACTGTGTAATGCTGGGCAATTCACTTAATTTCTGCCTCCCTCAGTTTCCTCATCTATACATTGGAGGTGATAATAGCACCTACCTCCTAGGGCTGTGGTGAGGACCAAATGAGATTATATTTGTAAAGTGCTTTGCAAAACTTAAAGTACTATGTAAATTTTGTTGTTGAGTCATTTCAGTCATGTCTGACTCTTTGTGATTCCATTTTTGGGGTTTTCTTGGCAAAGATACTGGAGTGGTTGGCCATTTCCTCTTCTACCTCATTTTGCAGATGAGGAACTAAGGCAAACAAGGTGAAGTGACTTGCCCAGGGTCACACAGCTAGAAAGTGTCTGAGGTCAAATTTGAACTCAGGTCTTCCTGACTCCAGGCCTGATGATCTATCCACTGTGTCACCTAGCTGCCCAGACTCCTAACAATTATCAGCTGATCATAATGAAAGAAGTAACTAAATGTTTCAGGCATATTTTTCTCAGACCTTTACATCTTTCTCTACGACCTATTTCCTCAAGCTATTCCTAGACAAGTTAACCCAGACATGTCATATGCAAAAAATAAGGAAATGGTCTTCCTGTTCCTATGCAGATGTGTTTCCAAATAAAACCGTGGCAGTAGAAGAAGCCTGGCTTTTCCCACAAAAACAGATTTTACTGTGACCACTCAGAACATATGAAGGAATCCCCAGATCCAGAGGATTTAGGCTTCAGATAGGAGACCCATCAGGTACCTTGTTCAGTTTCCAGTTATTCCTTTCTAATAAAGTTTCATTGTGGGAAGGGGGCAGCTAGGTGGCACAGTGGATAAAGCACTGGCCCTAGAGTCAGGAAGACCTGAGTTCAAATCTGACCTCAGACACTTGACATTAGCTTTGTGACCCTGGGCAAGTCACTTTATCCTGATTGCCTCACTAAAAAGTTTCATGGGGTGAAACTACACTGACTTATTGTAAAATTAATAAGACAGAATCTGATAAAGTCTCTAATCAAAACTTTTTCTTCTTCAGAAACAAATAAAACAAAAACAATGTGAACATTCTGAATTTTAAAAGTTGGTATTGTGTGTCCCTGACATGAACATCTAATATTTACATTAAGTATGACTATGATGCTGCTGGAGAAGTGTCATAAAAATATTAGAGTGTGTGTCTGTTAACATGATTTTTCATCTAGGGGTTTAAAGCACTTTTCACGTTAACAGTAAGAAAGCAAATATGAAGTATGTCTATTTTATATAGTGAGGTAAAGTAAGCTACTCCATGGATAGGTCACAAAAACAAATAAACAAACATCACCATTAACAACAACAATGAAAGCAAAAGAAAGAAAATCCAGATCTGTTCTCTTCTCTATTATTGATTTGCCTCTTCTGTGCTAAGCCATTTTATTGATCTGATGACTCTTCTGAATAAATGCAAGACTACAAATGGAATTTTACAAGAGCTTTGTCCTAGTTAATCTAATGCTTTAACTTCATTTAAGCTGCCAAAGCATATATTTATCTACTAAAGGCTGTACTCAAAGAAACCAGTCTAATGTTTCTTAAGCTTTCAGAGTTTTCTTAATGGAAACTTAATTGTAAATTTCCATAACATTATACTTGTGGCATTCACTTAGAAACTAGAAATTTCAAAGTTGATTTCCTATCTTTAATTGCTTTACTACTTTGCAAATTGGTTCACAATAGTGAAAAGTACAAACAATAAAGTGACCCAGTGGATAGAGCACTGGGCCTGGAGTCAGAAAGGCCTGAGTTCAAATCTGCCTTTGACAGTAGCTGTGTGACCCTGGGCAAGTCACTTAACCCTGTTTGCTTCGGTTTTACGTCGTAAGATGAGCCGGAAAAGGAAATGACAAAACCATCCTGGTATCTTTGCCAAGAAAAGCCTAAATGGGGTCATGAGGAGTTGGTCATGACCGAAACAACAATAAAAACCACTACTACTACTGAACAACAACAGAAACAATAAGATTCTGATATTAAATTGGAATAATAAAAACATTTAATTCAGATTTGAATGGCTTCTAGAAAAAAAGATTTAAAATCCCTTAAATACCAACTTGAAATGATAATGACTTGGCTTAAGTTTTCACTTCCTGCTCAACAAATGACTGAACAGAATCAGTCTCATCAGAGAGTCTGATACCTTGGCACAGAATAAACTTTTATTGCTTAGCAACTGGACTTCTCGGTGACTAACAGTTATCTGCTTACACGCTCTCTGAAAATGAGAAAGGATGTGTATATAGGAATATGAGAGATAGCATTGCTGAACCTAACAGATGGAAATAGAGAATTAAATGTTATTCATATAAATGCATTTCCTCTCCAGAGTCACCAAGGGATTCAGTTGTTGGAGACAGGACAGGTCTCTTTAAGTCACTGAAGACTTATAACGAAGAAGGGTTAGATGAGGTCTTCCTTCTTAAATCCCTGAGGGTAAAACAGGGAGCAAAGAGTCAAAACTGTGTAGAGGCAAAGTGAACTTTGATAGAAAGAAAACTTTCTGAAAATGAGAACCATTCAAAAGTGGAATGAGAAAGGAGGAAGGAAATAAGCATGTTATCTCATAGTCACCCTGGGAAGTTAGGTGCTATTATTATCCCCATTTTACAGTTAATGAAACTGAGGAGAGAGACCAAGGTGAAGTGATTTGCCCAGGGTCACACAACTAGTAAGTATCTGAAGCTGGATTTGAACTTGGGTCTTTCTGACTTCCAAGGCCAGGGCTTTGTCCATGGCCCCACTTATTTACCTCAATGGTGGTCCCTGAGAAGGGTCCCTCCTCACTAGAGTTTTCCAGTAAGGTCTGGGTGATTGTTTGTCAGTCTGTTGGAGGGGTCATTCTGATTGAGGACCAGTTGATCTAAATGACCTTTGATGTGCCCTCCAACTCTGAGATTCTGAGATTTTGGGGAAAGTGAAAAGGCCAAGCAGGATGATTTCTAGGAAAGCTTAATTAGTTAGTCAGTGTTGTCAACTTCTTGAGGAGAGAATACCCTAATGTTTTTTTCTAATCTTTCATGAGCCTTCCTTCCTTTCTTCCTATAGGTAAGACTTCTCTGATGTGGCAATTCTACGAAGTAAACATGGTGCAGAGGACATAAGTGTAAATTCAGTCTAAAACATGGTAATATTTCACAAATGCCATCCACGTACTCAGGAACTAGCTGAGGCTGAGACTAGCTGCACTAGTCTGGTATGCAAATTGTGGCCTATGCCCAACAGGCATTATGAGAAGGGGTGGGGGAGAGCTGGGGGGGAGGGGTGGGGTAGAAAAAGGGAAAAGCATGACCAAGATTTAGAAAAGTCTAAGACAAACAGTAGTATAAGAAATAAAGGTGCAAAAAAAAACCATGAGAAATTGTTTCTTAGATCAACACTAATCGTATATACTTTAGGTAATTAAGGTTAAGCTATGGGCTTTAATTTCACAAATAGACCTTAATCAAAGATTAAAAAAAAAAAACAATGAATGTGAAGCATGATTTTATGTTATTAATTATAATTAATAATATTGTGCCTGCTATGTGCCAGGCATTACACTAAGCGCCTTACAATTACTATCTCATATGATCCTCACTGTAAGTCTGTAAGGCAGGTGCTGCTATTATGACCATTTTATAGATAAGGAAACTGAGGCAAATACAGGTTAAGTGACTTGTCCAGGGTCACACAGCTACTGTCTGAGGCCAGATTTAAACTCAGGTCTTCTTCTTCTTTAATTTATTTATTTAGGATTTTATTCTTCTCCAGTTACATGTAAAAACAATTTTAAACTCAGGTCTTCTTGACTCCAGGCCCAGCCATCTATCTACTGCATCACTATGTTCCCCAGAAATCATTTGAATTTGAAATTATTAGATTTCACCAGAAACATCCAATTCTTCATGTGTTCTGTAACGTAGTTCTAACACACTTAATATGAATTAAGTAGGATCCTAAGATTGCAACCCAAAAAAAATTATAATACCCACCAGCTATGATCAAGGCACTGTGCTAGGTGTTACAAAGACAAAATGAAAAAAGTTTTTGGTTGAAAACTAAAAATAAATTAATTTAAAAAAAACCAGTTTTTGTCTTCAAGGAACTTGCAGTGTACTAGGGGTGGGGAGAGTAGGGCAGGGAATGACATATGCAGCAGCTGCATATGTGTAAAAGACAGCTTTAAGGTTTATAAAATGCTTTACATATATAGCAACCAATCCTGTGAGGTAGGTGCTATTAACATCTCCATTTTACAGGTGAGGAAATTGAGGCTGATAGAGGTTAACTGACTTGTTCAGGGTCTGAGGCAGGATTTGAATTCAGACCTGCATGGTTCCCTTAGTTCAGCTGACTCCAACAGTGTATTCACCACGTTGGATCAGTAAATACAGAAGGAGGGAGAGAGAGCTAAGAGCTAGGCGTCCTCTAGGAGGTATCATATGAGATGAGCATCGAAGGAACCCAGGGATTCTACAGTAGAGAACAAGATGAGGAAGGAGGTCACTCCAGTAAAGTGGGTTAGCCCATTCTGGGGTACAGGGCAGGCCATTTGAATGCCAAGTTCTGGGTATTTACAGCAAGTAACTCAGTTTGGCCTGAATGATGAATGCATGAAGTTGAAATAGAAAGTAGAAAGCCTGGAAAGGTTAAGTTGAAACTGGATTGTGAATGGCTATCAATGGGCAGCTAGGCAGTGCCCTAGTTCACAAATTACCAGTTCTAGAGTCAGGAAGACTGAGTTCAAATCTGGCCTCAGGCACTAGCTGTGGGACCCTAAGCAAGTCACTTCACCTGGTTTGCCTCAGTTTCCTTATCCATAAAATAGGTAAGAGAAGGAAATGGCCAACCACTTCAGTATCTCTGCCAAGGAAACCCCAACTGGGGTCATGAAGGGCTGGACATGACTGAAATGACTGAACAACCACATAAATATCAGCTGGAGGATTTTATATTTTATCCTAGAGGCAATAGGGAGCCAATAAAGACTCTTAAAATGGAGAGTGATGTGGTCAGACTTGTGTTTTGGGAGGGTTATCCTGGCTGCTTTGTGTTAAATGAAATGGAGAGAAGAGAGAAGAGAAGTTGGGAGTCCAAATAAAGTCATTGCAACAGACCAGTTAAGAAATGATGAGGGCTTAACCTTAAATAGAAGCCCTATAAGTATATAAAGGGGGATGGATGCAAGATATATAGTAGAGGCAGAATCAACAAGACTTGGTAAGTGATAGGATATGGAGTAAAGGAGAAGGAAGACACAAGGATGACCTCAAGTTTATAAAACTGGGTGACTTTCCATTGATTCTTGCAATTGAAAGAATGCTAGATTTGTCATAAAAGGATGTGAATTCAAATTCCAACTCTACTACACACAATATTATTCCATGTATGACTGTAAGCAAGTCATCTGACTACTCATGACACCCATGGTTTGAGGTTGGGATATGGATGATTCACCAAAGGGTACCATGAAACAGATGTCAGACAAGTAAGAGGAAACCAACAGAGAATACTGTCATGAAAACCTAGGGAAAAGATAATATTTAGGAGGTTAACAATGTCAAATGCTGGAGAGATGTTAAGAAGCATGGGTACTGCAAAGGGGCTGTTACTGTTAACAAACACATTATTGATTATTTTTGAGAGAGCAATTTCAGTTGGATGAGGAGTTCAAAAGCAACATCACAAAGGGCTGAGGAGTCAATGGGAGAAGAAGTGGGCACAGGTATAGACGGTCTCCTTCTTGGAGTCTGGCTGTTAAATAAAGGAAGGATATAGGATGGTAGCTTAGTGTATCAACTGAAAGTTTTTTTTTTAAAGAAAGGAGAGACTTTAGCATGTTTTTAGGTAGCCAGTAGATATGGGAAGGGAAGGGAGAGGAGGCAAAGAGAAGGAAAGGGAGATGATTTAAAGGGCAAGATCCAGGACAGGAAAGATAAAGAGCACAAGTAGAAGGACTGGCCTTGGCTAGAAGACACTCTTCATCAGAGACTGAAGCAAAGGAGAAGAGAATGGGAGGATCACGTTGAAGGATTTTGAAAAATGAGATGAAGAGAAGAGAAAGCTCACAGTTGACCTCTATTTTCTCTATAAAATAGGATATGAGATCCTTTTCAGAGAGGGAGAGGATGCAGGATTCTTGAGGAGAAAAGAGGAAGTTTCAGAGAAAAGAATGAGGGGGGGAGGGAGGGAGAGAGCGAAAGAGAGAGAGAGAAAGAAGGAGGGAGGGGGGAGAGAGGGAGGGAGAGATAGAAAGAGTGAAAGAGGGAGAGAGAGGGAGAGAATCAATGAAGGAGGAATAGATTGTTGTGTACATTAAGAAATGGAAGGAAACTTAGAAATCATGTTGTTCAGCCCCCACATTTTAGAAATGAGGAACACAGGTCCAGAGACATCTTGGGCATGTTGGGTCACCTGGTCAAGATTGCACAGCTAGCAAGTGGCAAAGCCAGATTTTGAATCCAAGTCTCTTAACTCACAATCTGGTGCCCATTCTACTACCCTATGCTGCCTCTGTCTTTCACTGCCTCCCATCCACAGTGCCTGGCACATAGTAAACACTTAATAAATACTGTTTATCTATCCATCCATCCACTCAAATATAGTAAGAAAGATGTCATTATTTGAATATAACCTAAACCCAACAGTTAAATCCAATACTGAGATACATTAACTGTTAGGAATACTAAAAGTTGCATACAGAAATATGTCTTTCACTGAAAATATCCTCTAACTTCTTAAAATATATATCTGCAACCAGGATGTTTTAATTATCCAGGGGAACTAAGTAGAGAAAAATAACAAATAAGATCATTAGCACATATTCATAACATTTCAGCAGTTAAGAACACTGGTTATAAAGTCAAAAAATCTGGGTTCAAGTCCTGACTTTGCCAATGTGAACTTAGGCAAATAGTGTCTCTGAACCTCAGTTTCCTCACCTGTAAAATGGATATAACAATACTGGTTTCCATCAAGCCTCAGCTCAACTGCTGCCACCTCCTATAGAAGGCCCTTCTTGCCTCCCCCAGCTACTACTAGTTCCTTTCTCTCCAAGGTTATCTTTTTTGTATGTGTTTTATACTTACCTATGTTAGTATATTTGTGTTCTGGTTAGAATGTAAGCCCGTGGAGGTCAGGGGCTATTCTGTTTTTGTTTTTATGCAGCACTAAGCCTGGTCCATAGCAGGCACTTAATAAATGCTTGCTGGTTGAATGATACTGCCTACGGTTGTTGGGAGGAGAGTACTTTGTAAACTTTACAGTTTACTGAGGCTTTATAATAAAAACAAATATAGAGGATTTTATTTTTGTTGATTTTACTGTTGACATTTGCATTTTATACTTCCTGAAACATCCCCATACAGGAAACTCTCGCAATATCCTGGAGCTGATGAACCAGGATCTCCATTACCCAGGTCCCCCTTCTCCTCTTTCCTCCTCTTCCCCATCTGAGTGTTTGATGATAACTGCACCAGGCAGCATCATGGTCAGACAGAGAGGGAAAGAAAGGGAAATTCAATCACTCCTTGGCCGCCAGCTCAGTAAATGGTTTCATGAGGACAGAGACAAACTATCAGCTAAAGTAAGATTTCTGGATTATGGTCAGATTGCAATATTCCTGGCTCTCTCTTTAGCCTCTACTGTTATATGTCACTTTGAGTTAGTGGCAGTTTCTCAACTGAAGGCGAACACATTAAAGTAATTTTCTCTACTCAACGAGATAAGCATCACCCCCATTACAGAAGAGATGTAGATTTGAAAAACTCTTGAAGCATTTTTCTTTCCCCGAACCACTAAAATTATCTTTTAAAAAGAACTTATGGAGGAAAGAAATAAACATTGAGAATTCTAAAGAAACATATAACAAGCATGATTTCCTCATGATATATTTCTTATCATTTCTTCTCAGAGCACTCCTCCCAGGCCTTTCCACCCCAAAAAACAAAACACAGTTCAAAAGACTAATTACTAACCTGTCAGCCAGCCAATAAAATCTTATTAAGCACCTACTATGTACCTTACTATGGCACGGAACTAATCACTGGGGATACAAAGAAAAACGAAAGACAGTCTGTGCTCTCAGAGAGCTCACTCTCTAACTGGAGAAAACAACATGCAAACAACTATGTTACAAACAAGTCATATATAAGATAATCTGGAGATGATCAACAGAGGAAAGGTATTTGAATTTGGAGGGACTGGGAAAAGTTTCCTCTAGAAGGTGGGATATTAGCTGTGAGCAAATATCTGCAATATTAATTTAGGAAAGTATTGAGTGCATATATCTTTAAAATAAGGGTTAATTTGTGAGCTACCAACCCTACCTACTACTCCACCCCACCAAAGGCTGGTTGGAAGATGACCACAAATAACCTTCTAAGCTTTAAAAAGAAAAGAGGCAGTAGAGTATAATGGAAATATATGGACTTAGAAGTTCTGGATTTGAATCCTAGTTCTGGGATTGTTTGTTTTTTAATTACCTGTATGACCTTGAGCAAGTGACTTCCCTTTCCTCTCTGGGTCTCAGTTTTTGCATCTGTCAAATGGAAAAGCTGGGCTCCACTCAGTGAGTAATCTTGTAAGCTGCCTTCCAGTTCTGATCCTCTGGTCCTAGGATCCCAGGAATTGACACTGATAATCACTTAATCACTTATCTATCAAGTCCATACCTTTCTTGTGGCTTTGTGCTTCGTGGGGGGAAACAAGGCAAGTCAGTAATACAAGGAGATCCTGGAGGGCCATAAGAAGTCTTAGATTCTGCAGCTATTTCTAATTTGTGAGTATCAGCAGCAAAAGATTCTTAAATGCCGAAGTACCTACAATCTGCTTCATTCATAAACTCATCATATTTCAAAATACACATTTCCAATGACCTGCTACTATATGTGAACATTCTGCTGGCACCTCACACTCAATATATTCAAAACTAAACTGATCATTTGTCATTCAAAGCTATTCTTCCTAAGGGATGGAGAAATCAACTCCCAGGCTCTCAAGAAATTCACATTCTAATAAGGAGACAATACATTTGGAAATCTACTTAAACCCAGGCCTCCCAACTCCAAGTCCAGAACTCTAACCATCATGCCATCCTTCCTTTAAAGAAAAGGACAGGGAGCACAAAGAGTTCCACTTGGATAAGAATAATGCTAAATTTAGAAAGGGAAGAGAGGTGCCACTCCCCTCACTTGTAACACAGGTACACATGTAACATGTATAAAGCTTTCTTTGCAAACCTCAGAATACTATATAAAGGTCTGCTAGTGCTCTTCCTCCTCCTCCTCCTCCTCCTCACTATCATCAAGCATCTCTTTGAGTTCTATTTCCACAAACGAGGCAGCTAGGTAGCAAAGTAGATAAAGAGTCCTGGGTCTGGAGTCAGGAAAACCTGAGTTAAAATCTGGCCTTGGAAACTTCCAAGCTGTGTGACCCTGGGCAAATTACTTAGCCTCTGTTTGATTTAATTTCTTCAACTATAAATGGGCATAGTGATAGCACCTATCTCCTAGGGTTGTTGGGAGGATTGAATAAGATATTGGGAAAAGGTTAGAACATAGTAGGTGCTTACTAAATGTTTGGTTAGCTCCTTTCTTCTATGAAATCTTTCCTGATTCCCATAGATGAAAAGTAATCTGCCTCTCTCTTTTCCTTTGAGACTCTAACATTTGTTTATATCTCTTTTGGGTCCCTGATTAGATTGTAAACTTTCAATATCTCTCCCTTCTTCCTTACACACACACACACACACACACACACACACACACACACACACACACAC
>NW_020954591.1:7943560-8083514 GCF_900497805.2 Vombatus ursinus
CACACACACACACACACACACACACACACACACACACACACACACACCCGTGCACATACATATGCAAGTATGTATATTTGTATGTGAATATATGTGTGTAAATGTATATGTATACGTACACACACTTTTTTTTTGGTCCAGGCCTGTGATTTTACTGTACAGTTGAGCAAACTCCCTTCACCAATTATGATCAGAAGCTGTTCTGCAATTTATAATCCTAGAGCCTAAGTAGTCTGGACCACAAGAGACTTCCCCACTGTTACAAAGCTAGTTAGTATCAAAGGAAGAACTTAAACTCAGGTTCAGGGGTACAAAGATTAAATGCCAGAAGGGCCCTTAAAAGTCATCTAGTCTAGATCCATTTTACAGATGAGAAAATTAAGGTCCAGAGACATAGAGTAACTTACCCAAGATCACAGAGATAGTAAGTGAATAAGTAAGGATTTGAACCAAGGTCCTCTAACTCAAAATCTAATTTGTACTACACCATGCCACAGATCTTCCTGACTCCAAGGCTGGCTCTGTATCCACCAGGCCAGGATGGTTTTACTGTCATCTACCACTTAACATTCACTTACATTAGTATTAAAAGTGCTTAACATCTGTTATTTCATTTGATCTTCACAACTACCAGATGAGGTGGGTAACACACATGTTAGTACTGTCCCCATTCTACAGAGCAGCATAGTGAAGTTCAGAGGGGCAAACTGCCCAGAACCACAAAGTCAAAACTCAAACCCAGGTCTTCCGAATTGATATCCAAAGGTTTTTCCTTTATACCTGACTTTACTATCTGTCTGATCCTACAGCACCTTGCAACCAGTAGGCACTCATTAAATAACTGTCAAATTGAGCTGGATTAATCATAGTCCTTACCACAGTGCCTCGGCAGGACAGGCATTCATACCTTACTGAAGGAAGGGATGGACTATGATTGAACCTATTAATTATCATCTATTTATGTTCACTATGGGTTTCTCTGTCTTCTCTGTCTCTACAGCATTTGAAAGTACTTGAGGGTGAACATATACTGAATCTTTATTATATACTCTTAAGTGCCAAGGGCAGTGACAAGTAGCTGCTTATGGGTTAAGAGAGATGAAAGTGAAGGCTTCTTGGGAATACAGCTGTAATACTTGATCAAGCTTCAGCTTTAGGCCAATCACTCAGGATCATCGATTGAGAGGTAAAAGGGACATGTTACAAATGAAGAAACTGAAGACGGTTTAAGTGATTTGCCCAGGGTCACCTAAATGACCTATTGGCAAAGTCAGGATTGGAATCCACATCTTCTAGCTCCAAATCTAGTGCACTTCCCACTGTACCATGCTCTCTTTGTACTTCCCTGTTCTTTGGATTCCTCCACTGTTCAATCAGCTCTGGGTCTAAAACCACTTTCAGCATCCTGTACAATTTTCACAAACCCTTCTCTTCCCTACCAGTGTCCTTGAGATGATGCCTTAGGTCTCATTAGCATCAATATTCTAAATAAATAAATGCCCTGGGGGCTACTGCTAATGGATGGCATTTTCAATTTTGACTTGCCTATAGCATGATTTCTTTTGGGCTCACACCATTTTCCATTTCTGGGTTAAACAGAGTTAGAGTTATTATCACCACAACTCATCTCAACAACACAACTCAGAAGTGCTGAGTCAGATTCTTCTGATTGGCAGAAGCCTCCCTGTGGCACACTGGACTTTGCAAAGCACATTAACTTTTTCATGCCACAAAGCTGAAGAGGAAAGAAAGAAACAGAGAGAGAGAAAGAAAAGAAGAGAGAAAGAGAAAGGAAGGCAAAAAGGAAGAAAAAAAAGCAAGAAGAAAGAAACAAGAAAGAAAAGAAGAGGAAAAAAAAGGAAAGAAATTACAAGTAGGATTTAATTTACCAAATGGTACCCTCCAGCCTTGAAAGAGTTAATTAATATATTTCTAAAACATTCCTGTACCCAGTTGGAAGATCTTGCCCATTGGGGGGAGACTAGACTAGCTGAAAAGTCTTTACAAGAACAATGAAGCATTGGGAAGAAAGAATAAAGTGGCATTGCTGGCTGAGTTTTTGAAATACACCTTCATTCATTCACTGATGAACATATATTAAAATGACTAACACCTATGGGTGGACACAAAAGAAAAAGAAGGAAAAAAAAGAAGACTAGCCCCTAATACGCTTCCAATGGAGTTGGGAGAGACAAAACACCAATAAACCAACATTAAAGATAATACAAAGCAACATATTCCTAAGTACAAAAGGACATAAATACAACTTTGAGTTACGTACCTGTAGATTTTCTACAGTACATTTTAAAGTCCAAGCTGGTTTAAAACTGTTATCCACATCACTTCTAAACCACTTCCTCTCCCATAACCCGCCCTTCATTAGTTGGGATGTGTTAAGAGAAGACAAACTCATTTTAATATTAGCCTAAGAAAAACGTTTAACTGGAAAGTGGACTGGGGGGGGTGTCAAACAGCAAGGATTCTTGTTATTATCAGCCGCTTCAAATCACAGATTTGGAGCTAAGAGTGACCTTGGAGATCATCTTGTCTAACTTCTCATTTTAAAGAAGAAACTGAAGTGACCTGCCCATGGTCACACAAGTAAGTAGCACAGCTGGATTCTAACCCAGATCATCTGACTTCAAATCCAGCATTCTTTCAACTGCACTATGTTAGTTGCCTATGGAGGCCTCCTGCTTTATTTAGTGTTCATTGGGCAGGTTGAAGAGATGTGAAGTAGAGAAGGGAAAAGAAAGTTTTAAACCGTGATGAAGAGAAGAGGAGGAAAGAAGAAGACATTCTAGGTAAAGGGACTAATCCAGGTAGCTGTGGTATATACACACAGAAAAGTGTAGGGTGTGTGTGTGTGTGTGTGTGTGTGTGTGTGTGTGTGTGTGTACATTGGGGAAGAGTGTAGAGGGAAAAGACAGAGAAAGAGAGAAAACTAGAGGGAGGGGGAGGGAGGGAGAGAGAAAGAGAGAAAGAGAGAGAGAGAGAGAGAGAGAGAGAGAGAGAGAGAGAGAGAGAGAGAGACTCAACAACAATGTAATGGTGAAATAATATTTGTGAGTACTGAGAACATTTTATCCAGGTATCACACCTTGATCAAAGGGATACAGGACAAAGCAGCTCCAGCTTTTAGAGGAGGAAGAGAAAGTCACACAGTGAATGCTCTGTGTAGAAAACTAATACATTGTGGCAGGTAATGCCTAATTTAATGAACTTGTTCTCAGGAAGAGGCAAATGCAGATACATGGACACAAATGCTCTTTCCACTCTGTGCCAGTTTAATCGAAATCTCAAGCTGGAAACTTTTATGGAATCAACTTTTCTACCACCACCTTTCTGACATGCTATCAATTATGAACATATAGTTTGTTTACTTTTTAATTGCACTTCTGCAGGTATTACTACTGTAACATAATTAGAGAGCTGATTCTTCTTTCAGGTATGTGGGCAGGCCCCATAGCTTCCCTAAAATATGATGTGAGGCATGCATGTGCAAGTGTGGCAGCTACATATACTACGGTGCTTCCCCCAAACCAGGTTAAACACAGCAGTTTCAAGCCCTGGGGCTTCTGTGTTTTACCATGTTTTCTGAACAGACAAATTCCTTTATCTCCCAGTCACTGAAAAGTAAGTAAAATTGGGTAAGCAAGCTCATCCTGGGCTATAAGCTGGTTAGTGTTGCAACAAGCTTGAGAAAGACTTGGTAAAGACTTTATTTCCTCTTTCTCTTTTAGGCAAGAGCTAAGAAACCTATCTGTCTACAAAGAAAGATCAGAGAAATGTCCATTTTACTCTTGTGTAATAGAGAAGGCGAGCTGTTGCACAGTGTTTTGAGTAATGTTATAACCTATGCTTTTGATAGAGAAATACACAAATCATTTAAAAACATTTCCTGGAGTGAAAAAAGACAAGACTGAGGGACTGAATGGGATGATCAGTAGAATCTACTGTGCAATGAATCTGAAAATAGAGAGACAGAGACAGACAGACAGCAACAGATAGACAGACACACAGAGAAAGAGAGAGATTTTTAAACAAATCCCATTGCTCTGAGTATTGTCACAACATCACTTTACTTATAATTATGTGATGACAAAAATATGGGAGGAAAAGTAGAATTTGGCCTTTGTTTTGGGAATATTCTAATAAGGACTAAAATAAGACACATTGAGAATAAAACCACAAATAATTTTTTTCTTTTTATGGTATAACAATCAGTTTTGGGGTATCTACTGTTATGTCAGTGTCACAAAGCATTTTACTATCCTATTTATTTAAATTAATCAAAAAGTAGCCCAAGACTCATCTTTAGGAACAATGTATATAACACTGATGATGAATCTGAGTTAAATGGTTTACTATGAGAATAAATAAAGCAATGATGTTTGGGTAACAGTATTATTCCCAAATGGTTTTTGCCCTCATGGTAGAAAAACTGCTACAGATGAGTCCTATAGTGAACTGAGTAGTACAAAATGATCTGGAAAAAATGGTCTCTATGAATATCATTTAGAGATGCATATCCCAGCCTGTCTTCCAGGTAGAAATGCTTTCGTTTTTTCTTAGTGATTAAACCACAGGATTTTCTCCATAGGTTTTGCTTGCACAGGGTTAATCATTGCCACACATTATTTTGTGTAGAGGATAATTAATTGTAGATCCTATGATCATTAGCACGTACGTAATCCAACATTAGAATTTTCCAGGAGACATTGTTTTGCATTCCAAACTGTGCCTAGTTATGAAGCATGGTTTTGTTAAGAGGTATAAAATTTCTGCTGGTCCTCTGACCAAAACAAGCACAAAGCCTTCTGGTAAGAGACAAGACACTATCTTTCTAAACTCCAGACAAAAATAGATGGCATCATGGATCACCTGAAGGCCTGATTTTGATTTGATTACATCTTCTAGCATCACAAAGGTTTGAAGATTTTCTTTTATGAAATACCACATTCCTGAAAATCTTTAGATAGGCTCAGAATATAACTCTACAATCTACAGTATGCTAATATTATAATAAATGGGGAAGCATTTGAATCTCACTTGTTTACATTTTACAAGGCTCCCTATCTAAACCATGAAAATACCTGGGTGGTTTTTTTTTTTAGTATGGGGAGAGAATTTCTTCTCTTCGATTTTGGTACCACACAGGAGTCTGAATATCAAATAAAGTGGCAAGATAGAGAAAATGAATCTGCAAATAGCCTTCTATTCTCAAAATGATGAATCTCAGATTTGGGAATGTCAAGTACGTTTTCCTTAGACAATAATGCCATAATAAAATAATTACAAAGTACTGGCAGAGCCATGCCACACCCCTTTGATTAAACAGCACTTCACAAAATATTTAGATAAAGCCTGAACAAATCAAATAAACATCAAGGCAGGAAATGCTGCCTGGAATGCATGGTATTGGATGTACCAGGGAGTCTGATAGCAAGTCTAACTTGAAAATTTAATCAAGCAAAATCTAGTGTAATCCCATTACAGCCTTTTCACTTAATGAAAGCTATTTAAATCTCTGACATCTTGATTTTTTTTTACAACAGATGTAAGCAAAATAAAAAAAAAATTCAAAACTTCCTGGGTTTGCAATAACAGTATCCAAACCCAATTTGGGATTTCATTATCTGAGTTACCCACATTATTGAGCAAACATTCCACAGTATGAAAAAGAAATCAGTTTTCTACTACTCACTATTGCTCCAGGATTTCAGTAAATATTTGATACTGATTTCAAAGAAGCCTGAATCCTGCTGGCTAGCCATGTCTGCAGCATACAAAGACGCTTCTATGATTCTGAGCAGCTGAAGTGGCAGGTACTGTGTATGGAGATGTGACTGTCACCAGTTAGTGATGTAAACTAGAGGTCAGGAGAGGAAATGAAGGCTCTGCAGATCTGCTTCTTCCCTCCTTGGCAGGTAATCCTCATTAAAAAATAATACTAAGAAAAGGCTAAAAAGCTGGCGATGGTTGGCCTCTGCTCCTCCTTCAGCTCCTGGACTGAGTTTTATTGGGTTTCTGTTTCCCCCTGCAGCCCCTCAAAAGCTGCTGCTGTTTGCATTGCTGGGCTGCCACGGCCCCAGATGCCTGCTGCCTGTCCACATGCTCCGTTTCAGACAGGTACAGCCCCCCGAGTAGTTGCTATCTGCACACTATGCAATGTTCTCAAGGAAGGGGGATTGGGGGTTGGGGAGAGAAGAGGAGGGGAGGGCTCTAGCTAGCTAGGCTTCTCTCAGGGTGCAGCCTCCCCCCCTGTCCAAACTGCTTCCCTTTAAGAGGCCGGGAGGCTGAGTGACCCAGCTCCAAGCACCTCCTTCCTTCCCCTCCTCACAGTATCAACTTGAAGCCTCCCTGAGAAACGTCTCCTCCCTCTCTGCAGCTGGCGGAATTTCCCAGGTTCGGTGGGTCTCTCTCTCTCTCCCTCCGCTTCAGAAAAGCCTCGCCTGCACATCGCAAGCATCCTCTGGTCAGCTACTTCCCCCTCAGCCTGTTTCCAGGCACCACATGCTGAATTATACACAACTGCATCACTCTGCGGTAAAGCAGAAGCTGCACCCGTGGATCTGGTTGCAGTGACGTTTAAAAAGCCCCATCCATCCGTCAGCCTAGATGCAGGAGAGTAGGTCGCGAGCATTTGCACATTGGGAACAAGACAATTTTTCCATGGGCTTTTTTTCTTCTTCACGTTTTATTTTTTTAACTCCTGCTCGGCCACAATCAAATGTTCACTTTATGTCACTCTTCCCCACCCCCCCTCCCCTAAGAAAATCGATCATTGAGAGAAACAGCCACAGTGGCTCACCGGGCACTAGATGGAGAAGCTCTCTCTCTCTCTCTCCTCTCTCTCTCTCTCTCTCTCTCTCTCTCTCTCTCTCTCTCTCTCTCTCTCTCTCTCTCTCTCTCTCTCTCTCTCTCTCCTGCTCATTCTGTGGGTTTATTCAATTTCACTGCATGCCACACCGCAAGGGATCTGTCTCACAAACCTTTCATTTCTAATCGTCCCAAAGCTCGTTTATTTATGTATTTATTTATTTAGTTTACTGATAATTGAGGGCAAGAAACAAGAACATCAGTTTACTTTGCCCTACAATAGCTTTTTGACTTCATGAATTCTTGCTCTCAGGTTTCCTGATTTCAGCTAGCTGTAGTTCACATTATCATTTCACTTGCCTGAGTAGGATTAAAAAAAAAGGGCATTGTACTTTAGTAATGACTGGCTACATTTCTGTAGACAGGATTTAGCCACTAACCCTAAAAAAATAAGATAAATAAAGAGTGGATTTTCTATTTTGTCTGCCTGCACACTACCTCAGTGCTTTCATCATTAAAAGGTTTTCCAGTCAAAGAAATCAAAATGTTCTAAAAATGATGAGCATGACTTATCAACATAGCAAAAACTGGGCAAATCCTTGTCTCCAACAAATACATATAAAAATAAAGACCTGGAGGATAGGAATTCATACTAGAAAGCAAGGAAAGGGAAAATACAGAGTGTACTTTATAAAGCTACATCATTAACTGAGAAGCAATGTGGAGAGAAAGCTGGGCTTGGAACTCTGACTCTGACAGGTACTGGCTGTATGACTTCTCAGTACCCCAAGTAACTAAGATTTTAAGTTACAAGTTGGTTGCTGGTCTACACTGGTGAAGGAAGTTTCCATACTAGGAGTTCCCAACAAAAGCACAAGTCAAGATCACATGTATATGTGTATTTAATTTTATTTATCTATTTTTGGCTCTGAATTTGTGCTTTCATTGATGTAGGAGACTAAGTATGGAAACTGCCTTCATCAAAGTGCATCAGCAACTTAGTCTGTTACAGTCTTAGATAGTGACTTGGGGCACTGGGCAATGACTTACTCAGGGTGACATAGCCAGTACGTATCTGAGACAAAACTTGAACCCAGGCCTTCCTGATTCTAAGGTAGGTTCTCTACCCACTATGCCAGGCTGCACTTCATGCCTATATACCTACGCATATAACAATGTACATATAAAAGACATTACCAGAAGGTTGGCCAGGTGTTGTGCTGTCTTTTTTTGCTACAAGCAACTTGGTAAATTAACTTCTGGGGATGGAAGGAGTGCCACACCATTATAACACAGGAAATATAATGTGGTGTTTTCCAGTCATTTTTCAGTCATGTCCTACTCTTTGTGACCCCATTTGGGACTTTCTTGGCAGAGATATTAGACTGGTTTGCCATTTCCTTCTCAAGCTAATTTTACAGATGAGGAAACTGAGGCAAAAGGGTTAAATGACTTTCCCAGGATCATTCAGCTAGTAAATGTCTGTTGCCAAATTTGAACTCAGGAGGATGAGTCTTTCTGTGACTCCAGGCCTGGCACTCCATCCACTGCGCCACCTAGCTGCCCCAAATACAATGTAAACATCCATTAAGAAGGGAAGTCCTGAAATGCCCTTTATTGATGGGACAAATTTTATTAAATTCTTCGTTTTACACAAAGCAAAAGCCTTGAATAAACAAAACACAACTCCATTGATGTGTGTGTATGTACATAAATTCATGAAATTTGTGACCAGATTGACTTCTGTTTAACCCCAAACACTTCAGCCGAGGGCAAATTCATTTTCTCACCTGGGCTTTCAATATGAGAGTTGTTTAGATGAAATAAGGATTTTGAAGTTTTTGCACTGTAACATCTCATCTAAGAAAGGGAAGGAAAAGTTGTCCGGGACATATGTTGAACTTGATGTCTGACCAATGGCTCAATAAGGACTTCCTTCTTCTCCTCCAGTTTCAGTATGAAGTAGGTTCATGGCATGGTGTAAAACTCTCATAACATTTGTGGTTTTGCTTTGTGTTCAAATAAACTGAATTTTTGAGATTCTATAGAGGATTTCTAAAAGTCTATGTCCTTTGAATATTAGCAGCATATACACTTCTGGTAATATACACATAAGAACAGGGAATGTAATTTGGATATCTGTGGCCTGGAAAACCCCCAGATAAGGAAGTACCCCCTGCCAATGCATGTTGACACCTTCTTTGTAACTTACAGTCTTAAAGAGTTACTTAGAGCATTGAGAGGATAAGTGGCTTGGACAGGATCTCAAAGTCAGTATACATACATCAGAGATGGGAATATATATGTATGCATATGTATGTGTATATGCACACACATATACATGTGTATATACACATATATAGTATGTATAGAGTATAAATATATACTATATGCAGTATATAAAATGCTATATATGTATATATAAATACTATATATATATGTACACACACATATATAAACAAAATAGTATTCTTTTATTCAGCTTTAGAAAAGATCCTCACATTGGTTTTATGAAAAGAAAGACTGCCTGGCTTTAAAAGTTTTAACTGGATTTCATATGAATTACTAACTCGCGGAGAATTCTTTTGCAATTGCACTTGAAGAGCTATAAAGCTGTCATAAAGAAAAAAAAACAACCAGAAAACAAAATCTGAAGAACATTTTAGAAGAAACTTTGCTAATGGCCTCTTGTAGTCTTTTATGTGAATGTATCAGTGTTAGAGACCACAATTCTTTTTCTTGAAACCTGAATTCTTCTCCAGTATATGTATTTTTTTCAACTTGGATGTCTTGGAAGAGGTGTTTGCTATGAAAGGGTAGAAAAGGCTTTCTAAAAAGGACTCTAAATCAAACAGAATGATACCTGCTGTCAACCTGGATTCAACATTTAGCCTTTTATCTGCAGTTTTAGTCATAAAAAAGTAAACTATAGAGGCACCTGGACTCAGGAACGACTCAACAAGCCCAAGGAGTGCTTAGTAATAAAATCAGACTCTATTCCATCTTGTGACTTGAGAAAAAAATGATGAAAGCTTTCTTGAAATGATCTGCTTCCTGCTTTCCCATCTGTCACTACTTTTCTTCCTTCTTTGCTGAGGTCTTACTGAACATTTGATGAGTGGCAAAAATGACCACAGAGATCATGACCATCTTAATGCCCCCAAACTCAATGGTAACAGAAAATTTGTCAACTGCCAGAATATAATAAATGGGAGATTCAGTGCTAAAATAGACAGATTTTTAAGGTCAACTCTGAAGAAAGGTGGAAGAGTTTCTCTAGGACCTAAGGCGACAGATTTCTATTTAAAGAAGAGCACTGGATTTGCATGAGGAAATGAGATATACTGTACACATTCCTAGGTCTGGTAATTAGGGTTAGCATTTTTAAAAGAAATAACAAGAACACAGGTCTTGTTTTGAACCAAAAGGAGAATATAATTCTTATAACCCTGTCAAACAGGCTTGAATGAAACAAAAGGTTTACATTTAGATCTAAAAAGAGATACTGAAGCAATGGTTGGGAGGGGAAAAGGGGTAAAGGTCTGTGGCATGGAAGCGGACACCACGAAAAGATAGAGAGCTAAGAAAGTGCCCAGTATGCTCCAGAGGTACAGGAAAGGAAGTAATTTGTTTACATGAGCTCATGACCACAGTCAAGAAAATGACCATGGTTGACAATTTCTAAGAAGATAAATTCAGACTAGGGAAAGACTTACATGTAGACGAACATTCTATTGACTTCTTTCTCAAACTCTGCCCTGGAGCACGACTGAGTTTCAAGAAACCAATCTGAAAGGAGCTGACAAACTTGCAGGATTAACTACCTGTGTCAATCTTAGCTATGTCTTAAAGGAAAGAGAGCCTGTGTGAGTTAGAGGTAAGGATGGAGGAGATTCCTGGCATGTGATAAGGCCAGTACACAGATATGATTGAGGAAGAGAGAGGAAGACAATCTGTCTGAATTACTGCGTGGAAGAGGGGGAGTAATATACAATAGGGCCAGGTTGCAGAGGACTTTAAAATCTAAACAGTTTTATATTTTATCCTAAAGGAAATTAGAAGCCATTGGACTTGATTGATTTGGAGAGTCATAGGATCAGATCTCTACTTAAGGAAAAATTACTTGGATGGAAAAGGAGTATGGACTGGAATGGTAAGAGACTCGAGGCATGGAAAGAGCCTCTTGCAATAATCCAGCCGAGAGGGGATGAGGGCTTGAAGGAAGGTGGTAGCTGAGTGAAATGAAAGCATGGGTCAGATGTGAGAGACACTGGAGGTAAAAATGTCAAAATCTGACAAGTGATTGAATGTGAGGGGTGAGGGAGAGCCATGTGTCAAGGATAAAGCTGAGGTTATAAACCTGGAAGACTGGAAAGATGGTGATATCTTCAACAGAAATAGGGAAATTTGAAAGAGAAGAGGGCTTAAGGGGAAACAGAATGAGCTCACTCTTGGTCATGTTAAGTTGGAGATGTCTCTAGGACATCCAGTTTGAAATGTACATTGGTGATGGTAATTGGTGATGAGGGACTGAAGCTCAGGAGGCAGGCTATGGCTGAATACCCAAACACACATATAAAATATGTAGATATTTGCATAGATAATTGTGAGTCATCTGCATAGAGATGATAACTAAAGCCATGGAAGCTGATGTGATTATTGAGAAAGGATAGAGGGAGAAAAGAAAAAGGCCTGGAAAAGATCTTGAGAAACACTAACAATTGGAGGATGTGATATGGATGAAGATCCAGAAAAGGAGACTGAGACCTAACGGGACAGAAGGAGAACCAGCGGAGAACAGTGTCATGAAAGCCTAGAAATGACAGAGTATCTAGGAGAAGAGGGTGGTTGACAGTGTCAAGAAAGGAACTACTGAGTTATTTCCATTTGGATGTATTTATTTATTTATTCTGGGGGGGGGATGTATTTATTTAGCACCTCAAGAGTAATATATTTAAAACTAAGCTATTTTCTTCTGCAGAAATAGATCCTCCTGGGGCAGCTAGGTGGCACAGTGGATAGAGTTCGGACCTTGGAGTCAGGAGGACCTGAGTTCAAATTCGATCTCATACACTTGACACTTACTAGCTGTGTGACCCTGGGCAAGTCACTTAACCTTGACTGCATCACCAAAAAGAAAAAAAGCAGATCCTCCTTTTGGCTTTCCTAGTTGTCTTAATGTAACCATCTTTCTCTGAGCCACCTAAGCTGGAAATCTGAAAGTGGTCTTAAACTCTGTATTCTCCCTTACCTTTTGTACCTGGGTACCACTATCTCTCACCTCCTGTTTTGAAGTGACTTAGGCATGTGTTCTTCTTTTTCTTTCCCACCCCTATTGCCCCATTTCAAGGCCTCTCTTCTGGACTATTGCAATACTTTCCTAAATGGACCCATGTCTAGTCTCTCAAATTCATCCTACATTCAGCCACTACCACAGTCTCAATCACGTCACTTTCCTATTCAAGAACTTTTTTCTAGAACCTACTGAAGAAAAATCCAAACTCCAAGGCATGGCATTCAAAGTCCTCTATAATCTGGCTCCAACTTAATCTGCTGGTCTTTCCAGATACCCTAAGTTCCAAACAAACTTAATGACTCCCCATCCCCCAACCATTCCCTGTGCTTTTCTGTCCCCGTACCTCTCCTTATGCCATGCCCCAATATAGGGAGTTCTCTCTGCTTTGTATCTCTACTTGTCAAACTCCCACCAGCTCAAATGGTACTTCCTTTGGCCTCTGATTTCCTACCAAATTTTTTTTGCTCCTCTTTGAGGGAATTTATCACACATTTGCTTTTGATTACATGTAGTTATATTTATTTGTGAGAAAATATTTTGACATGAATAACTATCAATAAAATCTCAAATAAACAAAAAGATATTAAATAATATATAACCATAAACTATAGTTTGACAAAAAGGAAACATATATTCCTTTCCATATATAAACTTTAACAGAATAATAATAATAATATATTATTTGCTTCTGAACTTTTTCTTCTGAGTAGGTTTTGTTGCTGTTAATGTAGGTATAGTCAGTATATATGCTGTTTTTATGTTGTTTGATTTGCTCTGCAAGACTTTGTATGACACTTTACATGTTTATTTTATTCTTCATATATCATAATAACATTGTATATGGTTTTTGCACACATGCCTTGAGAAGTAGCAAGACATAGTGGATAGACAGCTGGCCTTGGAGTCAGGAAGACCTGGGTTCAAGACCCATCGATTGACATATCTGTCTGTGTGACCTTGGACAACTCATGTAACCTCTCAATGCCTCATACAACTCTCTACTGTAAGGCTATAAGCTGGAGAACAGTTGCTGAGCTGCATTCATAGAGGCAGTTTTCTTGCAGAAGGGAATAAATTACCTGGGGAATGATTCCTTATTTGATAAGAATTGATTGAATGTTACAGTATTTTATAATATATTATAAAATACATAATACAATATATTAAATATAAATAATATAAAATATATACAAAAATATAATATAGAAGGAACCTGAAAAGTCATATGCTCAGCCCCAGATTGATTCTTCTGCGAAGGCAAACTAGGTCATCTTTTGCCTCAGTTATTACCTAACCTTTAATCACTGAATAGGTGTTGCCTCAGACAAACTAAGACCTGGGAAAGACCTTAGCTTAAAAAGGCCAGGGTCTCCCACTGCATCTGGGGTCATTTCCAGTCGTCCTGACCTCCGTCTTGCCACTGGACTCCAATGACGAACAACAAACAATTTTTCAGATGAGGAAACTGAGGCCCAATGAGGTTAGGTGAGTTACCTCAAGTCAACACAAGTAGTAAGTCTCAGAGCTAGGATTCAAACTTAGGTCCTGTGATTCCAAGTTCTGCATGCTTTCCAACCTGGTTATAAGAGTACATTCATGTAGAACATAGCATCTGCTGCAATTTGCTGCAAAAAAGAGTTTATGTGTATATGCATGTAAAAGTATTTTTCACAATTCACATAGAGGATATACACAGGGATAGTACAGTATTTTCTATCTGGGGTGGTATTTAAAGACTTGGGAAGAAACGAAATCCTTTAACGTAGGGGAAACTGACTTGATACATGCGTGGCTAGGAGATTCATATTTGATCATTAAGTTGGAGAATATCATTAAGTGTACTATATTGATAATGTTATAGGATATGTCTTAATAAGAGGACTTTCCAAACCACATCAAATAGAAAAAGGGTTGATTTAGAAAGATAGCAACCAAGATGAGTGATGACAAAGCATATTGGTGAGGGGTGGATTTGGTAGGGGTTGTTATTGTTGCTGTTTTTAAAACTAGTAAAATCAGGGGTATTTTAGAAAGAACTTAGAAAACAATGTGTCCAGATAAATCAGAAATTGCTCTTTTGATCTATTTTAAAAACACAATGTGTGCTGCTCTGGCTTATTCCAAAAAATATACAGAAAAAGTGAAATAGCACCAGATATCATTTATTTCAGGAGAAGTCAAACATGAAATACAGGAATCCTGGCTTTCCTTCCTCCCCTTTCCCTTCTTCTTTCTTCTCACCTTCCAAAAAAGTCAACACACAAGCAATCATATTTATGAAAACAGATTCCTGAGAGCTTTGGAAATGTTTACATGAGAAACATTTGCAAATAAAAATAATTTACTGCTCCACATACTTTTTTCTTACATATTTTGGCTCAAATGCAGATGCTTCCAGCCACTAGGACTATGTATTTATGCTGATTACAGAGATTATCCTAATGCAAAGATCAGGGGTAAATTCTGACTAGTTGTACAAGCTGGGGTGGGGTGGGGTGAGAGGGTGGGGAGAATAAGGAGAATTCCCTCTAGAGTTATATTAATTCTGCTCCTGGAGTCAGGAAGATGTGGGGATGTGGGTTCAAATCCCATCTCTTAACATATTTGGCTGTGTGATATGCAGCAGAAAAGTTCCATCCACTGATTCCACTATTAGGCTTATCCTCTAAGGAGTTTAAAGATTTTTAAAAAAGGGAGCTTCATACATAGGAAATTATTTATAGGAGAACAAAGTAGGTACCCACTGACTAGGGAGTAGTGGAACAAACTGTGGTATGTGGATACAATGGAATATTACTGTACCTGAAAAAATGATTACATGAAGAATTCCAGAAAAATATAGGACAACATAAAGTGATGAAGCATGAAGTAATAGAGAATGAAATAAGCTGAACCAGGAAAACAATGACCACAGTAACGTGAATTAAGAGATCATTAAAAGGAAGCAACGTACTGAGTAATAATGGTTAATATATGTGTACCAGGGAATAGATGATGAAATAGAACTCCCTCCTTCTAATAGAAAAGTGGAGGACTATGGATACAGAATGCTACATACACTTCCAGACAAAGTTTCTATGTCCATTGATTTTCCTTAACTGTTTATGTCACGAGAGAGTGCTTAGTATGGGGAAAGTGTAGAGTAAGATGACAGTGCTATCAATAAAAACGTATTAAGTGCCTACTTAATAGACCAGGTGCTATGCTAAGCACTTGTTGTTGCATTGTTTTTCAGTGAGGCCTGAATCTCTGTGACCCTGTTTGGGGTTTTCTTAGTAAAGATACTGGAGTGATTTGTCATTTCCTTCTCCAGCTCATTTTACAGTGAGGTTAAAGGTTTAAAAATGGCAGCTCCCTGTGTTTGAAGATTGTGCCTTTCTCTATGTCATCGTCCACCACAGAGATTCCAACTGAGGCAAACAAGGTTAAGTGACTTGCCCAAGGTCACACAGCTAGTTAAGTGTCTGAAACCAGATCTGAACTCAGGAAGATGAGTCTTCCTGACTCCAGGTCCAGCACTCTATTCACTGCACCAATTAGCTGCCAATTCCAAGTACAGTAGATTTTAAAAAAGGGGCAAAAGACAGTCCCTGTCTTCAAGGAGCTGACTATGGGAAAAACAACAAGCAAACAAATAAGTACAAACTATATACAAGATTAATAGGAAATAATTAATAAAAGAAAGGCACTAGAATTAACAAGGGTCGGGAAAAGCTCCTAGTGGAAGATGAGATTTTAGTTGGGACTTAAAGAAAGCCAGGGAAGGCAGTATCCAGAAATGACAGTAATATTAAAACAAAAGACAACGATAAAACTTTTATTTATTTTAAAACAATATTTAAATGTCTGCATTAAATTTTATTTTTTTAATCAATTTTCAGTATTTATAAAATATGACTACCAAAAGGCATAATTCTTAATAACACAAAACTGTCTATAAGCATAATGCTATAATATTCTCACACCATCACCAAAAAACAAAGTCTAAGTATAAACATGCAACTCCACATGACACTGAATTATATGCCAGTTAAGGACTGCATAAACCTCAGGAGCTCAGACTACAACATAGACAGATATATGGCCATGGGCACTGTTAATTAAATAAACATTTACAAACTACCATCTCTAGCAGGGCATTGTGCTAGGCACCAGTTGATGAGTGGGGAACTCAGCAAAGCTTCATTAACATGACTGAATAGTAAGATCTTAATCTAAGTTCAATTTAGGGTTAGGTTTGTTGAAATAATATTAATATTAATAGCAAACATATAGTGCTTTAAGGTTTGCAAAGCACCATACACATGTCTATATATAATATATATACACACATATATGTACATCATACCTATATATATATATATATATATATTTCCTCCTCACAAAAACTAGGTGAAGTAGTTGCTATTACTTCTGTTGAACAAATAAAGTCACTGAGGTTGAGAAAGGTTCAGTGACTTATCCAGGGGCACATGGTCTTGGATATCAGAGTTTTTTCCTCCAGTTCCAGTGCTCTTTCCACTTAGGTGGCCTCTGCCCAGCACTCAAGTACTAATTCCATAGGTAAAAATAAATTGCATTGGGCTTAAGGGACTCACAATTTTCTCCCTTTAATGTGTCCACATAATTTAGTCAGTTATTGAAATGTAAATTTCTATAACTAGTGAGGTTGGAGAGAGGAGAGGAGAAGATACATCGTAGAGCTGGGACCAAGAATTTTTGCATCCTAGGCAAAGTTTAAAAACACAACTCCCTGCGTTTGAAGGTTGTGCCTTTTTCTCTGTCACAGTCTGCCAGAGAGATTGCAAATTTCTAGTGTAACACTTACAACCCGACTCCTCACAAAATACTTATATGCCAGGGAATGTGGAGTCTTCTGGAATTAAAAATGTATATGTTTATAAAAATAATAAAATTATCCCATGTTATCCTCTCCTACCAACATTGCATAGAAAGTGGTTGCTGTTCAGTCATTTCAGTTGGGTGTGACTCTTTGTGACCCCATTTGGGGTTTTCATGACAAAGATACTAGAATAGTATGCCTTTTCCTTTTCTAGCTAATTTTACAGGTGAGGAAACTGAGGTAAATAAGGTTAAATGACTTGCCCAGGGTCACACAGCTAAGTGTCTGAGGCTAGATTTGAACTCAAGTCTTCCTCTGTGCCACCTAGCTGCCTAGAACTGGCTCTGTTTATTAAGGTCAGGCTTATCACTTGATTTAAGTTAAATAACTGCCTCGAAGGCTTTTCTCATGGATATGTAATGCTACCCAGTTACAAAGATTACTGTATCAGGAATCAAGATTCCGCCATTTTCCTTCATGTTATAGACAGCACATTGGATTTGGAAGTGGATTCAAACACCAGTTATGCCATTTACTACTTGTGTGAACAAGGCAAGTCACTCAGTTTGTTGGACATCAGTGCCCCCATCTGTAAAATAAAAAAGGTTTGGACTAGATGAACTCTGAGGTACCGTTAGACTGTAATTGTGTGACCCTTTGATCTATGATCTTTGTACTCTGCCAAAGTGTAACTTTGGGTAGGTCATATTAAATCAGAGATACCACTCCTTAGCACCTGATTATTTCGCCATCTAGGGATACAATCAAGCTTTGATTTTGTATGCTACAGACGAACAGCGAGTGTCACAAAAAATGCGAAGCAGTAGATGGCTTTGGAATGAATTGTACAATGCTTTAGCAACAAATTTATTTTTCCAATTATGTTTTAACAAAGCCAGTACTAGAAATAATTGACATTCCTTAGGCATACTCTGTCTGGTTGTTGAGAGGTAACTGACCTGGGAAGAAAAAATCAATTAGGGATAATAAAGTGTAGGGAATAGATAGTTTGCTTTATTTTGTAAAAATTAATGAGGTATGTATCAAATTGCTTTGCTCTGCTTAAAGGAAAATTGGCACCTGTGCGTAAAATTTTGGTCATAAACGAAGATGTTTCTAAATCTGCAAAACTAATAATGGATAATAATGGCTACAAACTATGATATCCTTGCAAAAATTATAAGTGATGCATTTTGAGAATTAAAGAACTACTAAAATAAATCATTAAAAATACTAATAGCATTTATATAGCACTTTAACATTTGTACAGTACTTTACATATGCTATTCTCTATCCTTTTAAGATCCTTCTGAGGGAGGTACTATTATTATTCCTATTTAACATATAAGGAAACTGAGGTTGAGAGAGGTTAAGTGATTTGCCTAGGGTCATACAGACAGTATGTGTCAGACAGTAAGTGTCTGAGACAGAACTCAGGCCTTCCTGACTCCCAAGTCTAATGCTCTACAATTCCATCGAGCTAATTTGAATTTATGAAAAGAGAAAGAAAAAAGACAAATTACCAACATAAAAAATGAGAAGAGGAATTCACAATGACTAGAGTAAATAATGACAACTATCAGAAAATATGCCAATAAAACTAAAAATTTAAAAATAAATTTATTTAAAGAACTATAAAATACCTATGCCACATAAACTGTTCCCAAGAATAGAAAAAGGAAAGACCTTTGCAAACTCCTTCTATGAGCCAAATATGGTCTGAGTGCCCAACCAAGGAGAGAAAGCAATGAGAAAACTATGGGCTTATTACCAAGAGCTATTGACACAAATATATTATATAAAATATCAGCAAAGAGCCTGTAGCAGTAGATTAAAAATTATTCATTCTGACCAGGTAAGATTTATACCATGAATGCAAAGATGATACAAAATTAGAAAAAACTACAAATGTAACAAATTAATTCAATCCCACAAACTTTTATTAAATGCAAGACAAAAACAAAAATAACAATTTCACGATTATATCCATAAAAGTGACAAAGCAAGGCTTCAACAAAATACGGTACTAATTTGTGTTCAAAAACACTGAAAGGCACAGTGAGAAAAAGACTTTTCCTTCATGTGACCGAAAACTTCTGTCTAAAACCAGGAACCATCATTATTTATAAAAGAGAAACTATGGAAGCCTTCTTATGCTATAGGGCACTAAATTTGGAGCAATAAAACCTGAGTTTGAATCCTAGTTCTGTTACTGAATACTTGTATAATCCTGGACAAGTTATAACCTCTTTGGGTCTCAGTTTGCTCATCTATGAAATGAAGAGTTGGACCAAATGCTCCCTAAGGTTTCGTCCTTCAATAAGATCTTTATATTTATGATTTCATGATCTAATAAATCAGGGGTAAAGCAAGGATGTCCCTGGTCTCTATTATTTGATATAGTTCTAGAAATGCAAGATCTAGCAATAATAAAATACAAAGAAATTGAGGAAATAAACGTAAGCTAAGAGAAGGCAAAATGTTCTTGTTTTACAGTAAAAAAAAAATATTACCCAAATTAAAGATTAGGTGTTATGTCAATAAAATTATCAAAGGGAAACTTTATGGAATAATTAAAGAAATAAAATTCATTTAGAGAAACAAAAGGCTAAAACGTCAAGAGAAATAATAAAAACAAGGGAAAAAAGTAACTATTGGGGAACTAGTTATTTGACAACAACTTCTGAGAAACCTGGAAAGTAGTCTGGTGAAAAAAAGATTAGATCAGCATCTTAGACTGTTGAATAAATTCTAAGTAGAAAAATAATCTAAATAAAAACAAGTTTACATCATGAAAATTAGATAAGAATGAAGTTTATATCTTTCACAATTATGGAAAGCAGGCATAATTAGCCAGACAAAGGATAAAAGAAATCGCTTTTGCACAAACAAAATCAATGCAACTAGAATCAGAAGAAAAAATACAGCCTAAGGAAAAAAATATATGTTAAATATCTCTGAAAAGAGTTTGACATCTAAAACCTATTGGGAACTGATGCAAATCTATAAGAGTGCCTTCTGCATAAGGAAAGGGGTCAAAGGACATGAATAGTTTTTAAAAATAGAAGTATAATCACTGACCACTTGAAAATGTTGAAAGTTATTAATCAGAGAAAAGGAGATTGAAATTATCATGAGGTAGCACATCATACTCATCAAACTAACAAGATTGCTAAAAAAAAAGGGGGGGTGAGAAGAGGGGGAAATTAATTGTTACAAGGGCTGTGGGAAGATAGGAACATGAATTCACTGATTGTGGAGCTGCAAACTGGTTGAATTCTGAAAAATAATTTTGAATTATGTAAGAAAAGTTACTGAAATGTTTACATTTTTTGATTGAAAGATCCCATTACTGGGATTATATCCCAAGGAGATTACTGGCAATAAGAAAAGACCTGTGTGTACAGAAGTGTTAATAGTAGCATAACAAAAAGCTGGGAGCAAAATAGGGATCCGTGGATAGAGCACCAGCCCTGAAGTCAGGAGGACCTAAGTTTAAATTCGGCCTCAGACCAAACACTTGACACTTACTAGCTGTGTGACCATAGGCAAGTCACTTAATTCCAATTGCCTAAAAATTAAAAAAAAAACCAATAAAAAAAACAGGGATCCAATGGTTGGGAAATGGTTGAACAAAATATGCTATATGAATATAATGAAATAGTACTGAAAGAAATGATGAATGTGAACAATTCAGACAAACGTGAAAAGACTGAGGAAGTGAAGAAGAGTGAAGAGAGCAGAGCCAAAAGAACAATATGCTCATCACTGCAACAGCATATATTTTAAAAAATCAAATCGGAGAGGCTGCCCAACTCTGGTTACTACAATGTTCAACATTATTTCTACATTACCAAGATTACTCATCCTTCTTCTCCATTAATAGTGGCTGACCTTTTTTCTCCCTGGAAACATACCTCATAAAGGTTTTGTTTTGGAAGAATTGTATACAAACAATGCAATATTTTTTAAAAAGCTCCTAAGTGCATAGATTTTGAACTTAAAAGAGCCTCTGAAGTCATCTAGTCTTATGCTCTCATTTTAGAGGTGAAGAAATTGAGATCCAGAGAGGTTGTCTCCTTGTCCTCCCTACTCAGATAATAAGCTGTAGGGCTGGGACTTGAACCCAGGACCTCTAACTCCAAATACAACACTATTTTCTACTAAATGTATCATTACTTCATTATGAATTATTTTGTTCATTACATTATTGCTTTGAAAAGATGAGGCATCTGCTCCACTGAGCATCACTGATATCATCATGAAAAATTTTAAATGCCCATCTGTTCACTGTGCTGTGCTGTGCTACATGATTTATGATATGCTGGTCCTTGACCTTTAGAAGATGACAATTTAAGAAGGGAGACAAGAGCGATGCAGGCAATTATCTTAATCACATACATATACCCAGTCGGTACAAACATGAAAAAACATGTCTATTAAATAAGGACTATTTGTATTAATGCTATTTCTTGGCTATGTGGTATAACCTAGTGAGGAAGGAAGGAAGGGTCTAGACTTGGCACTAAATTTAACTTGGTCACTTTATTTATAAAACTGGGAATATATGACTGGAAAAGGAGGCTTACTATCCAGTAAAAGCAAAGGGCAACAGATGGACAGCCCAAATGATGCACTATAGGATTCCTACAGCATGTTAAAATACCTCAAGGGAAGCCTCCAGTGCACTGGATAGATAAAACTTATGGAAAGACAGATCACCCAGGATGAAGCGTGGATAGGCTGTGGCCAGCAACATTTGGGGGAGTGTCCACATCAAAGTTATTAGGGATCCACTGAAGTACTGATGTGTTCCTACCTCAAAAGCTCAAAAATATTTTGTAGAATGATGAAAGAAAATAAAGGTGAAACTGTGTGGGGGTGGGGAGGCGGGATGGAGAAGTAGGTGCCAGTTTAAAAACTGCTGCATACTTGAAATTCTTTACCATAATTTTCCCTTCTCTCTCCCTCTCTCTGTCTCCTTCTCCCTTTACCCCAAGACTATCTCTTCAGATTATTTCTCATGAAACTAAAGGTATTTGAAAAAATTAAAAGGAGCAAGTTAAGAGGCTGTTTGCTTACCCAACACTGGTTAACTACAATCCTCGTATGAAATGTCCCAAGTCAAGCATGTACCACATAACTTGGCAACATTTCTATACAAAGAAAACAGTGTCCAGACTTGAAGAGAAAAATCTAAAAATCTTATGAGTGGGTTAGAGCAATATGTGATTTATGTATGTGTATGCATATACATAAATATGTATGTATTTTACTCTTTAACCACTTCAAGGTGATGAAAGACAAACTAGATCTTCCGAATTCCAAATGAAATGGAGAATCTGTTATATTGCCCCAACAAAAAAAAATTTGATCAACACTGAATACCAGCTTCCCAACTCACCCAGTAATCTAGTCTTCAAATTCTCATTTGTTTGTGTGCCATCCATCCCAAGACTGGCCATGTTTTTGCCCCCTACATTCTGAGGTCAGTGAAGGCATTGTAACTCCACCTAGTGGCGAAGCTACTTTCAAGTGTTATCAGAACATTAAAGATGTCTGACTAGTTTTCATGTTATACAATAATTCTGAGAAACCCAGGACTAGTCTTAAATTAGAGGTATGTAGCTTCAATTGAGAAGAATCACAGTGGATTTTCCTCAAACCCCAGTTTCCTTCATGTCTTAGGGAAGAAAGAAATAAGGATTTTAGTTCTGGCAGCAGAACTTTGGTCACTTGACCTCCCTGGGACTCAGTTTCTGTTTTTTTATATGTATATATTTTTATTTATTTCATTAACTATTTCCCAATTACATGTAAGTCTTTTAAATATTCATTAAAAAATTTTGAGTTACAAATTTTCTTCCTCCCTCCTGTCCCTCCCCCATTGAGAAGGCAAGCAATATATTGATTATAGATGTGAAATTATACAAAACATATTTCCATATTAGTCTTGCTGCAAAAGAAAAAAAAACCACAAACACATGCAAGACCAGGAAAATAAAGAAAGTAAAAATAATAACTATGCTTCAATATGCACTCAGAGTTCATCAGTTCTGTCTTTGGAGGTAGATAGCATTTTTCATTATGGATCTTTTGGAATTGTCTTGGATCATCGTCTTGATCATAGTAGTTAATTCTTTTATAGTTGATCATCATTACAATATTGCTGTTATTGTATCCAATTCTGGTTCCGTTCTGGTTCTGGTTCTGTTCATTTCACTTTGCATCAGTTCAAGTCTTCCCAGGTTTTTTTCTGAAAACATTCCCCTTGTCATTTTTTACAGCACAATATTCAGTCATTCCCCAATTGATGGGCATCCCTTCAATTTATAACTCTATACCACCACAAAAAGAGCTGCTATAAATATTTTTGTACAAATAGGTCCTTTCCTCTTTTCTTTGCTCTCTTTGGGATACAGACCTAGTAGTGGTATTACTGGGGCAAAGGGTATGTACATTTTTATAGCCCTTTGGGCCTAGTTTCAAATTGTTCTCCAGAATGCTTGAACCAGTTCACAACTTCAACAACAGGGCATTAGTGTCCCAATTTTTCCACATGGGACTCAGTTTTTGAACTACAAAATGATGGACCTTGAAGGACACTATAGAAATAGAACCATAACTAGGGTGACGCAAATGGCACTCTGCCCTAAGGTGCTAAATTTAGAAGACATCAACAGTTCTTTCAGTTTTTCTACAGAGTAGAAATAACCAAGCCTACCACCTAGTTACCAAGAATACTTAAGTTAAAATATGGAGCTAACAGAAGGCAGCTAGAGTGAGTCTCTCCATATACACAGTCACCTTCCCAATAGTAGGCTCATGCTAAGATCCTGGAGTCTCTGTATCCACCCCAAACTAAGGGCGCACTTTGTGCTATTTTCCCTAGTCTCCAATTTGAGGTATTTGCCCCAAGCACAAAATTTCCTAGTTTAAACTCTCACTAATGATACATAGGGAAGATTTGTTGCTGGTCTTCACGTAAGACTTCATGGATCTAAGTTAGTAGAATATGACTGGAGGGGAGAAAATGGGAATGTTGGAAGTGGAAGACAGGGATGAGGGATGGGGGGGGATGTCATAGAGGAAGAAAGCAAGCAAGCGCTTCTTTGGTGCACAGCAGAAAAGAGAGAATGTGCAAAGCTTAGACCAAGTTATCCCCTGGGATGAGGAAGGAAGTGGGAGTAGGAAGACAGCAGGAGGATGATTGACTAAATATATTCTTTAGGAAACAAGAAAAAGGTTTTCATTACCTAAAGGTACTGTGGGACTTCAAGAGGTTCTTTATTAACCAAAAGAGATATTTATGGGATCTTCAAAAGATGTATATTAGGAGGAAAAGATAATCTTAGGAGGAAAAGGTAAGACTAAGGGAGAAAATTAGATTAGATCTAAAAGAGGAAATGAAAATATTCGGATGAAGAGCTGGCTTCTCTGTACGCTAAAAGATGAATGGTGGTGCAGTACTGAGAAAACTGACAGGGTGAAGAGAGGCACAAAAATAACACGAGGCAAAAAGTTTGGATTTGTACAGAAGAAGACAAGGATGAATGATTGCTACGTCACAAAATCATAGCCTTAGAACTAGCGCCACCTAGGTGGTGCAGTGGATAGAGGGCTAGGTCTAAAGTTAGGAAGATGAGTTCAAACCCAGTCTCAGACACTAGCTCTGTGACCTTGGGAAAGTCACTTAACCTGCTTGCCTTAGTTTCTACAACTGTAAAATAGGGATAACAATAGCACCTACCTCCTAGGGACATTGTGAGGATCAAAAGAGATAATAATTATAAAGCACTTAGCACAGTGCCTGACACATAGTAGACATTTAATAAATGATTATTTCCTTCCTCCCCAGAAGAGACCTTGGAGATCATCTATTGCTGCCTTGTCATTTTACAAACGAGGAAACTGAGGCATCTAGAGAAGTTAACTGACATATCAAAGTCATTTATGTAGTAAGCAGCAAAGGTGGGAATCCAAGTCCTCTGGTTCCAAATTTAGCATTCTTTTTATTGTCCCATTATACCAATCTCTGCTAGAAAGTTCACTTATAAGACTGGGAGGGAGGACAAGTTCACCCATTTATAATAAAGAAGAAATCCTAAAGCACAGATATGACCATAACATTCTCCTACTCATGAATTTTCAGTTGCTTTTTTTTGAACCTAAAATAAAATGTGACTTTCTCAACTTGGAAGTTAAAGCCCTTCACAATCTGACCCCAATCTGTCCTATCTTTCCAGATTGATTCATATCTTAGATGATATGATGTAATATTGGTGTAATAACAGTATAATAAAAATAATATGGTGTAATATTGGTGTAATAATGGCATAATAAAATAATGGTATAATAAAAATAATATTGTATAATATTGCTGTAATAGTAATAAAAATAATCTGGTGAAATATGGTATAACTGCTATAATCTGAGTTCCTAAAAATCACTGTTCCTTGCCAAATCCAACAAATAAAAACTTTAGAGCTCATGGGGAAATGGGGTTAGGGACACAAAACTCAAACTCAGCGCCAGGGAAAATCACTACAGCTACAAAAGGAGAAACCCATGCTGTGGGATCTTGGTCAACACCACCATCAGCCCCTGGCTGAGAAACACAGGTGGGATTGCCCTAATCGAATCTGTCCTTTGGTCGCAGGGTAGAGCACATTGGGGATCCCTCTATTTTCCCTTCCCTTCTGTGTCTACTTCTCCAGGCTCCCTACCTCTCTCTCCCATTATACCCCACTCCCATCACCCCTCCCCATAAACACATTCACTGCATCCCGGATCCAGGAAGATAGATGATTGCTGTAAAGCTTTCCCCTAGTTGGAGTCAGACGTCTCTCTCCACAGGCCCCACTGCATTCTGGCAGTGCTCTCCCCACCCCCATTCCATTCGTAGAGGACACCCCCTCATGTACTCCTGCCACAGAGTAGTTTTTCTCCATGACTAAATCTCGCATAAGCAAATGTATTTTTACATTATGCTCATACTGTTCCCTAATATATCAATCCCATTGGCTCAAATTTGCATTTTCAAAACAAGCATTATAGTAGAAGTGTCTGTACTTTCCAATCATGCACTCTGTGTCTGAGCCAAAGTGTTGTTCACTGAAAGCAAAATTCCATCTCCCACCTTGATGACTTTGCACAGACTGTCCCCATGCCTGGAATGCTCCCTCCTCACCCCTGCCTCCTGGAATTCCTAGCTTCTTTTAAAGGAAGTTCAAGTACTACCTCCTGGAACAAATATTTCCTGACACACCCCTCTACACACTCCTCTCCAGGTTGGGAGTGCTTGGAATTAGTTTGTATAGGTCTGTATCTACTTTGTATATATCTTCTATTTACTCATCTGTGTATATATTGTTTCCCCCCAGTAAGCTCCTTGAGGGAAGCGATTATTTTTGTTTCTGTCTTTGTATTCATAGTAGGTGCTTAAAAAATACTTGTTGAATTTAATTGATTTAAGTGGCAATAACTTTGGAAAGCATGAAGTGTCTGAGAAGGATTGAGGGCACATACAGAACATGGACAGGTATAAAGCAGTAAGTGGGGACAGGAAATTTATTATATTAGATCATACCATATCATAATATTTTATATTAAACTTTTTAAAAATGAATGAGCATTTATTTTCTCTTCCTCCTACCACATACCATCTACTGGGGGAGAAAAAAGATAAATAAAAACAAAACCCTTGCAACAAATATGCATAGCCAAGCAAAACAAATTGCCACATTGGTTTTGTTAAAAAATATAGGACTCCCCCCCCTACCCTGAGTCTATTACCTCTCTCTCAAGGGGTGGGGTAGCATTTATCATTGGTCCCCTGAAATCATGCTTGGTCATTATGTTGATCTACGTTCTTAAATCTTTGTTCCTTTTTATGTACTACGTAAATATAATATATAAAAACCTTGTTCTAACCATCCTGCTGAAAACTTTCATGAGGTCGCTCTTCCTTTCAGAATCTGGCTTAATCTCGGGCTTTTTAGTCTCCTTAAATCTGGGGTCTTCTCAGGCTTCTTAGCATCTGTTTGAGAGTTGGCTGGTCAGTTAGTCGGACAACAAGCATTTATTGGTTGGTTTCTCAAAGCCCAATCTCATGAAGCATGGCTTGGTCTAGAGATGACTCATGTAAGAGGAAGGAAGACAGGGATGGAGAAAAAAAAAATAGGACCTCAAAAGTAAGACCCTGGATTTCTCCCCCCTGATGCTTGCTCTCTCATTCCTCCTCCTACTGTTCCTGTTTCTGTGGGCATTTGGGCATTGCATTTGCAGTCGGAAGACGTGATATCACTTGTGTGATATTACCTATGTGATGGTTGGACAAGTTCTTGAACTCTGGCTTTTAGTTTCCTCATCTTTTTTTTTAAGGCAATTGGGGTTAACTGACTTGCCCAGGGTCACACAGCTAGTAAGTGTCAAGTGTTTGGTCTGAAATCGCATTTGAACTCAGGTCCTCCTAACTTGAGGGACTTCATCTATTGTGCCACTTAGCTGCCCCTGAGTTTCCACATTTTTAAAAGGAAAAGCCTAGACATGATGGTTCATCTGAGACCCTTTGTAGCTCCGGGTCTGTGATACTATGCTTATTTGTCATTGTTACTATCAGCTACAGATAGGGCTTTATCCATGTTAATATCCCAACAGCCCAAAACAGACCCTGGATATTTTTGGAATAGATACTTCAAGCCAGAAAGGTTTAGAGACTGGCTGTAGTTTGAGGTGCGGATCCTGGGAGGAGATAGGAAAGCAACAAGAAGCTGGAAAGCTTTCTTGCTTTTTGTAGTGAAGGGGACTGAATGCAGAGAATAATGTATGCCACTGTTCTTTGTTAAAAGTAGAATTTCTCCTCTTTGGTGTATCATTTGCTTTAAGGCTATTTATGCTTTCAATGAGACCTTGAAATCTTTTCACTATTGACCAGTTAACTGGAGGTATTAGAGATTCCCAGGTGGTCAGTCCAACCAGGAATGTCTTTTAGTATAAAAGCTGAATCCTTTGCCCTTAAAATAAATCTGGCAACATCCTGTTAATGGTACCCAGATCTAAAGGATGATGCACTAGAGTAGGGGGCATTCCACCTGACTTTTGGTCAATCTTTTGGTTCCTTAATCACTTAAATCTAAGGTTGATGTTAATTTATTCCCAAAACTTAAGTCTCCACACTTGTCAACACAAGGTTACTACAGTAATTTGCTGCTGTAAATTGTATGTCTACTCTGTTCCACTGATCAACCTTCGTATTTCTAGGTGTGCAAAATGAGAGAAGATGGCAGATCTCTCTACAATCTTTTAAAGAAGTAAAAAACAGGTCTTTGTTATGGCTCTATCAAGTAGATTTTTCTAGAAAGGTAGAAGAAGCAAGATACTCTAATATGCATGTGAAATGTCAAAAGTAGGATGTGTAGAATGTTATTCTTCTGCATTAAAACCTAAGAGATATAAACCCCAGAGATTAATTTCAAAGTTTTCAGTCATCACTGCAAATTTTCCCTAAATGCCATATGCTCAGCCTTTGAAAACAACAAGGCAGACACAGCACATGACCCATGAAATCTCAGAATAGCCTCCAAATGCTTGTCAAATGACAAGGCATAATTTGCACTGAAACTCAAATACCAGACTGGTCATTCAGACAATGGCTACTGAAAGCAAGAAAGGTAAATGGATTTCACACAGCTGTCTTTTGTAAGCAGGCACTAATTAATCTGCAAAATGGCTCTGGAAATTATATTGTCTTTAGGATTTGTAGACAGGGAAACTGAGGCATCAGATTTACTCAAGCTGCTCGTGGTCACACGGGGAGGCAAAACACCCTTTTCACTAACTTTGTGGACCTCTCTTAGAAAACCAATTAAAATTATGCTGGTGGCATTTCAGAAACTATAACAAAGAGACAGTTATATTCATATTCATTTGTCCTGGAATGTTGCCATCCATGAATCTAAAGTGCTAAGATTTGTAGTAAAGGGTAACTGGCAAATCCCTCTATTCCGGTTCCTGCATTGGAGTCATTCAAGCTAGCCAAGCTGGGGAGAAGCTTGTGAGACATAGTCTCACTGTATCTCTTGGAAACATTCAATATTTCCGGCCCCAGTCCTCTCTTAGAACCTAGAAGTGTTTGCTTGTTTGTTTGTTTGTTTCTCGTTGTTAGGGACAGGTAAGTAACTGAGTCCAAATTCCTATCCCATGTAGGAATATCTCTTACAACTTCAAGCTTCTTCTCATATATTTCTAGGGAACAGGGACCTCTAGGGAACAGGGAGAGCTTATATATCCACACAGATACCTTGATAGTCTCTGTTGATTTTTTTTTCTGAAATGCAGATATATACCATCTACATTATTTTCTTTGTTTACTAGTCTAGTAACTATTTTTTAAAAAAGGAATACATTTTGTTTGGCATAAATTCTATTTCTGCACTAGGGGCAGCTCCTAGCAATCACCACTCCCCATCATAAGTGCTCCCAAACTTGCTGGGGATTGGTGTCAAGGTCACAAATCTAAGGAATATGAAATCTACTTTTTGAAAATGAGAATGACTTTTCCTCCATCTGTACTCTTCCAGCATCTTTCTTATTCTTTACAATTAGTCTCTGCAAATTATTTCAGTATCCTGAGCTGTAATTCACAAGAGCTGCAAGACTTACATTGTTTTAAAGTTGTTAGTTGCCTTTTCCTTAACTATCTTGAATTTTAATTCTTTCTACCTATGCTACTTTTATCCTTTCTGTTTTGAGCTCATGCTAAATGAAAGGGAAGAGTATATAAAATCACAACTGAATAAGTCTGCTTTTAATCCATCCTATTCAATTCACCAATAAGCACAATGACTACTACCTCTTTTAAGCACATTCTTTTTTCTCTTTGTCTTTCAATAATATTTTCATAAACAGTGGATCTATATTCTTTCTTACATCAAAAAGACTTTAAAAAGCTTTTAAATTATTTTTTAAATATACCTTCCATACCTTCCAGGCACTATCACTACAGGTACATACAAGTCTTTTGTATTTGTCCTTAGCAAAGTAACAGCACTTTCCTCTTTTCATATGTCATCTTAAAATAAGAGTTCATCTGAGAGTTTCCTATGCAGCCAGTCATCTATTTATATGCCATCTCCTTTCTTCCTCACAAGGAAAATGTAACATTGTACTATCAGAATTTGGTTTTTGTCATATGCAAACTTAAGTACGTCATATTATTCATTATATAGTAGAAGAGATTCTCAACAGCTTGAAATTGTACAATGGCCAGAATGACACTGAGAGATAGAAGCAAGGCAAATCTTATATGAAAAGAGATTGGTCTCTTATAGCTCTCTTTACTCTTTCTCTGCCATACAAATAAAGGGAAAAAATAACTCTCCTCTACTACTGAATTGAGAAATAACTATATGAGAGAGCTCTAACTAGTATTTGAGGCCTGGACTAAGTGATTCAGATTGAGTAAATACATAGGAAGAAAAACGAAAAATAAAATCACACTTTCCATTGTATACAGATTCTCTCAGTCTCTAATCTAATCTAATCTAATCTCTGTGTATTTTTATGGGCCATGAATAAAATGATCATTGCTTAATAGCATTAGCAGGACTGATTCCCTATTGATGATCAAGCATAAAGATCAAAAAAAATTTTACATGTGTTAAAGTAGTGACATTGTTAGGAAATTATCCCACATTAAGTATATTTATCTGACACATCCTTATTATAAAATCTATGTTGAAGTTTTAACTTGTATGTGCATGTAAATTATATGCAATCAATCTGTTTCTAACTTTATTCTATTTTTCAAAAAATGCACAAGAGTCATGTACAGGTTATATTTATCATTTAATGACCATTACGTATAAAGGGATACATAAAGATTGACCTCATGGCTAATGGTTCAGTTTTGCATTTCTTAAGCTATGTTCCACAGAACAGTCCGAGTGGTTCCATGAAGATAAAGACTGATGGCAGACAAGCACACACAGCAAACTGGCCTGTTCTGATGTTTGTGTTGATAACACATCATGCATTCATTCAGTTGAAAAAGAGAATAATAATAGTTGATATTTACACAGTGCTTTATCATTTGAAAAGTACTTTGCATACTTCATCTCATGTGATCTTCATAATAATCCTGTAAGGCAATGCTTGTAGTTATTATTAACCTTAGTTTAAAGCTGAAGATAGCAAAGCTCAGAAAGGGTTAAATGCTTTGCCCCAGGTCATGCAACTACTAAGTATCAGAGCCAACATTCTAACCCAGGTCTTTTCCATTGGCAAGTCCAATATTCTTTCCATTACAACATATTGCCTCCCACTGAGATGGCTCTTGAGATCAAAGTGAAGCTGGTGACTTTACACAGCCCTCCTCCTTAAATTCAATTCACTTGCATGTCATGGCATCAATTCTCCGAAGCCATGGTCCTCTTCTAGAATGAAGGTCAAACAGCAAATAGCAGCAGCAGCAGCAATTGTGTCTCAATTGGTCATCAGTTGGCTGAAGTCAATCACATGACTGAAAAGTCCATTTTTCTTGGTTTAAAATCAATTATTAAGTGCACCAATAGTGCATTATATGGCATCAATTCCTTGTTATTCTTTCATGGCAGTGTATATAAAATAATCAGTTTTTATTATTGTTTTTAGTTTGTTAAATGCTACATATTTTTGGAAGGGTCAATACCCAGTATCAATAAATGGATGAAACTCATTAGTTTGAAGAGATAAGAAGACAAAAACACAATTGCTAAAAAAAAATACAGGTAATAAGCATGGCTATTGCTGTATTTTTATGGTGTCTCTATTTTGGTCGCAATATTCTAACCAGGTTTGCAAATATTTATTTTATCATTGGAATTTTTTTAGCAATTGTGTTTTTGTTTTCTTATCTCATTTATATATTTTTTCCCTGAACTGTAAAACTATTTTTACAAATTGCTAATAATATATACCAAGATCAGAAGGAAGATGTAATCTCAAATTAGGGTCATAGTTCTAAGATCCTACAGTTCAAAAAACAAAATATAAATGAATTCACAAACAAAAGTGAATTTAAAAATAAAATTCAAAATTTGAAATCAAAAAGATGGTGAATTAATAAAGTTTCACCAAATACTGGCTTATATAAGCAAAAGAAAAAATGGAAAATGATCTCAAGCAATTGAAGAGCTATTGCATCCCCTGCTGTTGCCAGTCATAAAAGTCAAACCAAGAAGTCATATGCTTCTAAGCAAACCATTTCTAATAGAGCTGGATGAAAATAAATTTAAAAATTGCAAGTGGTTCTTTTTGCTTTGTGGTCCTTGTCTTTTAAACTGGCCACGTATTATTTGGTATTACTGGTAACTGACATTAAAAAAAATTAATGATCAATTGCAATGAGTCTGCAAAAGTTTTGTTTAAATGCTTGATAACTATCAGTTTAGCCAACTGAGAATGTGCTTCTAACAGAACACAGCCTGCCTTTACAGAGCACTTGTTATCCTTTTAGTAATAACATCACTCACTCATATAGCAGTTGGCAGTCACTGACAACTACTCATATATTCTTCTATTTGACCCTCACAATAACCCTGTGAGGTAGGTAATATAAGTATAATTAACCCTGCTTTAAAGACTGAGAGATGCACACCCAGAAAGTTTAAGGGACTTGCCCAAGCTTCCACACTTAGTCAGGGGCGGGGCTAGGTCTTCTGAACACCCAGGTTCTTTCCAGTACACCATGATGCCGCCTACCACACAGACTCCTAACAACGGTCCTTCTCTTTTAGGTTAACTTTGCATATGAACATATTTTCTTTCCATTTCTATTTACTTTTTTGGTATAGCACGCAATGCAGAATGTCTAGTTCAATACATGAAGTATTTTAAAAAGACATTCACAAACTTATCCACGTTATTAAAAAAACCCTGAAAAAACCAATTGGACAAACTTTAGCACTTCACTATGAGGTACGCTAAAATAAAGGTCTGGGGATCAAAATGTCTGGGTTGAAGTTTCAATTCCAGTACTTACTAGCTATATAATTTTGGGCAAGTCACTTAGTTTATTTCTCTTTGTCTCAGTTTCCTCATCTGTAAAATGAGAGGTCCAGAAGATATCTAAGAATCCAGCTTTAACATTTTGTGACCTAGAGGGCACAAGACAAACTTCTGAGTCTCTCTGTAAAATGAGAAGGTTGAACTAGGTAATTGCCAAGATCGCTTCCAGTTCTAACAGTCTGTTGTTCATCTTGAAAATTGTTTTCTTCCCCCAGAGCTCAAGTGAGCAGATGCTGAGACTGATGTACGGTTGATCTGGCTGTGCCATTTGTCACCTCACTGATTGCCCAGGTTGCTTTGTATGTTGAATCTCTCATGTTGCTTCATATTTGACCAAACTTTCTGACACCTTCTAATAAGAATACCCCAAACGGTCCAGCTGGTTGCTACAAAAATAGCATTGTTCTTCCCTTTATTAAAACAGCTTCCATTCACCATGTTCCAAATGAAATACATCAGATGGATTTGACCTTGATTTGTCAAGCAGACTAAAATGGGTGATGAAGGTGCTTGCTACATGGTCTGTTATGACAAATGCTTCCTTTGATGAGGGAACATTTCAGAAATAGGCCACTTAACTAGGAGAGTCATAGCAACAGGTAGATTCTCAATGCACTTTTATTGTCACTGATACTGCTACATAGAGAGGGTCTCATTCATTTGCATATGAACCAGACTGGCTGGTATTTTAACTATTTGTTGCTGAATGGAAGCATTGCTAATTATATTCTACTAAGGGAGCTGCTACCATCCCATAACTTCTCAGTTTATGATTATCAATATTACCATCTAAAGAAGAGCTACTCAATGCAAAAGAAGACTTTTACCACATTCTTAGAATGTCCCAGGGTGACCAGTGTACTAGGCACATACTCCATCGGCTGTCTTTGCTTGTCTCTTGCTACATGACTGGCCCTTTTCCTTTTCTATTCATCAATGTCCACCACAGTGTCTCTTAATGCCACTTCTCACAGGCAAGAAGTGTTGCTAGTTGCACTGGAGAAGGGAATACCTGCACTGTTTTTCCAAAGTATAAAAATACTGTGGACAGTATTCTTTACCTAAAGACTATGAACAGATAACTCAGTCTGGGTACCGACTCCAGGCAAAAACTACATGCTACCTACTGTTGTGTTTTGCCTTTGAATCTCTTGCTTTGACCTCAACCTATTGTCCCCAATCTCTAACTCCTAACTGAAGAAAAAATGTGAAATCCTAAGGCAAGTTCACTATGATTACCTGTTTCGGGAGGAAGTTGGATTTAGAGAATATTTTTTTTATTTTTAAAGAAAAACAGGATGTTCTTTTAACCCCATTTTTGTTTCATAAGCTTATTTAATCTAGGTCATGAGCCCCAGGGGTAGAGGCCCTTTCCCCATCCAGTTCTTCCAGCATGCAGCACATTGTAGAGTCTTATTAACTGTCCAATAATGAATAATTAATAGCATTAAAAATGATCATCATCTCTTCAAACTCCCAAGAGCAGTGGCAGATGGTGGATTCTGGCTGTGCCTGGAGCTGCCCATAGATCTTTCATCGAGCCAGGATTCAAAGAACACAGTGCAATTTAAAAGGATCTTGTGAATCCTATTGCGGCTCCAGGGGCTCCTCTGGCCCAGACACAGCTCAAACAGAAAAGACAGTCAACTTCCTCCCCGGTACTGCAGAAAAATTCCCAGAAAGCACTGGAGAGAAGAGAAGAAAAAACCAGATATCTTTAAAGAAAACAGAACGGAGGGCTCTCGTCTGTTGTCATGTCATTGAGGGGTTTATTCCCATCTTCAAAATTCAAAAGGAAAAAAAAAAAACGAATATTTTAAGAAACTGAGAAATCCCTATAATAGTGTAAGTAATGAAGAGAAATGAAAATGCCCATGCATGATTTTCATGTTTGGGGGTTTTGTTTGTTCCACCCCTTTGACAAATGTTTTTTAACCGCTTGCTCCTTCAATAGACTCTGTTTTCAACTTATCAAAAATAGCCAACAACAATATTATACATGAATCCAAAATGGCAGCTTCTCCATGCAAACACATACCTGTGTTTGCAGTACATCTGCCCTCAAATTATTTTTGTTCACATTTTGGCTATGCTACCAAGCTAATTATTTTTATTATGAGAAATCATCACCCCAAGAGATCCAAAGAGACAACTGTTCTATAACACCGATTGGTGAACAACAACTTTTCTAAATAAATTAGAAAATTATGTGGAAAAGGAGTATGGGATGAATCAAATAATTTTATTTCAGGTTGTTAAACAGCTAAAAAAAAATTGTACTGTTTTGAATAAATTCTACTTGTGAAATTCCCCATCTAGTTGTTATGATACTTATTTTGTGCTACAGAGAGTATTAAACTAGGGATTTCATAAAATGGATTGACAAAATTCACAAATATAAGGTTTGACAAAGTGTCTTATGAAATTCTTGTGGACAAAACAGGGTGATAAAGGCTAAATGATGGTTCAGTTAGGTGAATTTGGAACTGATGTGATTGAACCCACAGAGTAGTGACTAATTGGCTGACATTCAACCTAAAGTGAAGTCTCTAATGGAGTACTCCAGTAAAGTGCCATTGGCCCTGTGCTATTCAACATCTTTATCAATGTCTTCATCAAAAGCATAGAACACATGCTTATCACAGCTGCAGATTAAACAAAGCTAGAAAGCTAGAAAGCAGATTAAACAAAGGAAAGTTAATATGTTTGCCAACATAGATGGCTTTAAAAGACCTTGATGGGGTATGGGGTTATACATAAAGTTCTATTCTTGGACTAAAAATATTAAAGTATACAAGTACAAAATGAAAGAAATGTTTCATGAGATTTGTTGTGGGAAAGATTTTAGGGCACAGGAAAGGTGATAGGCCTACCACACTCTGTCCTGGTCATAACACTTCTAGAGGATTGTGTCTGGATAAAGTGAACTATGTTCAGAGGTGGGCATCCAGAATGCTAAGACGTTTGAAATAATGATGTATGAAGTTGAGACTGGCTGAAGGAATTGGGGAGGTTTAACCAGAAGAGAAGACTTATGTGGGGCATGATAACTATCTTCAAGTACTTGAAAGACTCATGCATAAAAGAAATTAGATGTGTTCTGTGTGATCCCAGAGAGTAAAACTAAGAGTAATAAGGAGAAGTTATAGAGAGGTAGATTTATGTTCAAACTAAAGAAAAATTTCTTAACAATTGGAGCTGTCCAAAAAGTGGATTAGTCTGCTTCAAGATGAAGCTCTGATGAACTGTTCTGATCTATTTGAGCATAAACAGTAAGTTCTTTTGTGTAAATCTACCTACCTCTCTCAAAGAGTAGTAATAAGGACTCAAGATATCGTCTATTAGGATCTACTAAAAATATTAATGCTGTACTTCCAATTTCTGCTGAAACCATTATGCAAACATATTAGTTTGAGAGATATGAGAGTTATGATAATGTTTGAAAAGTTATGAGAGATACATAGCCTGAAGTATAGAAAGTCTATTAAATTTTAAATATGGTTTAGGTAGTATGAAACAGTAGATACTGGCAAAAAAAATAAATGTTGGAACACTTGGTTCCTATTTGTAAAAATGGGACTGAGTGAAGTGTATCTAGGTCTTCTGACAGCAGATTTGAGTGTGACAATAATGGAGTTCTGGAGATACGAATGATCACCAATGCCCTTTTCTTGGTTCAGTTAACTTCACCTCTTAGAATTAGCAATTTACCATTACTTCTAACTCAGAAAGTCTATTTTTTTTAAACTACTAGGATCCAAATCTTCTGCTGTGCTAGAGTTGGTGGTGCTTCATGAGAAAAGAAGACAGGAAAGAAAGATTAATAGAGAATATAAATAAGATGGAGGTACTGGGCGTATTATGGACATAACTCATAAATGCAGGTAAAATACAAAGGGGGCCAGGGAAATTCAATCATCTTTGTGAAGTAGACCCTACTATTTAGTAGGAGTAATGCCAGTTTACTAAGGCATTCAAATTTCCTTGTCCGGTGTCCCCTGAGTCCAAGGGCATGCATGTTCTAGACAGCTGGTCAGGATTAGGATGCATTCTGTGTCCATGAAACAGGGTGAGAGGCTAACTGGCTTAAGCAGGGATCAAATCCAAGAGCCTGCCCTCATTAGCACTGAGCTAACCAGCTAAAGAAAAAAAGGGACAAGTTTACTGAAATGTCCTTGGGACTTTAGTGCCTGTCACCTAATAAATTACTGTTGAATTGAACTGAATTGACTAGAAAAAGACTAGCCATCTACTTTGACTTAACCCTGAAGAAGGAAAGACTGTAATAAAATCACAGGGCATTTAAACCCAAACCACCCTCTCTTAAGAGGGAAGCCCAATGCTATACACAACACAAGGGAACCCTAGCAACCACTCTACTCAAACCTTTGTTGTTTTGAAGAAGGGTTTCTTAACCTAGAATATTAAGACTGTTTTTATTTAAAATAATATTTTGATAACTGTATTTCAGTATAATTGGTTTCCTTTATAATCTTATATGTATTATTCAATGCATTTAAAAACATCCTAGGTCCTAGGTTTGACCAGATTGTCAAAATGTTCCATGACTCTAAAAAGGGTAAGACCTTCTGCTTTGGAGGGAAGGGAATGAAAGCCTATTAATGCTAGCATTGGCTTTCAAGTCAAGTGAATTTCATAACTTGATGTCATTTTCCTTATTTCATTCTTTCTGACAATTATAGCACTATAAAACCAAATAGGAATCCATGCCAGGTTAAGGTGGTCCTCTAAGTTAGTTTACAGTCTAAACCCCTTGGCAAGAACATTCATCCCTTTGAATAGATACCCTTTCAATAAAAGTGGTCTCCTGGATAAGGGTGGATGGGACGGAGAGTGCCAAGGATTCTAAATGAGGGGTAATTGGGACACACTGGGATAGTCATAAAGCAGTAGGCCACAGCATATAATGTTCTCCAATATCAAAGCATCATTGGCATTCTTGTAGGGTGTCCGTTCTTGAAAGTGACCTTTCTATTTCTTCAGCTCCTTCTCAAAATAAAGGTCATGAGGCAGAATGGATCTGACCTGTGTGGTGGGTTACAAAAGAACTACTGGATAAACTTATTTCCTTCTGGTCTCAACCAATATGTTTCAAGAACATCTGAAAGTAAGGCTTAACTTACCAAGCGAATGCTTGCAAATACACAAATGCACAAATCAAATGGAGGTTTGCAAAGAATAATGACACTGCTGCAGTTTAATTAAAGCAGTCCCATGCTAGCAAAATTATTTTTATAGTTTTTGCTTCCCAACTGAAGAAAAAAATCCCTGAAGGACCACCAGGCCCCAAACCAAAACCACAGTTTATTTGTAGTGGGCCAAGAGAGTCAAATGGAAAAGCAAGAATAAAAATAGAATTTTTTTTTAAAGCATGGGCTTTGAAGATTACTCTGAAATAGAAATATTGGGACATCAGCACCATTGAATCCCACACTACTAAATTAGCTAAATCTCCTACTCCTCCTCAACAAGTAACTTCTGTGCTCTTAGAATCAATCTTCAATGCCTCCCTACCCTCAATTATCACTTCATAGAATTTTAAGTATTTTAGAGTTGGAAGGAACCTAAAAATTATGTATAGTGCAACTTCTACTCAATCAACTCAATACACACACACACACACGCACACAAATTCTCACAAGCAAGTAAGATTCAATTCAGTTCAACTTAATAAATATTCATGAATTACCTACTCTATGCAAAGCATAGTACTGGAGATTCAAAGACAAAAATGAAAAGCCCTTCAAGGAACTTACATTCTACCAAAGGGTGGGTCTACATGTACACAGATATGTAAATATAAGATAATTTGTGTAGAGTTCCGTATTGGGGAGATCAGGTACAAATCCTGTGAAACCTAGCGAGACTGGGCCCTTTCCCATAAAAGAGGGAAGAACCACTAGAATCACTGATAAATCCATGGATACAGCCTATGAAATCAAGAGAATACCACCAATCCATGTGCTTATCCTTATCTAGCTTATTCATGATTGGTGGATTCAAAGGTACTTGGGGTTTGTTCAGTAGGAATGGTGTATTTATAATAACAATATTGCAAAGCACTTTATATCTGTCATCTCCTTTCATCTTTGTTTACCTCACTGAAAAACTGAAACAGTCTATTTTCTGCATGGAACTGAATTCCTGGGTCATAGTTTCATGTGCAATCTCATATATCCAAGAACCAGACCCAAGAATAGTGGGGAGGTAGAAGCATGTCTCCTTGTATTCTTTTGATAGTTTGTAGGTTATTATACAATACTCCTCTCCATGCATTCTTCAGTGCAACTAAACTGGCTTTTTTAATGTGCATCGCACACAACCCTTGATCTCCCACCTCTGTGCCTTTGCGTTGGCTGTCCCCTATATATGGAATGATTCTCTCCCCCCCATCTCCACTTCATGGAATCCCTGGCTTCCTTCAAGACTTACCTTATAACTTTTCCTAGTCCTTCAACTGCTAGTGCCATCCCCACAAGGTTACCCTGAATCTGCTTTGTATGTGTTCTGTAGAAATCTATAAATGTATAGGTATATATATACATTTTGTTGTTGTTTAGTTGTTTCAGTTGTGCCCAACTCTCCATGACCCCATTTGAGGTTTTCTTAGCAAAGATACTGCAGTGGTTTGCCATTTCCTTCTCCAGTTTATTTTACAGACGAGGAAACTGAGGCAAACAGAATTGTGGCTTGCCCAGGGTCACACTGCTAGTAAATGTCTGAGGCCAGATTTGAACTCAGGAAGATGAGTCTTCCTGGTTCGCAGTCCAGTGCTCTATGCACTATGGCGCCACCTAGGTGCCCTGTATACACGCATGTGCATGTTGTCTCCCTCATTAGAAGTTAAGGCATTTGAGGATAGGTTACTTTGTCTATTCCCAACAAGAAGCACAGTGCCTGGCACATTGAAAGGGCCTGATAAATTCGTATGCGATGATTGATATTCATAAATTCTGTAGTTAGATTAGAGGCAGGTGAGATTGTTTGCACTCTTTGAGATCTGTAAGTAGACTAATGCATAGGTTCGGAGGCTTTTAGAGGTAGAAGGTACCTTAGAGATCTTCTAATCTAATCCCCTCATTTTACCTATGAAGAAACTCACGCAGAAAGCTAAGTGACTTATCTAAGGTCATACAGGTAGTAATTAGCAGAGCTAGGCTTTAACCCAACTGATGGGAAAAAGCTGAAGATTCAAGAGAGAAGAGGGATGTTTGAAGCTACAATCAGGTAGAGAAGATGAACAGGAAGAAAGAAGAATATTTAAGTATGACTGGAATAGCATGAAAAGCAACACAGAGGCTGAATTGGGATGGTGTAGAAAGATGAGTGGATTTGGAGTCCCATGAGCTGGGTTAAAGCCTGCCCCTGATTGGACTGTCTGGCTGGAGGGTAGGCTGGCCACGTGCTGCAGGACCTCTATTTAAGAAAGGGGCTCAGCGCAGTCTTCTCCTTATTTCCTATTGGCTACACTGTTTTTGGACTTCTCTGATTTCCTCATCGTGCTCCTGAGCTAAGTACCTTTGCCTTCATCCACCATTCCCTTTCAGCTTCCTTTGGTGTATTGTCTTCCCCCATTAGACTGTAAGCTCCTTGAGGGTAGGGACTGTCTTTTTTTTTTTCTTAACTTGAATTTATATACCCAGTGCTTAGTATGTGTCCCATACACAGCAGATGCTTAATAAATGCTTTTTGACTGACTGCACTTTAAAACAACAACTTCTATCACTATTTATGAGTTCAAATTTACTGAGCATCCATCATGCTCTGGATATAAAAATTAACAAAAGGCAACATTTCTGCCTCATTAGGGCTCAGCATCCAAGAAGACGATTGCATTTTAAAATTACTTTCTTTGAATTTTTGAATTCTATCAGAGATTTCATTGTCACTGATGTTTTAGAGACCTGGGAATCTTTACTGTGCAGCATGTACTTGTAGAATACATCCTGAACATGATGAGATTTGAGTAAGTTAGGAAGGATGGAAGGAAGAGAGCTTAACAGATGTGATGTGGTAAATTGTTTTTGGAATGTGCAGCACTAAATACTAAAGAAAGGATGAAAATCAGAGATAATAAAGAAAAAGGGTTCCAGTGGGAGAGAAAGGATAAATCAGTCAATAAGTCAGTCAACAAGCCTTTATTAAGGGTTTGCCTTACTAAGCTCTGGGGACGCAAAAAAAAAAAAAGGCAAAAACAGTCCCTGATCTCAAGGAGCTTACGTGTTAATAGAAACAACAGAATCAGGTTTATACAAAATATAGAGAGGGTAGATGGAAGGCAGTCTGAGAGGGAAAGGCATTGGCAGCTGGAACAACTAGCAAAGGCCTCCTGCAGAAAGGGAAATTTAAGCTAAGTCCTGAAAGCAGTCAGGGACTACAGGAGATGGAGGTGAGAGAGCAGGGATTTCCAGGCATGGGAGACAGCCCATACAAAGACGCGAAGTTAAGAGATGGTGTGTCATCTTAAAGAACTGTTTGTAGGCCAGCATCACTGGAACTTGAGAGCATGAAGCAGGGTAAAGTATAAGAAGGAGCTAAAGATAAGAACAGGCCAAGCTATTATGAGCTTTAAACGCCAAAACAGAGGCTTTGCTATTTGAACCTGGGAGGTAAAAGAGAATCATTCGAGCTCATTAAACAGGGGCAGTTAGGGGAGTTGGGGGAGAAGTGTCATGGTCAGACATGCCCTTTAGAAAAATCCCCTTGGCAGCTGAATGGAGGGTGGAGACCAGTTAGAAGACTGCTGAAGTAGCCCAAGGGTGAGGTGAGAGGGTCTGAACTAGGGTTGTGGCTGTGTAAGTGCAGAGAAGGGAACAGATAGGAGGGATGGTCTGATGTTAGGAACAGCAAGATTTGGCAGTAAACTAGATAAGGCAGAGTAAAGAAAGAGAATGATGATCACTGCCATCATCAAGAAAGATAAACTGAGTAATCTACATGCTGCTTCTGAGTATTTAGCAGAAATATGTGTAAGGCAGAGTCCATTCCCTCAAAAAGCTTACAGTCTACTTGAATTATAAAATCTCAAAGTACCGGGACTGACAGCAAAATGGAAGCAAGAACTGAGTCATATGAAAATAATGCAAGAACTGGAAAAAGGCATGCATGAAATGAAATCTAACAAAAGATTATTACTGAATGGAAGCTGGTACAATGAATGGCAATTTGGAGAACTTTGAAACTGTCAAGATTAATTTAGTGCAGAAGGCAAAAGTATACAATAATCCAATCATTCATGCCAAGGAGGTGTCTAGACAGTCAGATCACACATTCAGAAAAGCAATACAGGATTGAACAAAAGGAAGACCATGTTGAGCACAGGCAGAAACTCCAGAAATATTTAATTGACTGATAAATATGGCAGGGGTTGGGGGAGAGGAAGGGATAAGCCATGTGCAAAGTATAGATGTCTATTGATTGAATATTAATGTTAAAAGTAAAAATATAAGTACTCAGTAAGTAACCATTACATACATTGATTTTTTAAATGCTTACAATGGTTTCATTTAAAAGGTAATTATTACAATAACAGCAAGTACTGTTCCATGCATTAAACTAATACAATTTTATTATTTTAAAGATATGTTTTAATGTATCATATTGAATTTTAGGACTCAAATATGATGTGGGTAAACTGAGCCTGACAGGAACATTTAATCAGGGACTGAATCATTCTCAAATGACAGAATTTCTATTAAAATGGATGAGGCCATATATGCCACATATTGACATCTTGCAAAATCATCGTTCGAATAAAAGTTTTGTGCCCCCAAGTGGGCATTTTTTTTTTCTGTAGAGAAAATAAAAATTTGTTGGCACTGTTCAGTTGTTTCAGACACTTTGTGACCCCTTTGGGGGTTTTCTTGGCAAAGACACTGAAGTGGTTTTCCAGTTCCTTCTCCAGCTCATTTTACAGATGAGGAAACTGAGGCCAGCAGGGTTAAGTGATTTTGCACAGGGTCACACAGCTAGTAAGTGGATTTGAACTTAGTTCTTCCTGACTCCAAGCCTGGTGCTCTATCCACTGTGCTACTCGGGTGCCCCAAAATAAAAATGGCAGCCTACAAAAATGACCTTTGTCATTCTCAAGCACCATCCAAATAAGGGTCTTGTGTGCAAACTGAATTCTAGTTTTGGGTGGGAAGAAATGGAAAATGACGCCTCTTTCACAAGACTTTCTTATAACACTGATTTCTTTCTCCTTTTGTTTAGGCTTGACAGAATTCAGGAAAGATGATACATTTCAATTGGTTATCATTTCTTATCCCTTTACTGCCTGCTTTTTAGTTTTTTTTCTACAAGAACAGAACATCCTGGACCACTGTCTGTTCCAGAAGAGACACTTTAGATTCTTCCTGTCACTGTCCAGTGGTGATCTCCAGGCATCCTAAATCTATGCAACTAGGCCACCCTGTCCAGAATCTTCAGACGGCAGATTCTATTACCGAACTGATTAGATCTGGTTTTCAATGTTTTACGTAGTGTTCTTGCAATTTAACCCTGCCACCCCCACTCTGAAGCATTCTGGAGAGAACCAGTTCACTGACTGGATCTTTATCTTGCTTAATTAAAGTGGTTATTAAAACTATGAACTGCATTTTCTTTATGTCTTTGGAATCATCTCCTCATCCTGTATGAATTTATCTCAAAACATTTTCTTGCATTAGAAGTTGTACTGATGAGCCTGGTACAGCTCTGGGAATAAATATTCTCAATTAAAAAAAAAAAACTGCTCCAGAGACATAAGAGAAAGCTAATTTGTTTTTATGAGAATGGACACATACCACCAACAAATGTTCATTTAATATACAAACTGCAACAGAAGTCAATTTTTAAAAGACTAAAAGTCATTATCAGACTGTAGATTGACTAAAAAATTTAAGGCCAAACAAAATTTAGATCTCAACTGTGTTACTGAAATCCTTTTTATTCATAAGAAGGACAAATGATAAAAATTCAGGAAGAAGCATAAAAGGGAGGTATACGATATCACATGCACTTGAACTTAGTCCTTGCCCACCCTATCCTGGGAATTCTAGGTACATTTCATCCACTGGAAAGGCCCATGATGTCCAAACCAGGACTATTGCACATTTCTTCCCAGTCCTATGTCATGTTCTGTTAGATGATGCATAGTCACCTGCATAGGAACTTCACTCTCTCATTAGACTATAAGCTTTTGAGGGCAGGGACTGTCTTTTGCCTCTTTTCACATCTCCAGTGTTTACTTGACACAGTCCCTGGACATAATTTCAGTCATTTTTTTTGACTCACTATGATTCCATTTTTTTTTCAGAGATACTGGAGCGATTTGCCATTTCCTTCTCTAGCTCATTGTACAAATGAGGAACTGAGGCAAACAGGGTTAAGTGACTTGCCCAGGGTCACACAGCTAGTAAGTGTCTGAGACTGGATTTGAACTCAGGAAGAGGAGTTTTCCTGACTCCATGCTCAGGCACTCTATCTACTGCACCACCTAGCTTCCCCTATAGCAGGCACTTAATGTTTATTTATCAATTGTTTTACACTGAGTATCAAACAAAGACACATGGAGACTCCTGAGAACACCATTCGGCATGTTCTCTTCAGGTCCAAATACAGTCTTAATATATTAAAACAAACATAAAATCAGGCCTTTCTAGACAGTGCTACAGAGCTAGAGAAAAGATCTGAGTACAAGTAGCATAGGAAAGTCTTGTTGAAGAGAAATGGTTAGAAACATACATACAAGAGGAAATTTAAATATCTGATTTTTGCAGATAAGTTGTGAATACAAATTAAGACTTATCAGCAAATTAAATCAACGACCTTCCTAAGCTAGTGTCAACAAGACAGAGACCAGTCTATTTGTAAAAACTACATACATGTATGTGAGGACTTTTCTCACTCCCAAAATGTATAGTAACTTTTCTCAAGGGGACAATAAAACAAAAACTTCAGAACATTTATCTGGAACAAAGATCTGCTTATAAAAGTGGAGGGACTCAGCATTGGAGAGATAGATCTCCGGTATGGGGACATCCTCTCCATACAAATAAACGAACTCTGGGAAAAGAATGTCAGAAAGGCGAGGATGAGAAAAAGTGTTGAAATCTGAGCCAGGTTAGTAACTGAACAGATGCAAATGAAAAGATAGGACACTCAGTCATGCTTCTGAGAAAAGACTGGAAACCAGTAAGGCTGAGAAATAGATTGCCGGTGAAGTTCAGAGCTTCAGAATGCCTTTTCTAACAAATAGAAGACACCACCTTGTTGATTCCTGTCGCAATCTATCACAGCTCTGCCATCACTAGTGCTGCTCTTATTTTTGGTCTTTGGAATATGCATTAAAATTTTTTTCTATTGAACAAATGCAGCAGGCCTGGGCCCCAAATTCCACATGATGGTAAGGGTGGGAGGTGCATGGGAAGGAAGGATAGGAATTTTGGAAAAAATGCTTGGTTGTGGTTATAGATTTAACTTAGATTTAACTTTTTTTTTTAGTCCAAAGAGAGAAGACAGAAAAACTCAATCTAGTTCCCATATACCCAGCATTTATGTGGTCCTCCCTAACAAAGAATGAAAGTAATACAAATGGACTACAGAGAGGGGGTGAGATATATCTTGCCCCAGTCTTTGGCCTGGACTTCTGAATTTCATAGTATCATATATCTAGAGCTGGAAGTCACCATGGAGGTCAACTAATCTGGATTAGCGAACAAAAACTTAATTCCTTCATCAGATTGTAAGCTCCTTGAGGGGAGGGACAGTCTTTCACCTCTTTTTGAATCCCCAGCCCTTAGCAAGGTGCCAGACATACAGCAGGCACTTAATACATGTTTACTGATTGATTGATTCATGCTGAGTGTCAAACAACACACATGACATGTGGAGACTCCTGAGACGCAGATGGTTCCTTACCTAGAGTATAAAAGGTCCAAGTCTTAGAGCGGAATGAGGCTCTGGGGGATACCTCCAGAAACAAAAAATCCTTCATTCTACGAATGATGAAATAGAGGTTCAGAGAAATTACATAACTTGCCTCATGGTCATTTGCAAATGGGAGTAACGAGTGTAGAACCTAGGTCCTCAGGTGGCCAATCCAGTGTTCTTTCTACCGCACTATGGTCTCTCATCCCATGCCATCTCTTTTCTCAGTGATGCTGAGAACACTGAGGCAAAAACAAACAAAACTTTCCCTATATCCCCTACTTTTGGGATCTTTGCCAAAATAAAGAAGGCTAAGTGATCTTAATGAAGGAGGTGCAAAACATGATAAGAGCATAGCTCGATCTCCTCCCACCTCAATGCAATTTCAAATGCACTTTCCCAAGGCAGCTGAAACAGTAAGCTCAGGTCCAGTCCAGACCCTTAGAGGAACATGATTCTTCAAGATCCCTCCAAGTCATGGAACTTCCCAATGAAGTGGTGCTGCTCATTCTGATGTGCCAGGACCCAGACATCCTCATACAGGTTCCTAGGCCAAAGCACGGTCCTTCCCCTCCTCCCCCGTCTCCCCATCCCATCCCCACTCCAGAGGAAGCAGCGACAGAGAACTTCTTTTCCCCAAATTTTGTAAGTGACGTGTAGTGGCAACCACTGATAAAACCTCCACTAGAGACTAAGAAACATCATATGTTTCCATGTCCAGAGCTGGAAGGGACTTCAGGGACCATTTTTTAACAGTAAAAGAGAGGCTCAGAGACCTCAAGGGACTTGCCCAGAGTCAGAAGGTAGCAAGTGTTGAAAGGACAAGAAAAGCATTTATTAACCACTTACTGGGTGTGAAACATTGCTGAGCGCTGAGAATACAAACGGAACTGAGACAGTTCTCAAACTCAAAGAGCTCACATTCTAATTAAAAGAGACAACAAATAAAGAAGTGTTCATGTTCATGTTTTGAGTTAATGGCCAATGGAAAGGCCAGAGCACATGGCAAGGCTCTGAATGCTTCAGGGAGTAATGGTAGGGCAGATGGTCCCCCACCAAGAGAACCAAGGGTCCAAGAGTTAGAGTGGAATGAGGCTCTGGGATACCTCCAGCAGAGGTCACAGAACAAGAGTTGGGACCTGGGAGATTATCTAGGGAGTATACTCCCTCCTTATAAATGATGACTGTATTGTTCTTCAAATCAATCACAGGAAACCAAAAGTCAAGAGAGCTAAGATGGAAAAACATCATAAAAGTCAGCCCCTCCTCCCCCCCAGCCTCTGGGAGATCCCCTAGGAAGTATACTCCCTCCTTCCATATGATGACAGTACTATTCTTCAAATTGCTCTCATGAAAATTATAATTCAAGGCAGCTGAGAAGGAAGAGCATCATAAAAATCACTCCCTCCTCCCCAACTAGGGACTGAACATTCAACTGGAAACTGAGTTTTCTCTGTCTGACTCCACCCTTGGCACTTGTAGGATTTGTGAGTTAGAGTAGATTGTGACTTTTGGTGCCAACACTTTAATGATATCATATTGACCCTTAACCCTATAATAGTTTCCCATTGCATTGTGCAGCAAACCTAAAATCTCCCCAAGCTTCAGGGATCTTCATCAGGCTATCCAAGACTACCTTACATCTCCTTACATTTTGTTATGTTATTCCTAGCCCTTTGGTATCACTCTCCTATTCTTACACCTGTCTTAACTTAAGAATTAAATTAATTGCTTAATTGTTTAATTGATTCTTTCAACTGAAGTACAAGTACACCAACCAGCCTCCTTTCTGTCTTTAAAAGATCATTTGAAACCTCACTTCTCTCTGATGCCTTCCTTGACTATAGGAAAAGAGATAGTTGTGCTCCATCTCCACCCCTTCTCTTAGTAGCAGGTAGTGAATAATTGTCATATACATATATATATATATATATATATATATATATACATACACACATACATATCTAGCACATCAAAATACAAACAATAAAGGCTCTACAAATGCAACTATTTATTAAGTTGAATTACTGTAGGATATTCTTTGCAATCAACCAACCTACAAATTAATCAGCAAAAAATTATTTGTGTTAAGTGTGGAGGACCATATTAGGTTCTCCTAGGAACCTAGGTCCCTGCCCTCAAGGAGCTTATTTGGACCAGGATGAGATGTATACATTTGAAATTGACAAAATAAGGCAGTGGAATAAATGTTGTGTTCAAAGATGGGTAGAGGAAAAAAATGGTAGCTGGTATGTCTCTAGTGCTTTTGGGTTTGCAATATAGCACACTCATCTCATTTGATCCTCATAAAAACCCTACCAGGGAGGTCATACAGGAAATCAATCCATAAGCATTTATTAGGGGCTTACTGTATGCAAGGTATTTCGATAAGCATTAAGAAATACAAAGAAAGGTAAAAACTGTCTGGTATTGATACTTACTGGGAAATTGATACTTAGTGAGATTGTGACTTGCCTACTAGTAAGCTTCAGGTGCAGGTTTCAAACCCCAGGTCTATCCTTCTTCTAAGAGGAACTATCTTTTTCCTCCATCATACTTCCTCTGGAAGGAGTGATTAGTTTCAGATAGAGATGGGCAAGGAAGACTACACAGAGGAAGTAGGAGATGAGCTGGGTCTGTGCTTTTTAAATGATATGTACATGTACATTATTATTATTATACTTTATTCTATAGACTATAAATTGCTTTAAATATTTCTAAGAAAGGCAACATTTACTAGATTAGATTAAGCCAGTAAATGTCTTTCAGACCCTTGGAAAAATGGGCTTCATTAATACAAGGTGAAATTATTATTTCTTGCACAGGAGCCTCATATATGCTGAACTGTTTTGATAAAATAAGTTTGGGTTGTTGGAGAATTAAAATCATGAAACTCCCTTATTTGAGGTCTTTAAAGAAAGGCAGGGTGATCACTTGTTGGGTCTGTGGTAAAAGGGGCTCTTGTTCAATTATGGATTGTACTGGACAGCCTCTGAGGCTGTTCTAATCTGAAATTCCATGATCCATCAATCCATTCCATCATGATTTTAAAATATATCATAATCATATAGAATATGGACCCAGGTTACTTGCAAGCAATTAATAAATGCTGACATTGAATTGATAAATTGTATTTCCATGAGAAAGTCTCTGCAAGTTCAATATATATTTCTGTTTTTAAAAGTGAATTATCTGATAGACATATGAAAAAAATACTCCAAATCACTAATAAACACAAAGTTAAAGTAACTCTGAGGTTCCACCTCATAAAAATCAGATTTATGAAGTAGACAAAAAAAGAAAAATTATATATGTTGGAGGGGTTGAAGAAAAACAGGCACATGGTGGAGCTATAAATTGGTCCAACCATTCCAGAAAGTAATTAGAGACTGTGCCTTTGACCCAGCAATGCCACAGGAAAAGGTCCTGTATGCTTAAAAATATTTATAGCAGCTCTTTTTGTGGAGGTAAAAAGATAGAAAATAAGGCGATGTCTATCAATTGGGGAATTGCTGAACAAATTATGGCATTAATGGAATAATGCTACTTCTTTGCCATAAGAAATGATGAAAGAGAGTTTCAGAGAAACCTGGGAGGATTTATATGAACTGATGTAATGAAGTGAGAAAAACCAAGAGAACAATTTATAACAGAGAAGGAAGGAAGGAAAGAAAACAAGCATTTATTAAGCACTTACTGTATGCCAGGTACTATTCTAAAGGTTTTGCAAATATCTCATTTGATTCTCACAACTCCTGGGAAATAGGTACTATTATTATCTCCATTTTACAGGTGAGGAAACTGAGGCAAACAGAGGTTAAGTGACTTGCCCAGGGTCATACAGCTAATAAGTGTCTGAGGCAGGATTTAAATTCAGGTCTTCCCTGACTCCAGGCCCAGGGCTCTATCTACTGTGCCACCTGACAACAATATAAAGATAAACAATTTTATACTTAAGAACTTTGATCAACACAATGTTCAATCATAATTCCAGAGGACCTATGATAAATAATCCCACCCACCTCCTCACAGAGAGGTGATGAACTAAATATGCAGAATTAATCACATTTCTGGACATGGTCAATGTTGAAGTCTACTTTGCTGGATCATGCATATTTATCACACTGCTTTTTTTAATTTAGTTGGGGGAGTGGAAGGGAGAAAAACAAATGATAATTGAGAAAATAACAGTTATTTTAAAAAGAGTTCATTGATACATTTTGGGTTACTCAGTTTCCTAACTTCTTTCTTTCCTTATGTTGCTCACTTTTCCAGACACTGTTCCTTAGCATCTTGACAAGAAAAGTGGGCATGTTACTCAATTCAGCTATATCTGCAGGAATTTTGATAAAGTATCTGGTCAGAGAAAAGGCTGATGAAATGCATAAAAGGAGATTTGGGTATTAACTTTGGAATTAAATTATCCGTGCTCTCCTGGAATAATTTATAATTCTATATTAGAGAATCCCATGCTGATTTTCTCAAATGGTGGTAATATGCATTAGGATTAGGGGTAATGACATTCTCCAAAATTTGAATTAAATGAGATGAAAACTTTTGTCATCTTCTTATTTCTTTTTTTGGAGAAGACATCTTCTTCAAACTCTTCATCTGTACTCTCTGACAAGAGACTCTAGACCAAAGTATGTAAATATGACTGAGATTCTGGTCGAATAACCTGACAACTTCTCTTTCAGTTCCTCAAATCTAAATCTAGCTATCCATAGGCCACAAAAAGTATAAGTTATAAAGGGGTTAGAGTTAGAAATTAGAATGTAAACTCCTTGAAGACAGGGATTATTTTTGTCTTTCTTTGTATTCCCAGAAATTAACACAGTGACTGACACATACCAAGTACAATGAATTCTTATTGATTGATTGAATGTACACACACAAGAACATAAAGGCCAGAAGCCAGGTGGGCTAAAACAAGTAGGAAAGAACAGCATGGGCTTTCTAAGGCTCACTATATAATTGGCCAACTACTTCATGCCATGCTGATGAACAGGACACCTGTACAAGGATTCCCTAAGAGCAACACAAAAGCTAGACTTACAACACTGTCCTTGATTTAAGAGTGGGACAGGTAGAATTATGTGAGGTCTTGATGGAAAGTGGCCTGTGACACTTTGTCACCTCAAGATCATGTCTGGGAAGTAGCAGTAAGTTTTCTTAAGGGATGTGTGGCTTCCACAATCTATATCTCTGACACCCATTAAGAAGATTCTTACAGTTGGTCCAAAATAACGACTCCCTTCATCCAGACAAGATGGCCCAAATGATGTAGAAATTACATGACTGAAATGTACAGTGCCTTGTTACAGTAAAGAGATGAACAGAATTTTTTCAATGGGGACAATTTGAAACCATAGGGCTCCCCTTGGGCTGGGGAAGCCAATAAGTGCAGGTCATCAGGTCCCAGTGCCAGCTGCTTGGCCCCATTCCTGGTGGGGGGGGGTAGGAGGGAAGGGAATGGGAGGAAGCTCACTGATGAGGCTACAGTGAGAACAATTTTATCATCGCTCTCTCCTCCTGTTCTGGTGGTATATGCTATATCTGGGCTCTGGAGCTGTACAAATCACACCCCCAAACCAACACAGACACACATGAATTTCTCATAAGAACCACAACGAAGACACAAAGAGGAGAAAAACACCAGGAGCCCCAACACCACAGGCACAGCTGCTGACATTTCTCCTAGTCCCTCTGGACCCTCAACACAGCCTCTCTGTTCCTTACCATGCAGATGCTAGTCTGCTCAACGGGACAGTGGCTTTGCTTACTTCTAAATAGCCTGGTTGCTGCAGCCACTGGCAGAATTGCCAGTGAAAGAAAGCAACATCTGATTTACCACGCAGCCCCCAATGGAGGGGGAGAATTCCTGGGCAATCTCCTTCAGTTAGTCAGTCAACTAGCACTTATGAAATGCCTACTATGTGCCAGCCACAGAAATAAGAACTGGAGATATTACATAGGATCTTGCAAAGGATCAGAGCAGTATAGATTGACAACTGAAAGGGACCTTAAGCCTGAGCATAGCTGGGCTCACCTCACATGACTGAATTCTACTTGTCCCACCCTCAAGTCTACCACAGTGCTAGAAGTCTAGCTCCCTTTACTCTTTTATTGCTACTAATCATCACGGTTCAGTTATTCAGCCATTTTCAGTCATGTCCAACCCTCTGTGACTCCATTTGGGGTTTTCTTGGCAAAGATACTAGAGTGGTTGGCCATTTCCTTCACCACCTCAGTATACAGATGAGGAAACTGAGGCAAATAGGTTAAGTGACTTGTTCAGGGTCACACATCTAGCAAATGTCTGAGGCCAGAACTCAGGAATAGGAGTCTTCCTTACTCCAGGCCCAGCACTCTATCCACTGCACCACCTAGCTCAACTTGCTATTAAATGGAGGTGAGGCAGAGGCAGGCACCTAACTGCATGGTACCCTGTCCTCTTCCCCATGTCTGCTAAAGCTTCATGTACACTTGACTGATGCCCCAGTACTGGATTGCTGTTTTCTGTCCTGGTTCTCTGCTTCATTCCACATGTACTGCTGGTCAAGGGCACATAGATAGTAAGTAGCAGAGGTAGGTAGACAGGTGGGAAGGAAGGAAGGAAATAAGTATTTGTTAAGCACCTATGTGTCAGCTTCTGTGCCAAGTGCTTTATAAATATTATCTCGTTTGATCCCATCTACAGAAAATCTCTTAATTCTAGTACTTTCCTTCCCTTAGTTATTCCCTATTTATTTTATTTATAGCTTATTTTTTCATATTTGTTTGCTTCTTTTCTCTTCCCATTAGACAGCTCCTTGAGGTCAGGGATTGTCTTTTTCCTTTTTTTGGATCCATAGCACTTAGCACGGTGCTGGGCACATAGTAGGCATTTGTTGTTGTTATTTGTCCTTCATTCTTGAAGAGGACCAATGACATCAGGAGGGTGATGTCTTGATTTGCAAGGAACTGGATTTAAGTGAGGCAGAGCTGTACAAAGTGACCAGTCTCACTCTCTCCTCAAAAGTCATAGGAGTCCAGTGGTAAGACACAGGTTGAGATGACTGGCGATGTCCCCAGATGGAGTAGGAGACCTTAGCCTCTCCAACAAGCCAAGGTCTTTCTCAGGTCTTAGCCTATCTGAGCCAATGCCCATCCAGCAATTAAAGGCTAGGTAAGAATTGAACAGACATTTAATAAATGTTTATTGACTGACTTACTCATCCTCACAACAGCCTTGGAGGTAGGTGCTATTACTATACCCTTTTTACAGTAGAGGAAACAAAGGTAGACAGAAGTTAAGTGACTTGCCCAGCATTACATTGCTAGTAAGTATCTGAGCTAGATTTGAACTCAGGTCTTCCTGACTTCAGGCCTAGCGCTCTACCCACTGAACTCTACTCTATTCACTGCCTTGTCCTACAACTCCAAATTCAGTCTTTCTCACCATACCACAATGTCTCTCTGGTACTGAAGCACCCCTTTCTCTGTCTTTCATCTCCTGTATTATCTCATTCTCCCTATAAAGCTGACATAAGGAATAAAGAAGCCACAGGAAAGATCATACCTGGAGATAAAGTGATTTGACATCTTGGATGCCTTTTATATCTTGTCATCTAAATTTCCATAGCATCTCTCTCTATTACCCAATTAATTTACCTAAAATAAATTACTTTTCTCAGTGGCAAGAATGTCATAGAGATCTCAAGGAAAGGGCCTGGCCAGTAGGAAGCTGAGGTGAAATTATATCACAGGAGGGTTGTTCTTGAAGGCATAAATATTGTTAAATACTTTTATTTGTTTTCTTTCTAAACAAGTCCTCTTTGTAGGAATATTTCCTATTCTCAGACTTGCCCCTATTTGCTTACAGGAAAATTTCCTAGCCACAGGGCCTGTATTGTCCCATGCTGACTGTGGGACATCAGGATGTAAAGAGTTAACAGTCAACTGCAGCAGCCTAGCACCTGGGATAGGTCCAGATCAGAAGGTAGCCAGGGAGTCAAGAAACCTGGGGTTATGGAAGCAGGAGCCGTGTTACATCAAGCCAACAGTACAGATGGGATGAAGCAGAGAAGCAACATGGAAGCCAGCAGGCCACAACTTGGGCATCATTCAGGTGTGCATGAAGCTTGAGCAGACATAGGGAACAAGACAGGGTGCAATGCAGTTGTGCCTGTCCCTGCCTAGCTTCCACTCAATAGTGAGTTGGGCTGTGCCAGCGATGCTCACTCTTGCAATTTAGAGGGCCTGGCTTGCTAAGTTCTGGGAATTTAATTCAATTCAATAGACATTTACTAAGTGTCTATGTGCCAGGTACTAGACATATAAATACTGGCCTAAGGCAGCTGTTTGATATTTCTTCTGGTGATGTTTTAATCTTTTTTGATTAGACCAGCATTCTTACACATAAGATTTTCAATTGCCCTGTAGGAAACCAGGAGTTGTGCCCTACATGTTTCTGTGATGTGCTTTTTTAGGCTAAGTAGACACAGTCAAAATCATAGTACTCCCCCCCCCCCCCCCGGCATCTGTGTTAGAAAAAAGAAAACATCATGTTCACATTTCTAAACCCAGCTGTTCTCCTAAGTTCAACCACAAATGCTTGTTTGGTGTCTGGTGTCTGCCAAATCATTTCTCCCATGACATGTTGCTTCAGATATTGCAAAACCTCATTAATTAGAAATGCAAAGGACTTGGGGTGGTGATGGGGAAGCAGAGAACAGACTTTGAATTACATTTATTCAGCTTATCTAGTATTTTCCTCATTGCTTTAACCAAAGAGAAGAGTTCTTTGCAAAATTTATGGCAATATATAAAGGTAGACTATTGTTATCATCCAGCTGTGTGTCAAATGGCAAGTGTTTCGAATAACACATTACTATTCTGAATAAGAATTATGATGCCATATGAATGGGTTTGTAATACTAACTCACACTTCAGAGTTACAAAGAGTTTCATATACATCATCTCATTTGATTCTCAAATCATCCCTGTAAAACAGGTGGTGCAAGAGTTGATATCCTCATATTGTAGATGAAGAAAATCCAGCTCAGAGGTCAAGTATTTTGGCCAAGGACACCCAGCTACTAAGTGGAGGAGCTGGGACTCAATCCCAGAATTTCCTGACTTCAAATTCCGTGTTCTTTCTACTAATGCTTCATTTTATGGACTTATAGCGTTTCTAGAGAAATTAGTCTTCAAAATATCTTTAAGTTATCCATATTGGACCATGACGATGATCTAAAATAGGTCAGAATGACGAGCTATGTTTCTAAAATAATTAACTTTCTCCACAGAGGTTATATATTCCTTCTGGGAAAGATAGTTTGACTAGAGAATCACAGAACCACAGACAAAATTGGAAGGGACTTCACAGATTAACTGCTATTCCAACCCCTACTCAAGTCAAGAATTTCATCTATAAAATCTTAGTTTCTTATGAAATTTCATTGCGCACAAGATGATTATTACTGTGGTTTATTATTACTATTATTATTATTACATAAGGTTATTATTACTGTGGTCCAGGCAGTAGTAATGATATCATTATTCTGATGACATGCTAAGGAGACGCTTCAATTCACTGGATTTTCATGTTTGCTATATCTTTCTCATCAATGATGTTTTGTAGTTATTAAGCCCGAAGGAATACATAACTTCTTAGAAGATAGAGGAAGGCTTTCTGTTCGATGGCTACTATTTCTGGGAGAACTAGTTATATGTACTTTGGGAGGGATTATGGGGGAGAAACCCTCAGGGAAGACTCCAACGCATTCCATCCTTTGGAGATCATTTGGGTTAATTAGGTTTCCTCTTTTGGGACTTGAGCATTTTCTGGGAGGGTTAAGACTATTGGCAATTCTTATTCAGTGTCAATTATTTTCATTAATTTAACTTACATAAAGTAACATTAGTTACTTCAGTAAATGATATTATGGGTTTTTTCTTTTGCAGAAGGGATAAGGGACAGGGAAGGAAAAAGAGGAGATGTGTACACCAGCACTGATTAGAATTCTATTCTCATCCTATTCTCACATGACTCTTTGCATTAAAATCCCCCAAAATAATTTGGGTACTTTACTCAAAAGAATCTATACAACTTATTCCTTGTGATTGGCATCCTGTATCTATTCACTTCATTCATTCATTCACACATTAAAAAAACCCCCAAACTATTGGAGACTTGCTATCTTCTAGTACTTGCTTGGCACTGCGCAGGATACAAAGATTAATAATCTTCTAGATTATTCTTAAGGTTCCTTCCAGCTCCAAAGCCAAAGCTATGGTGCTGTAATTCCTACCAACAAGGAATTTATACTCCAGTAGAGGAGAAAGACATGTAATTTATGCACACAGGTAAACAGAAGTCTGGTGTAATGCAAAGAGGACTGAACTTGGGAGTAAGAAGACCCAGGTTCAAAGTCTGGCACTTTTAGCTGTATGACCTTGGACAAGCCATTTGACCTCCATGAGATATAATTTCTTCCTCTGCAAAATAAAGGAATTGGTTTCAATGATTTCTAAGGTCTCTTCCAGCTCCAGAGCACTTTATGTAAGTATTGTAAACAGAATGCTGCAGAAGCCCAGATAAGGGAGGTATTTATTATTTATGGAAGAGGTGATCAGGGAAGGCTTTACGGAGGAAGAGAGACTGAACTGTGCCTTGAAAGATAGGTGGAATCTTGTTACACAGAAATATAGACAGTATTCTGGAGAAAAGAAATGCAATAACCAGAGGCAATGAGTTGGGAAAGCAGAACATTTGTTTAAAGAACAGCACAGTCTCATGTGGCTAAAGCATGGAGTACATGACGTATAAAGGAAAAGGGCATTGGACTAGCAGTCAGAGCTCTGGCTCTGCTGTGTAATCTTGAGCAAGATAGCCAACTCCTCTGGGCCCAAGTTTCCACATCTGCTCAATGAATGGTTTGGCATTGATGACCTTTGAATTTTTTTCTAGCTCTAAGACCTTATGTTCTGATGTACAGGAAGAGAGGATGGGAAAGTAAGAAAGGTAGGTTGGGTCTAGATAAAAGTTTTGGAAATGGAAGTGATCTCAGAGACCATTTAGTCCCTCGTTTTATAGGTGAGGAAACAGGTTCGGAAAGGTTAAGGGAATTGTGTGGTTGAGGAATCCTTGAATTTCAAAGTTAAACATATGGCCTTCATTCAATACATTACGAGGAGTCAATGAAAGCCTTTGAATAGGGAGTTGACAAATATCCTTTGCTATGGAAGGGCTACACTTTAAACTGTTATTTAGCAATTACACTTTTGTGTGATTCAGTTTCAGATTCCTTTGTCATTTCATTTAAGTTCAACAAGCATTTATTAAGCTCCTACTACGTGTCAAAAACTGTGCTAGTTGCTGGGGATTAAAAAGGTAGAATGTAACACAATCACTCCCCTCCAGGACCTTATATTACAATGAGGGAATATGACCTGTATGAGAATGACAAGGTAGAAGGTGGTAAGGTAAAGCAAAGAGTCAGACAAAATTCACTAGGACAGTTTGAGAAAGGAGAGATCACTTACAGCTGGGGACATGTTTCACTAGGCTTCGAAGAAACAAAAATGTCAACAGGTATTGATATGGAGGGTGTTCAACTCAGGTATGGGGGACAATGTGCATGAATGCACAGGGATTGTCTTTTGCCTCTTTTTGTATTTTATATTCCCAGCACTTAGCACAGTACCTGGCACATAGTAGGCTCTTAATACATATTGACTGATTGATTGATTGATTGATTGAATGTGGATGAAATCTGGGAATTGCTAGTAGTCCAGCTTGGCTGGAAAATAGACTGTACAAAGAAGACTAAAGGGAAATGAGGCTGGAAAGGTAGAGTGGAGACAAACAATTAAGAGTCTTAAAAGCCAAAAAATAGCATTTATAATTTGCCCTACAGGCAAAAGGGAGCTACTGAAGGTTTTTGAGCACAAGAGTAAATCAATCAATCAACATTTATTAAGCATCTAGTGATATGATATGGTATATGATATTATATGGAGTGATAGTCATATGGTCAGATTATTTTTTGCAGCTTTGTAGAGGATGGATGGAAGAGGTAGAAACCTGGTGGAAGGCAGGTAGATCAATTAGGAAGCTGAAACAAGAGTCTAGGTGAGAGGTAATAAGGGCCCAAATGACACATAGTAGGAGCTTAATAAATGCTTGTTGAACTTAAATGAAATGAACAAAGGAATCTAACTGACTCTTCCTACTCTCTCAGTGCTGAAATCCAAAGATAATTGCAGGGTTTTGAGCCTAAATGAGTTGGAGGATGAAACAGCACAGAAACAGATAAGTTGAGAAGAGGGGACAGTTTTAGAGGGGAAGATGAAGAATTCCATTTTAGGGATATTAGTTTAGAAGTGGCTCAAGGCATCCAGATGGAGAGGTTAAGTGATTTGACCAGGTTCACACAGCATCCAGCAAAGAGTTGAAAATATGGCAGTGGAGCTCAGAGTATAGATTGGGACTTGACATGTAGACCTGGGAGTCATCTGCATTGAAGTGATAATTGAAGCCAGGGAAATGGATAAAGTTGTTAAGGGAGAGAGCAAAAAGGGAAGGAAGACAGGAAGAAAACCTTAAGAAACACCAACACTTAGGTGGCAGAGAAATAATGAACTGGCAAAGTAGACCTAGAAAGAGAGGTGAGACATGAGAGGTCGAAAAAACTCTGACCTTCTGACCTAAAGGCCAATGAATACAAGAGCAGTCTTAGGTGGTCAGGAGCATCAGATGTTGAATAAATGGCAGAAGAAGAAAGAGACAAAGAAAAGGCCATTAGATTTTTTTCTTTTTAAAGCTTTAATGATGTGGGGTTTTTTAATATTACAAACATTTGCAAATTATCCCAGTACCCTGGGAGGTCTCTGGTAATAAAGCAAAATAATTAGTAAAAGCTATCAATACAATGATCTCATCTGAAAGTGCATGCAACATTCTACATCTTTAGTGCCCTCCAATATATTTTTTCAAAAACTATTTTTTATGGACAGAATCTATTTTCTTTCCTTCCCACTTCCTACCTCATTTAAAAAGAAAAGCAAATATGTATAATAATAATAGCTAACATTTACATAACTTATTATATGGCAAGCACTGTGCTTAGAATTATTATCTCATTTGATCCTCACAGCAACTCTGGGAGGTAGATGCTATTATTATGCCTATTTTACAGATGAGGAAACTGAGGCAAACAGAGGTTAAGTGATTTGACCAGGTTCACACAGCTAATAAGCATCTGGGGCCACATCTGAACTTGGGTCTTCCTTACTCCAGGCCTAGAGCTCATTTTATTTCACCAACCTAGCTGACAGCAAAAAAAAAAAAAAAAAAAAAAAAAAAAAAAAGTTTGCTAGTAAAGCAAAACAAATTCACTCATTGGCTACATAGCTGCTTAACCCTGTTTGTCTCAGTTTCCTCATCTGTAAAATGAACTGGAGAAGGAAGTGGCGAATCATTCTAGTATCTTTGCCAAGAAAACCTCAAAAGGGGTCATAAAAAGTTGGACATAACTGAAAATGACTCCCTTCACCCACACACCCACACCCACATACCCACCTACACACACAGAGAGTATATATAAGATACTGTATTATACATATACACTATTACATATAATATTTAGTATTTTATAATATATTATGTTATTATGTTTTATAATATATTATGTTTATAATATATTATGTTTATAATATATTATGTTTATAATATATTATGTTATAATATATTATGTGTATGATATACACTGCATATGTAATTCCACACCTTAAATCTGTTACTCTATCAGGAGGTAGATTGTGTTTCATCATCAATTCTTTGGAAACATGGATAGTCACTGTGTTTTTCATAGTTCTTAGAGATTTCAGAGTTGTTGGTTTTTTCAGTTTTGTTGTTATTGTATAAATTTTTCTCTTGTTTTTCCTCACTTCATTTTTATTATTTTATAAGTCTTCAAAATTGTTCATTTTTATAATATTTATGTTATGGCATAAATTGTTCTTGTTCTGCTTACTTCATTCAGCATCAGTTCGTACTAGTCTTTCCATGTTTCTTCAAAATCATTTCTTTCCTCATTTCTAACAACAGCACCATAGGATTCTATCATATCCATATACCACAACTAATTTGGCCATTCTTCAATTGACAGGGGCATCTATCAATTCAGTTTCCAGTTTTGGGGTTCCGCAAAAAAGAGCTGCTATAAATTTTATTTTTGTACATTTAGGACCTTTGACTATTTCTTTGATCACTTTTGGGTACAGGCCTAGCAGTGGTAGCGCTAGGTCAAAGCTATATAGCTTTTATTTAGGGATCTAGCAATTATGAGGATGTTCAAAGAGCATTTTCAGTAGCAGAGTGAGTTCAGAAACCAGATTGTAAGAGGCTAAGGAGTGAATGGGTGATAAGAAAATGGAGGCGAGTAGTGTAGACTCTCTTTCCAAGAATTTAAAAGAGAAAGGAGATAAAGCTGTAACTTGAAGGCATGGTAGGGTCAAGAGAAGGTTGTTTTTTGTTTTTTTTTTTTAGCATAAAGGAGAAATGAGTATTTTGCAGGTAGAAGAGAAGATGCCAGTAATGAAAGAGAGGCTGAAGAGGAGAGAAAAAAAGAAAATCAAATGAAATGGTCTCTGAGTTAGTTTCTTGAGAGCTGACTTGGATAAGGGGAAAACTGGAAGACACAGGGTACTTGGAGGGGGGGGGACAGAGAATGAGGAGGAAAAGGGTAAAGAATAGGAAGACTAAAGGTTCCAAACACAAACTTTGCCTTCTGAAGCATTTTGCCTGAGATTGACATTCATGTAAAAAATATCTCTTGATTTAAAAAAAAAAAAACTGACCTTGGCACACAGAAAACTGACATTACCTGAAGGGTCAAAAGTGGAATTCACAGCACTAAAGTCCCTAGAATCTCATGTGTATTCCATATACATGAAACAATGAAATCACACAATACAGCAAAAGGATCCAAAGTAATTTATTCTAAAAATTGTTCTGCCAGTCATATTTCTGGCCAGAGGACCAAGAGGAAGTCTTAAGTTTAAAAAACAATTTTGTTTCCTCTATCACAGCAGGTACCCCACAATTCTCCTTCTAAATCACCTTGAATTAACAGCCTCCCACATGATTTGTAGGGAAAAGTTGACACCAATCACTTAGCCACACTTGCCCTGATCAAGTCCATCGTGCATTTCCTTTACACCTGAAACTATTAGAACAGTTTCTTTGAACCATGGATTATTTTCCCCCCTCATCAATTACTTGCTTAATATGATTAGTCGAAACTTAGCACACTGCCAGTGAAGCATGTGGCAGAAACAGACTAAAAGATTTTGAGTGACACCTTGTGCAGTCATAGAGAAAATGTTCTCCTTGGAGGGGGATGGATCAGTTGGTACTTGGCAAGGCAGGTGACCTCAGAGTCTGCCTTGGGAAACCAGCCCAGCCCAGACCTGTAGGCATTCTCTGATTTCAATGCTTGTTTGTTCAGGTGCCTTCTGTTATTGTGCTCATCCCACCTGGCCTTGACGCTCTTTTTTTTATGGTTTAACTTCTTTTTTTCTTTTTACATGATGTAAATTTTTAATAATTATAACTTTGCTAAATCCAGCCTTTAACAAATGCTATAGTTTTGTTTTGAAACTTTTTCCCAATTCTTTAACATTTTTATTTAAAGTTTTGAGTTCTAAATTCTATCATTCCCTCCCTCCCACCCCCTCCCCCCAGACAGTAAACAATCAGATATACATGTGTAATCATGTAAAACATTTCCATATGTCATTTTGCACAAGAAGACTTGAATAAAAGAAAAAAATGAAAGAAAGAAAATGAAAAATAGCATGCTTCAGTCTGTATTCAATTAATAACAGTTCCTTCTCTGGAGGCAGATAGCATTCTTCAGCATTAATCCTTTGGGATTGTCTCAGATCATTATATTGCTGAGAATAGCTGAGTCATTCATAGTTCTTCATCTAATGATATTGCTGTTACTGTGTACAACATTCTTCTGGTTCTATTCACTTCACCATGCATCAATTCATGTAAGTCTTCCCGGGTTTTTCTGAAATTTCATCCTGCTTGTCATTTCTTATAGCACAATAATATTCCATTACAATCATATGCCACAGCTTGTTTAGCCATTCCCCAATTGATGGGCATCCCCCCACCTTGATTTCCAATTCTTAGCCACCAGAAAAAGAGCTGCTATAAATATTTTTGCACAAATAGGCTCTTTCCCCCTTTTTTGGATGCTTGACACTCTTTTCAAGAGACAAGAGGAGCAGCATGACTACCCCCTTTGTCCTTACTTGTAAAGTACTATAACCCACTCTTCCTCCTTAGCATTCTTCTGTTTCCACCCTTTCTGTATTGCGTGCAATGCTAGAAATTCTTTTTTTTTTTGGTGAGGCAATTGGGGTTAAGTGACTTGCCCAAAGTCACACAGCCAGTGAGTCTTATGTGTCTGAGGTCTGGAGTCCTCCTGACTCCCGGGCTGGTGCTCTATCCACTGTGCTACCTAGCCCCTATGCTAGAAGTTCTGAATGCAGTCAGAAGAACTGATAGAATTCACCTTTTAAATAATTCCTTCTTGGTTGGGCACTTACAATGTCCAGTGTGAGTGAATAAAGATTTAGAGGGTAACCAGAATAGTATCTGCATCTCTCTTTTTTTGGTCAGTTTTTTGAAACTCCTTCAAACAAGGGACAGCTTCATATATTTAACCCATGTACATCCTGATCTTGAGTCTGTAACCAAACTAACTTGCACAATGACATGTTTCTATTCTTTCTCCTTTAATTAAAACATTCTTTTTTTGATATGGTTTTATATCAATCTTTTATTGATATTAAAAGCTTTTTATCGATATCACACATTCATTTCAAAATATCCCTTCCCCACCTCCTCCCTATTGACTATTCTTTGTAACAGAATTTAAAAAAAAACAAACACTTAGCAAAACAAGCACATCAATCAAGTCTTATGGTATGTATGAAATATTCCACACCCAGTCTCCCACATCTGCAAAGAAGTCCCATGTATTGATAGACATATAATACGGGAGGAGTTTTACTGAGGCAGCTTATATGCATCTTCTGTATCATTATTAGCAGTAAAATTAATACTGCTTTTCATTATTCATGATGATCAGCAGTGTGACATGGCAGCTAAAAAGACTCACCTGCTCTTAGGTTACAAAAGTAGAAAGAGAGGTTCCAGACAGAAAGAGAAAGACAGAAGGGAGTCCTACTACTGTACTCTGCCATGTTTAGACCACTTCTAAAACACTGTATCCAGCACACTGGCCTGGTGCATGGCAACAGGAAGTCCTTATTGAATGAATTACAATTAGGTAGAATTTTAATGGGCTTAAAATGCCATCCTCACAATAATCTTTGTGAGACAGGAGGTTGTACAAGTCTTGACTATATCCACTTTACTGAAGAACAAATTATGGCTTGGTGATGTTAATTGACTTGTCCAAAGTCAGATGGCTAATTAGCAGCAAGGCCAAGATTCAGTGATTTATGCAATGTCTAAGCTAGAGAGATTTCAAAGATCATGAAGGTGAAATTCGTCATTTTCCAGATGTATACACTGAGGGCCAGGGTGATTTTTTTCCCCCTAATTAGTGGCAGAAATAGACCAACGTCACCCACTGCATCCTAGGTCATCACCAGTTGTCTTACTTTTTGTTGTGACACTGGACTTTGATGACTCTGGAGGAGAAAGTGAGGCTGATGACTTTGTACGGCTCTGCCCCACTCACATCCACTTCAAATGCAAGTCAAGACATCACCCTGGTGATGTCACTGGTCCTCTTCAAGAATGAAGGAAGAACAGCAAGAACTAGTTCCTGACTTCTAGTTCAATTCAGATCCATTGTACACCCAGATTTTCTGATGTGTAATCCTGAAAGTGCATGATTTTATACTTACAAATCATTTGCATATACAGGATGTCTCAAAAGTCTTAGTGCAGTTTTAAGTTACTAAAGCTTTTTTTAGCTATTAAAAATCTAAAAACAATTCTTAATTTTTAAAAAAGTTATTAAGAGCTTAAAACTGCACTAAGACTTTTGGGGTACCCTGGAATAACACACACACACATATTACAGACACACACACACACATACACATAGGAAGATTACCTTGAATTTAAAATGCTTGCTAAACATTATACCAAAAGGTTTTAAAATTATATAAAATAAAGATAGAAAGTTTTCACTATGATTTACCAAAAGCTATTTGACTTTTTCTACAATATTTTAGTACTGGTTCAGAGAAAAGGTTTGTGTAATACTAGGATCAGATCATCTAAATCATCTTCATTCAGGAAACAGTGATGATTAGAAGTTATTATAGGTTTATGAAGATCATGTCAACTCACACAAATTTCTTATAAAATACAGGGTGTCCCAAAAGTCTCAGGGCAATATGAAGCTTTAATAACTTAAAAGTTTTTTTAAACAGCTTTTTAGTAGCTTAAAAGCTTTACAAGTTTTATGCTATTAAAGCCTAAAATTGCATGAAGACTTTTGGGATACCCTGTATTATTATTATTATCATTATTAAATTAGACCATCAGAGGTATGCTTTAGGGCAGCATACCTCTGTGTAAAATTCAGGTTTACTGCCCTGAAGAATACGTGGAGGTTAACAGAGGTAGCAGATGCATAGGATGCAGAAGAATAGGAAGTCTCAGCAGCATGATGAATCGATTCAATTGCTACTCTTTGTTGATCTCAACTCCTTGTTTGTTATCTGCTGCTTAATCCTTGCAGCCTGCATCCTGGACCTTATTAATTTTTGGTATAATCTTTATATTAATATGGTTATTATTAATTAATTAATTAAGGTTATTAATTAATAACCTTATTAAGTCTTCCTTGACTCCCTTTGTGGACCTTATTAACTTTTGGTTTTGACTCAGCTTCCTCCTCCGCTACCACTTGCCCAACCTCTGAGTCTTTCCATCCATGTCTATTGGGGTCTTCATGGTTTGTCAAACTGGGGATTCTGCTGCTAATTTTTTCCATATTACCTAAGCAGAGGAAGATTCAATTAGCACCAAAAAGGCCCTACCCAACCATGGATCTCATCTATAAAATAAAGGGGTTGGACTCAACAGCCTCAGTGGCTCCTTGTAGCTATTAATTTATGATCCTATGATCACAATCAAGCATCTTACGTAAAAAGTAGGGTTGATGGACCAATAAAATCCATACTTGATTATATAACCATACCTAAAGAGTATGGATTAATGAATTGATGTCAGCCCGGAAAGAGGTGTTTAGAATAGTGCCACAGGATTCTGTTTTCGGCCTGGTCCTGTCCAAAATATTTATCAATGATCTATAATAAGCCATAGAAGGCATACTTCTTAAAGCTGTAGATGACATAAATTGGAAAATGTAGGAAGGAAGGAAACAAGCATTTAGTAAGCTCCTATTATTTGCTAGGCACTTTGCTAAGCATTTTACAAATATGATCTCATATAATCCTTGTAATGACCCTGAAAGGTAGATGCTATTGTTATTCCATTTTTTTACAGCTGAGGAAACTGAGGCTGAGAGGTTAAGTGACTTATCCAGGGTCACAAAGCTAATAAGTATTTGAGGCTGAATTTGAACTCAGGTCTTTCTGACTGCAGGTCCAGCACTAGGTGACGTAATTAAGATTTTTTTCCTAAGCTGAAGACAAGGTTTATTAAACATATACCATATTGGTCTGACTCTTAAGGAATCTGAAAACCTGTGAGCCATTGGCTAGATTGTAAAAATCTGAGCAGTGGCTAGACTATAAGAATCTGAGCAGTGGCTAGATTTTAAGAATCTGAGCTCATAATTAAGATTTTAAAATAAACTGAGATACTGTATGATCTACCAAACTAAATAAGATGAAATTCAACAGAAGTTCATGTAAAGTCCTTCAACTAGGGTTAAAAAAATCTATTATACAAGTACTATGTCACAGTCTTTTTCACCAATTAATCAAAGTTCACCTCAAGGGACGTTACAGTCCCTGACCAGATAACATCTGGAATACTATGGTGAGTTTAGTTTCACTTTAAGTGGATCGTGGATAAACTGCAATGTGCTTAGTGGAGAGTGACTAGGTTGATCTAGGGCCTAGGATCCCTGTCATCTGAGGAACAGAACTGACAACGTTTAGCTCCGAGAAGGGGAGGTCTAGGGGGAGCCAAGAATCCAAAGGTCCATTGTGTGGAAAAAGATTTACACTTATTCTACACGACTTCGGAGGGTAGCAGCAGTAGGACTACTTTTTTTTTTTTTTGCCTTCTTTGGGTATCTCCTACGTACAAAATGGTGTCTGGCACACGGCAAGTACTTAACAAATACTTGCTGACACTTGTGAAATTTATCACGTACCATTTCTCAAACTCTTTACTGAAAACTTCTGGCCTTCTGTGATCCCGTGACATTTAAATCCACCCTACAGCAGTTACCCAGCTCACCACCAGGTGGCATTCATATACAATTTAAGAATACTCTGGGTTTTGGTTTTTTTCCTCCTACCACTTGGGGTAAACAAAACAAAACAAAAACCCCACAAATTTCATTTTCTCTTTAGGTAAAGGCAGTGCCTTTTTTGTCATTACATGCCATTTCCCTTCTTTAGTAATATACACACAGGACATTTTTCCACTGTCCTGCAATTGATCCGCAATTCTAATGTTCTGGAATTTGGAATCTGAGGACCTGGGTGCAAATCCTAGCTTTGTCAATTACCAGCTGTGCAGCTGTCTATACATCGCTTCAATATTGAGTCTCAATTTCCTAATCTTTGAAACGAAAGGGTTAGACTAGATAACCTCTAAGGTCCCTTATAACTCTAGGTCTGCGAGCTTATTAGAATTGAAAAAAATTAATAATAACAATTTTTATTTTAATAATTACTTTTAATTTAATTGTTCCATAATATTAAAGTCATATAGCATCACTGGGAGAATATTAATATTAAAGAAAAAGAACTTTTCAGCAGCGAGATGTTTAAAATAATTGGTGCTGCTATATAATTTTTTGAGTGTGACACAGCCTTCTCTTGGTTCTAATCGACTCTGGCCCTAAGTCATGGTCTAACTCTAGCACCTATCCAAAATTTACCTACCTATACATATCTACAGAGATGTGTATTTTGTTTTACTAACTTAGCTCAATGGGTTCTCTGTCCAGATGTAGGTTATAAATCGAGCAATGGATGTTTTTCATCCACTTTGTTTTCCAAAGTTTCTGGTTAAATGGATGCATTCAAAATAACCACACCTATAATTTAACTACAGAAATTGCCTATATCATTACCTTTTAGAAATTATTCTGGTATTTTTAAAAGGATAGAGATAAACTTTATTTAAAAAAGGCATGGTAACTGCAAGAACTCAAAAGAACATTTAAGTAATTGTGGTAATATTAAATTCCAACCATACCAAGAATGAAAAACAAAGAGCTCTTGATAAGAGAAATATTTTCAAGATGATCTAGTCATATCATGTGACAAGAGGCTTTGCTGAACTCTGAGGCTTGACAGAATCAGTCTCATGTTCCCCATAAATAGGAACATCTGGAAAACCTTGACATAAGTAGGTTGATTTCTGTATAGAATATTTTCCAAGATAGAGGTCACCTTAAATGAGTGTCCTCACTATTTTACACCTTGTTTGATGCTGGTTCTCCATGTTTTGTTAAATGAAGTTATCTCTGTGATCACATTTTAGAACTGAGTATTTTATTAAATGTATGGGAGAACAGATATGGGAGATTTGGTGATGATCCTTTTTGTACTTAGTTGGAACAGTCTTTGGACAGCAGTCTGCCCCTGGGACTACACTAAAAGCCTAACATGGTAGAACCTACCACACTTTACCTTCTGTTTTCACAGCCTTTGAGAGACCAGGTTCATCTTCACACCATGATAAGGCATTGGAGTAGGACTTTTGTGAGAAGCACTTTTCTTGAGGAGAATTTTAAAATTAGTGTTTGTCCTCTAAACCAAACGTTTTTGAAATGAACAAATAATAGACACAAAGATCTTATATTTTTATACCTCTCAAGCAGTTCTATGACTGTTAAGTTAATAGGCTACTATAGAAAACTGTTGGCAAAAGCTTTTCATATTTTCATTAAGACTGATAACTGAAGGGACTATTTTCATAAAAATTTTTATAGAGATGAGAATGTAGGAATTTGGGTTGTTAATTGTTGAACTCTTGTTGGTGGCCATTTTTTGCTAAAATCATTATTCATGACATTTTACACACTTTTGGACTCTTACACTCTTAGAAGTATTAAGAAAATAAATTCCTGAGTGACTTTAAAATTGTGTCATATTCAGAAGGGATTTCTTCAGTATGTATTTGGTCAATTACAGGTGCTCATCTTAATTTCATCTAAAGAACTAACACCACTTCTTGACATGGTATTTTGGGTACTGAAGTGGTAGAATACAAAGATGATGTTTTTAGTACCAATTCTAATAAGAACAGATTATAATAGAAAATGTCTAAAAATCAGTTGCATTTTATATGTATTTATTGACCTCTTAATTTTAATTTATAAAATTTCTGGGATGATATGGCTTAGAGAGATCTTAAGCCAAGTTAACCTAAGTTGTAGGCACATTTTCTTAGCTCCTGTTTTGTGGTGGTGTTTTATGAAGACTACAATCTTTCATTCTCCTCCTTTATCATGTTTTCCAAAAAACCTTTCTGTTTTTGACCACCATATTTCTTCACTAGGCAAAGAGATCGGCTGAAATAGTTTCCACAATCTTTCTGACTTCATTATAGCAACTATTCAGTAGATTTTTTAAAAAAGAAACATTAAGTCAATGTCTTTACTACTGTCCATTTCCCTTTTTCTGCCAAAAATTTGTTCAAACAGGTTGGTCAGAGATGCTACAATTGCATATCAAGCAATTATTACTTTGACCTTTGCTCCAACCATTTGATGATATATTGCTATTCTCATATAACTGATTCTGAAAAGACTCCTATGTTTGTAACCAAATGTTTTCCATTTGTTGACATAGAGATTTCCACTTTTTGTGATGTCATTAGATGTTTCCCATGTCCAACACTTTCTGATTCTCTTCTTGAAGAAAGTCTTACTATGTATAAATAAGAGGTTTCTGAACATACAGTCTCGATTATAGATGTCAGACTTTGGGCCAGACAGCAAACTCCCAAGTGTGTTGAACCAAATTAAAATGTAATTGAAAAATGTTTAACAAAACATGAGGAGCATGAGGATCAAATGATATAATAATTGTAAAGCACTTAGCACAGTGTCTGGAACACAGTAAATACTATACAAATGTTGTCATTGTTATTAATTGCTATTATTACTATGTAATCCAGTGGTATCAACCTCAAATAGAAATGGACCCCTGCTGGCCACATACTGACTTCAAAAACCACAAATCAACATTATCTATGTTATATTTTTATTTTATTAAACATTTCACAATTATATTTTAATCTGGTTCAGAGGGCACTTCCCAGTGCTGATGTATCCTACAGGTCATCGACACCTCTGATCTAATCCAGTGATATCAAACTCAAATAGAAATGAGACCACTAAACTATACATAAAGATTTCTGCAGACCACATATTGGCTTAGAAAACCACAGATTAATATTATTTACATTGTATTTTTATTTATTTTGTTAAACATTTTTCAAATGCATTTTAATCCGGTTCAGGCCACATTCCTAGGGTTATGGGCAGCATGTCCCTGCTTGTTTGATGCTCTCAGGGGGCCTAGCAAGATGGCGGGACCTCTTTGATAGTAAGTGAGAGGGCCAGAATATGAGCATGTGCATTCTCTCAGTTTTTTTTTAGTTTTGGTGTTCTTCCTTGCTTCTCAGCTATCACTTTTTATTCCTTTCACTGTTCTTGCTTCTAAGCAATCACCTTCCCCCCCACCTGCCAGTGCTGTCAGATTTCCTGTTTCCAGTTTGTAGTATTCCTAATAAACAGATAAGCAAGTTTATTGGAATTTTGTCTAAAATAAAGGTTAAATCAGTAAAGCAAAACAAATTCCTTCATTGGCTATATAGTTACTTAACCCTGCCAGCCTCAGTTTCCTCATCTGTAAAACAAGCTGGAGAAGGAAATGGCAAACCACTCTAACATCTTTGTCAAGAAAACCCCAAATGGGGTCATGAAGAGTTGGGCATGACTGAACAACGACTCAACATGAAGTTCAAGAGCTTTATCACATAAATTTGTTTGCCTCTCTTTTGGCTTTCCAGTTGGCTTTCGGCTTAGCACAGTGCTTGGCACCAAGTTACAATCAGGAGTGTGCTGGCAAATGTTTATCCGCCAGCTCAATAAATAATTCAATCAATAAACATTTATTAAGTGCCTACTATGTGCTAAAAACATTGGGGGATACAAAAAGAGGCAAAAGAAAGTCTCTGCCCTCAAGGAGCTTACAATCTATTGGGGAAGCCAGCCTGCAAACAAGTATACACCAAGCAAGCTATACACAGGATAAACAGAAAATAATTAACAGAAGGGAGGTACTAGAATTAAGAAGGGTTAGGGAAAAGCTTCCTGTAGCAGGTGGTATTTTAATTGGGACTTAAAGGAAGCCAGGGAGGTCAACAATCAGAACAGAGGGGGGACAGCAAGTGTTCCAGGTATGAGCGGCAGCCAGAATGAATGCCCAGAGGTGAGAGATGGAGTATCTTGTTTGTAACAGCCAGGAGGCCAATGTCATCAGATCAAAGAGTATGTGTTGGGGAGTAAGGTGTAAGAAGACTGGAAAGGTAGGAGAAGATAAGATTATGAAGGGCTTTGAATGCCAATCAGAGCATTTTGTATTAGATCCTGGAGGCAATAGGAAGCCACTGTAGTTTACTGAGTGTGTGAGTGCATGTGCATGTGTGTGTAGGGGGGGATGTGTGGGTGTGATATAACTGGACCTGTGTTTTAGGAAAATCACTAGTAGCTGAATGGAGGATGGATAGAGTGAGGAGAGACTCAAGGCAGGCAGCTCTACCAGCAGGCTATTGCAATAATGTAGGCATGATGAGGACTTGCACCACAATGGTGGCAGTGTCAAGGGAAAGGAGGTACATTTGAGAGATGTTGCAAAGGTGAAATTGACAGGCCTTGGCAACAGATTGGATATGGGGGTGGTGAGAGGCAGTGAGGAATCCAGGATGACTCCTAGGTTGTGAGCCTGAGGGACTGAAGTTCTTAAAAAGAAAAAAAAAATCTACCCTTGACGCACGTTTCAATTTGATCTGCACTATTAACATATTTTCCCTCACTTTCCTAGAATTCAACAAAAGAGTAAATCAATTCTTGATTTGTAGCATTTGCTCATTTCTGAATTATAAATGTTCACACTGAACATTTAACAATCAGAACTCACCAAGCCTGTTACAGTGAGCATCAGCACACCCCCGGATGAACTAGATAATACTTTTCCTTACTTTAAAGAGGGTGCTAAAATTGCAGTATTTGAAGGATAATTTATAAATATTGTCATTTCACTAAATGTGAGATGCTGCTGCAATGACTGGTTTAAATTTGTTAAATTCACATTTTTTGGTGGTATTTTAGGGGGATTTCAAAACATTTTTCTCAGAACCTCATAAAGTAAGTAGTACAAGAATTAGTACTCCCCTTTTCCAGATAAGAAAAAGGAGGTCAGAGAGAGGAATGACTTAATAGCTCAAAGAGATTAATGACAGAGAGCTACGATTTGTTCATAGCCACACAACTAGTGAAGGGCAGAACTGGCATATAAGCTCCAGTCACATGAATTAAAATGCTTTCCTCACTCTAACAGGTTGCAAGGATTGTGCCTCTGACAGTGTTGGAAGCCTGAATCAAACCTAATTCTCCTGACACTAAATTCAGTGCTATTGCTACATGCTGCCTAACCTTAAGGATGACAATACCACATGAAGAAAAATGGGAAGATGTTTACAGAAGTGGAGGTAAAAATTTGATGAGCTTTATCCTGTATAAAAATCAAGACTAAGAATATGGGAATAGGAATGTTTTTATTTCTCAAGGTATATGTATACACACACATACATACATTATATATGCACATATGTATATACATATTCTAATAAATGACTATATTTATATATGGTTTGTTGTTCAGTTGTTTCAATAGCACCTGACTCTTCATAACCCCATTTGGGGTTTTCTTCGCAAAAATAATAGAGTAGTTTGCCATTTCCTTCTCCAGCTCATTTTACAGATGAAGAAACAGGTAAATAGTGTTAAGTTATTTGCTCAGGGTCACAAAGCTAGCAATCGTCTGAGGCAAGACTTGAACTCAGGTCTTCCTGACTCCAGGTGCTCTATCCCCTGCACCACCTATCTGCTCCTGTATATAGGGCTATATATGCCTATGTATAATGCCTATATGTCTATATATAGTCATATTATATATATCTTTACTATATATCCTAATATATGACTCTTTTATATGGCTCTCTCTATATAGCTACATATGCCCACACATATGACTATATCTATAGTTATATATGTACATATAGTACATGCATAAATATACATATGTGTATATGTACAGATAGGGAGAGATGACCTAATACATGGCTGCATTTGCATATAAAAATGTCTAGATCTATAGTTATATATATATGATATCTGTAGGTATATATGCATACCTATATATTTATATGCACATATACACACATATATATTATATGAAAATGTCTATGACTTGTTGACACTGACCTGAAGAGTTAGGGGAAAGGGCTCAGGAGGGGGATCAAAGTGTCAAGGGGTGAGCAGTAGCCTCCATTGTGGGCCCCCCAACAGCTCCATCCCTCTTAAAAAGCTACAAAGCTATAGCGAAGCAAGGTACTAACGTGAAGAAGAGAGGAAAAATAAAAATCAGGAAGAAATTATCTGTCCCTCCAAGGAACAGAGGAATGTGACTCACTCAATTACCAACAAGAATCAATGAGATGGGAAATGTGATTGAAGAGCAACCAGGCAAAGAACTGGGCCAAACTGATACAGCATTTGTACTTGTCCTAAAGAAAAATGCAAGGTTAGAATCCATTAGCAGCTATACACAGAAATCTCTCTCTCCTCAAATCAGGTAATGAGGTATGGCGGAAAAGAACATGATTCTGGAGTAAGAGGACCTGGGTTCAGATCCTACCTCTGAAACTTACTCTCTGCATGGCTTTGGAAAGGTACTTAACTTCCTTTAGCCTCAGTTTCCTCACCTGTAAGGCAAGGTGAATGAACTGGATATTTCTAAAGTTGATTCTAGTTCTAGATCTATGATATCTTGTGCCTTTATCATATTCTTATTATAAAATTATAGTTTTTTATTATAATAATATAATTTTTATTACAGAGCAATCCCTTAGCATGCCATCTCAGTGACTCTGGGTAATCTTTTTTTGTTCCTTTTAAAAATTGTTAATTTTTAAAAAACATACCCTTAATTAATTTCTTTCTTCTCTCTCTCTCTCTCTCTCTCTCTCTCTCTCTCTCTCTCTCTCTTTCAGCATCAGGGCATCTCCCATAATAAAAATGAGAGAGGGAGAAAAACTATTCAGTAAAACTAACGTATCAACAGAGTCTGATAGTGCATGTCATATTTGGGCACCTACAATCTCCCACTTCTACAAAGAAGGGTGGGAGGCAAATTTTCTTTTTTTATTTAGGACTAAGCTTGTGTGACCTTCTTGAGGGCAGGTATGATAGTTTTGTGTTTCTTTGTATTTCTAGCTCAACTTAGCTCAGTGCCTGGCACATAATAAGCACTTAACACATACTTGCTTACTGTCTGGCTGACCCTAGATTTTCAAGGGCTATCAAATTCTGGCATTTAGCTGATGATGGATTCAACCTGTGATGTCAAAAGAGCAGCCTAGGTAAGTATGCAGAGCCTCATCACTGGAAGGCCACTCGCTGGCCACTTGGTAGGAAATTTTTCAGCCACAGCAACTCAAGAAGAGGATCTTCTAAACTGTGGAAGTATCCACAGAGATAAAATCAAATCTTTAAATACTGAAATTTGTATTTTAGGTGTAACATAGTCAACTTGACTGCAAACTCCTGGAGAGCAAGGACTATCTCATTTATGCTTTTATTCCCAGCACCTTAAACAGTGCCTTATGCAGAGTGAATATATTATATACATTTTTGAATTGATTATTCTATTCATAGAATTCTACAGTTCAAAGAGACCAGAGAAATCATATGGTCCAACCTCATTCTTTTAATGGATGTGGAAATGAGACCTATACTTGAATGGGATCCACTTATCCACAATCACTGAGAAAGACTCAGAATAGGATTGTACTTAGAATGCTCAAACTCGCAATTTTATTGTTTTCCTTTAAAATGTTTTATTGAGCTTTTTTATATTGAGCTTTTATATATATATATGGTTACTTACCAATACTATGTCCTACTCCCACCCAATGAACTCTTCTTTCTTCACAGAAAAGTAGAGTTAAACAAATATATATTTGACTGTGTATGACAGCTTATGTTTTATTCTGTACCTGTAGGCCACCTCACTACCAAGAAGACAGATATATTTTATTAGTGTTGATCTGAGTTTTGATTTCTTTTAGAGTTGCAGCTTTTTTAAAAGATTACTGTTGCCATTGTCTATATCATCAGCTTATAGAAACCATCCCAAGTTTCTCTGAATTCCTCCCATTTGCTAATTCTTATGGCTCAATTTTATTCCATTACATTCATACACCACAGTTTGTCCAGTCATTCCCAAACCAATGGGTTCCCACTTTGTTTTCAGTTTTGACTATTTCTGAATCTATGGGATCTTTCCCTTTGTTTCTGACCTCCTTTGACTTCCATTCCCAGAAATGGTATTGCTGAGTCAAAGGGTGATTTTTCTAGCACAGTTTCCAATTTTCCCATCCCCTCATTTTATAGATGAAGAACTGAGGCCAAGAGAGCCTGAGTGACTTGTCCAGGGTCATCACAGTAGTACTTGGCACAGACAAGATTCAAATTCAGGTCTGCTGACTCCACATCAGCCCTCTTACCACTAGAGCATACTTCCTCCTAGGATCTGATAGAACAATCTTAAAAACTGTTTTACATTGGTAAAATGAGAATACCTAGCAAGATTTCTTAAGATGGAAAAAAAACAAGAAGAAGAAACCACAACTCTCAAGAAGTTGTTTAAGGAATGATTTAAAATCCTGAGTACTATCCTTCAGACCTAAGCTTGTGAAGTAATTACAGAGCACTGATGGGCTGGCAATATGACCTCACATTATGTAACTTTCAGGTGGAAAAGTTTTCAGCGACAACAGAACAATTACGTGTCTGTACGTGTTTGTAGGAGGGCTGCGGTAAGGGTAATGTTTATCTCCCCAAATCGCTGAACTGCTCATTTAACCAGGAAGAAACGACAGTTACACGATTTCTTTCATTCTCCACTTGGCTCAATGTCACAGGACACATTGAGTTCTAGGGCCTGCAAGCCAGGGACGTGTAAATTATAGGGCAGGCTTAGGGATGCTGGAGAGAGCAGTTAATTGAGCCCAGGGAATAGTCTTCCTTGCCAGCTTCACTAAAAGAAAAATGATCTGGGCAGAACAGAATGCTACTGTCTGGCTACTGACTTGTCTGGGCTGCTCAGCATTCTCCTTGCCAATATCCATGTTCCAACCCCTGAAATCATCAAGCAAATGGTCCAACTGAGAGGTGACTGAGGGTTGGACAGAACAACTCTGACATGATTTACTAAAACTGCCTATGATAAAGAAATGTTTATGATGTTTGATATTATTTATTTTTTAAAAATATTTAATTTTACAAGCATTGTTATCTTTCCCTGCCACTGCTTCCTTCAATGAATAATAATAATAAAAAAAAGAGTCTCCATTAGATTATAAGCTCATTGAGGGCAGGGACTATCTTTTGCTTCTTTTTGTGTCCCAAGTGCTTAGTACAGTGCCTGGAACATAGTAGGCATTTTAAAAATGTTTATCAATTGACTGGAAAATAAAGATCTCATAATATGCATAGTCCGGCAAAATGGATTCTCACATTGATCACATCCAAAACGTATGCCACAAAATGCATTTTAAGTCCATCACCTTTCTGGCAGGAGGTGGGTAATGTGTTTTCCTATCATTTCCAAAGTAAGATCTGTACCCCAAATTCAATTCAATTCAATAAACATTTATTGTCTATGCAAGACATTATTATGCTTATGGCTAGAGGCAACTTATAGAAGATAGTGCCACCTTTAAGTAATGTGCTATTCAGAAGAAAAGAAAATATGATTTTCTATAATTAGCAGAAATGACTGTAAATCACTAGGATTTTGTAACAGATAATTGTTCACTATTACAATTAATGAAATAATAAAGATTTAATTCATTCAGGATCTAATTAATTGTAGTATACTACACATAGTGTGGTATAATAGAAAGAGGGCTGGCCTTGGTGTCAGGACAGACCTGGATATAAAATCTCCCTCCGACATTTATTAATTGTGTGACCAGGAACAAATCATTTAGTTTGTCTGAGCTTCACTTTCTTTATCTTCAAATAAGGTGTTGATGACATCTGTAGTAGGTACCTACCTCAAGTAATTGTCATGAGGATCAAAGGAGACAATAAAACACATTTGGTAAATTTTAAATTAATATTACTAGAAAAAGTTCACATGATCAGAGGTAGAAGAGGATAGGATGCTAGTACCAGAAAGTATCTTAGCCAGGGGCTCTCAACCTAGAGTATGTGAAGTTGTTTTTGTTTTTAAATATATTTTGATAACTGTATTTTAATATAATTAGTTTCTTTTGTAATCCTATATATTTTATTTTACGCACTTAAAATCATTATTCAGTACTGGCTCTGGAGCAGGCGGGCCTGAATTCAAATGCAGCCTCAGACACTTGACCCTTACTAGCTGTGTGACTCTGGGCAAGTCACTTAACCCCAACTGCCTCATCAAAAGTGTGTGTGCGTGTGTGTGTGTGTGTGTGTGTGTGTGTGTGTGTGTGTGTGTGTGTGTTTTAAGATCCACAGGCTTTACCAGACTCTAAGAGGGGGACTACATTACAAAAAAGTTAAAATTTTTGTACTTTTAAAGGTAGCAGTAGAAATATGGGCTATACTACCATTCAAAGACCCTTCTATGATTTTTGATAAAACAAAACTGTTTACTTGAAGCTACATATAGTCTATGAGGCAAGTTCAGACTAGGCCTTTTAAAATAAGATCATATAAAAAGTGCTTAGCATAGTATCTAGAACATAGTAAGTGCTTTATAAATGCTTATTTGCCTTCTCCTGACCCCTTTCAGTCTAACATCACAAGTATGCAATAGTCCTTTTGTAAACCCCACTAAATAGTGTAAGTATGGATGTGTTTGCATGCACATCTCTGTGTATGTGTGAGTGCATGCACATGAGCAGTATCATATCACTCAAGAATAAAGCAATGCATAAGTTAGGAATTTTGCCAAATGGAACTTTCTCCTTTATGCTAAATCAACCTCACAGAAAGATTTCTAGGCAGAATTTCTGAGGTCAAATGAACTTTAAATCAAATTTCATAATATGTGAGAAATGATAGGCTGTACTAAAAGATAGAAAGGTATTTTATGTCAGAAAATCTGAATTCCTAATTTGGAAGTCTTAAAATGATGTGTTCTATAATCTTATGAAAACCAGGAAACAAACTTTGAGACTAAGTGGAAAAATGAGAGACTACTCAAACCAGGGCCTAAGACTTTAATAAGTGGGAAATATCTAATCCAGCTTATAAAACCTGCCATGGAACAAATGCCAGTACTGTTCTCTAGCCTGTACTTCAGCTCTACCATCTGTCACTTCTCCATTTTCTACTTTCTGTTAACTTTCTCTTTAACCCATCTTCTATAGTCCTGTAACTCACACATTGCGAAGTCTGTGACTTTTCACTTCAGGTTTTCCCCACATGATTATTTTCCCCCAGTCACATCACCCCGACTTCCAGCTACTGGATGGACAGCCAAGTCTTCACGCTTTGTAGAGCAGATGCGACATTCTCACTCTACACTGTGAACCAAGTGGGTTTCGGCAGAGCAGCTGTTTCCCATCTCAAAACAACAGATGAAGTATGTTTACAGTTCCCAACTACATTCTCCTGTTCTTGCCACCTGCCTTTGGTGCAACTAGACTACAGACACAGAAAAAATGGAGTTATCAGTGGGACAAGACCTGTGATTCTTGTGGAAAAAACAATTTTAGCCCAAGTCCTAAGACTGGAAAGTCTCGAAAAGGGCAAACACACACATATGTGTACGCACACATATAAACATAGGTACATATATGTTTATGTACATGTACACATATACGCACATGTGTGTGTATACAGAATGAGAGAGAGGGGGAGAGGCACATATGCATATCTTGACTCAACCTCCAAGAAATCATACCCACAAGAAAACTTCCTGTCAAATGCTATCAGATCAGTAGCTTTATTTTGAAGACACAGACTGTCCACCACACTTGAAACACACTCCTTCACCTCGCCTGGAGGCAATTAGAATTCTCTTACTACATTGTAAGTTACTAAAGGCAGGTCTAGGTTATGTCTTATTCGCTTTGCATTTCCCACAGGTTCTATGTGTCTAGTATATAGAAGCCTCTAAATAAACATTATTTACAATCAATTTCCTCTGTGCCTGATGTCAATGGCAATTTATTGCAGCATAATTAGTAGAGGCAACTTGTTTTATTGATTTTTCTGGTTTGTTCTATCTAGTTAGCCTGTCTTGGGAAAGGGTTGTAGGTTTAAAAAAATATTTAGAGGCAGTGGATTGAGTCAAAAGACTCAGATTTTAGTCCAAGCTCTATTCCTTATTTCTTGCATGAATGGGTCTAAGGAAGGTCATCCATTGCCATCTTTTATTCAAAAGTATATGTATGTCTTGTGTCTTTAGGACTACCGTTAATGATCGTATTTCTAACCTACGGAAGTCATTTCAGCGCATTTCTGTGTTTGTACTGAGCTAGGAATTTCTCCCCAAATTCATGTATGCATTAAATATCTCCCTCAAGAAAAAGTTCTGTTTTGTTTAGTGACATTCATCACGCCAAGGGTCCTGCTGTTCAAATCCCATTTCTACTACTTACTACCTATGTGACCTTGGACAAATGACTTCACTTCTCTGGGCCTCAGTTGCCTCACGTATAAAATATGATAGTTGGACTAGGCGAGACCTGATTCCCTTCCAGCTCTAGAACTATGATCCTATGACTGGGTGCTAATTAACTTTTCAACAGAGACCTTTCAACAACATTATATGACTGCAAAATAAACAGCAGTAACTTCAAGTACAAATGGCAATTTACATATATGCAAATATATGCAAGTATACACTCGTAAACATACCTACACCCACATATGCATCATTTCGGTCCATTTCATTGAGTCAGCTTTACTGTCTGAACCAATATTTTCACAAGCTAGGGACGTTTCCAGAGATAACCAAGATCTATGTCTGAGCATGCCCAGTGTGATAATCTTTTTAAAATGCAGTAGTAGAAGATCTTCTACTCTAGGGTTGAGCCTCTGAATAATGCTTAGATCAGATGCTAAAATACATTCAGGCATAATCCAACGAGTAGATGTGCCTCTTTAAATGTGGCAGAAATTAAGTAAATCACAGTAAGAATTATTATTGAATCATAGCCTACATTAAAATTAATGTGGTTGATTCATTCTCTAGAGGAGGTAACATGTTGCTGACATATTAGGCTACATCTCCATTTAAGATTCTGCAAATGATATCATAGTGATGGGAAAACCTGATGCTTAGTATTTAAACAGTTAATAATAAACATTTATTAAATACCTACTGTCTGCCAGGCGCTGTAATGGGGATACACATATGAAAAAGAGAGTCCCTGTCTTCAAAGAGTGTACAATCTAATAAGCGAAGACAAAACACAAAAGAAAGTTGAAGGAGGTGGGGAGGGAAGACACAGGGGCACAATGGAAAAGTCAGAGAAGTCTCAAAGTAGTGTGCAGACAGATGGGAATTTGGGGGTTCATGGTGCTGCTCTTCAATCAGAGGGGCAGCAGGTAGTGATGAAGTGTGAGTATAATGGCTGATTTGATCTGGCAGGATGATTAGGCTTCCTGATAATGAGATTCTTGGATCGTGGTGGAGAAGAGAGAGAAATCCCAAAGCAATGTATTCAGGTAGTGTTGTACCCCAGAGAACTCAAGAACATAAAATAATTCATAATGCTCAAGGGTGATGTCAAGTCTAATGGGTTTTGCTGAAGAACACGAGGACATGGTTTTAGAGAAAGGTTCATGAAAAGGATCCAGTCATCCCAAATAGTTATAGTACACCTCCTACCCTGATTGTAAAAGTCCAACAGATGTTATCATCTGTAGGTCATGTGGCTCATTTCCAAAATTTTCATGTTCAATTTTTTTCCTGGACTTGTGATTAGTCATTGTGGATAATGCCCTATGCTGAAACCTCCTCCATGAATGTGGTTCAGAAATTCTCTACCTTACAATTTTAGAGAGTTGCCAATGGCCCTGGGACATAAAGTGATTTGTCCAGGATCATGCAGCTAGTATGTGTCAAAGGCAGGACACGACCCAGCTCTCATGACTCCAAGACCAGTGCTCTGTCCTCTCTATCACACTGCTTCTCTTGCATGTTCCACAGGCCAAGAATTTCTTCCCATTGGCATAATGACCTACATAGATATACAATCACATCTTTTAAAAATGATTAGGCGTATGTTTAATATTTGCATCATAATTCAACAGGGGGTTAGCATATCTCAATTATTTTGAAAATAGTTTCCAAAAACTAGGCTTCCACATGGTCCTTTCAACTGTTTAAAGTTAAGCTAATGAATTAGGGTTATTAAGGCTAAAAATAAACTCTCCATATTTACTTCCTTATGTATGCATGAAAACTCAGATTGCTTAGCCATGATATAAACTTGGATCTTGGTGTACAGAAGCAGAAATATATGAAAAGGTCAGTGGCTTCAGGGGGAATGAGAACTATTTGAAATTCCTCTTCCTATTATCTTTTCATAATCTTTAAATGTAACATTTAAACTGTCTTTTTGAATACAAATACATATCTACATGGCTGTAAATCTGTTAAACCAGCCATTTGGAGAAAACACCCACAGAATTTCCAAAGGTACCCTGGTCTATTGAACAAAGCCTGTCTGGGAACCAGGAGCCGTGGTTGCTTTTTATAGATCTCCCCTCATGTACTGAATCACCCTGGACCAATCATTTTGCTAAAAGAGACGATAATAGACTTTGCTTCCTGTCTAAGTCAACAGGATAGTCTGGGAATTAGGTGATACTTATATGGCATTTAGAAGGGTGAGAGAGAAATTAAAAACAAAACTCCCTGAAAAAGAAATTCTTTTTTTTGAGTGTGTATTTGTCCTGAATATCAAGGGGCTTTGTTCTAGTTTTGAAAATCCATAGATATGAAATACATAGGAACTTCTTTCACAGATTGCATACACAGTGTAATGCAGAAAGGGAGAATCCACTGGCCAAAGGAGAGAAGGATAAAAGCAGAAATTGCTACTAACATCAGAATTTCCCCAGTGCTATAATCTATATTCTGTGCCCATCCTGAACACATCTGACTTGAGCTGTCCTTAATTTAAAAAAAAATGTGGAGGGCTGTTTATGTTTATTGTAGTCCTAAATTTCAGAAACGCATTTATATCTTTTTAAGGTTTGTAAAGAACTTTGCCTATGTTATCTCATTTGATCCTCACAACCCTGGGAGGTAAGTGCTATGATTATTTACATTTTATGATTGAGAAAACTAAGAAAGAAGTTAAGTGACTTGCCCAGGGTCAAAGAGAAAGTGTCTGAGGCGGTATTTGAATTCAGGTCTTCTTTCTAATTTCAAGTCTAATGCTCTATTACTTGCCTCACCTGGCTCTTTGTTAGACTATTACTGCCATGATAATCTTTTACAAAATCAATGGTAAGTTAATGATTAATTAAAAAAAAAGAAAACAAATCAGACGATTTTGGGGGAGAGGATCTAGAGCTGTGATTTCATTGTACAGGGAACTTCCCAGGTAGAAACTCTTTCTATGAAGACATCAATAAGTTCTGATCTTAGAATTGCCTGGGACACATAGAAATGACTTGTTGAATGTCACAAAACCAGTATGTTTCACAGGTAGGACTTGAACCCAGGACTTCCAGAATCCAAGGTTAACCTGATCTCCATCATGCCACTCTCATTAAGAGATAGGATCTTTAAAAAAAAAAAAAAGATATTATCTTAAAATGCAGGTCTTTATTTCTTCTAGATAAATGCAAATGATATGCCTGGAAGAGGTAACAATTTTAAAAAGGGGGGGGCACTTTTTTTTTTTTAGAGCAAGCATTTAAGGGCAGAGGGAAAGCAGTGACTGTCTTGAGCTCTCTCCCAAAGCCCTCCAAATACCTAAAAAAAGGCTCTAAACAAATTCTAAGGCAGCAGAACCCACAAAAAGACAGAGTGAAACAAATTTCCAGCCTAAGACAGCCTGGATGGTTGATTGGAAAGGCATATCGCACCGGGTGGGGAGAGGAGCGCAGCTTGGCGTGGGCGCACAGGCCTCAACAAATGGGGAGTAGGCCTCAGAGGACTGAATCGTGGGCAGCTGTGGCAGTTTCCAGACTTCTCAACCCAGGAATGCCAAAGACAACTTGGAAGGTCAGTGTGAAAAGTCTGTGACTGTGGTGAGAAAGGAGCTAGGTCTCTGCCACAAGTCTCCAGAGCAGCCTGGGGCTGTGGCTTTTTCCTGAGCTTCCGGCCCACAGACTGAGGGGGAATCAAGTGGCTGATCAGAGGGGGATTGCAGGGATCTCTTTGCCAGTGCTGAGGCAGGAATCTCTTGCTTTACCTGTGCTTGGATCTGGGTCACAGTTCTGAGGGGTGGTGCTGGGGTGAGAAGGAACACTGGTGTGGTGGAGCTTGTTGTGGTGGTGGAGAGAAGACACCTCGCCCTTTATCATACCACCTTGGAAGAACTGAAAATTTACAGGTCCCTAGAAGTACCTCTGAAAACAGCTGTACAAACTCCTGAAGCTTGGAACAATACATTCTCCACATTGGAAGCAGACTTTTACCTTAACAAAGAGTTTAAAACTCAAGTAATTGGCTGGGATCATGAGTAAGCAGTGCAAAAAGAGTCAGACTATATTATCTTACTTTGGTGACAAAGAAGATCAAAACATACAACCAGAAGAAGACAACAAAGTCAAAGCTCCTACATCCAAAGTCTCCAAGAAAAATATGAATCAGTCCCACGCCTTGGAAGAGCTCAAAAGGGATTTTGAGAAGCAAGTAAGAGAAGTAGAGGAAAAACCAAGAGTTTTGCAAGAAAATCATGAAAAACAAGTCAACAGCTTGCTAAAGGAGACCCCAAAAAATACTGAAGAAAATAACACCTTAAAAAAAATAGAGTAAGCACTTAAAAGGAAGGATTTTAAAATCCTTTTCCTCTGATACGGTTTTGGGCAGTAGTGAGAATGATCCATTTTTTCTACAGCACAGAAGTGCTCTCAGATATTATCTGACAGGGATAGACAATCTTCTTTGCTCAATGTTCTATACCTAAATCCAAAGAGGATGGTATGAAGACAAACAACCCACATATAAAGCAATCTTATAAGCCGGCATCACCTCACAAATGATTAATGCACAATACACATTGGGTTCTGACTATGGATGTGATAAATTGGGATGACTAGACAAGCCAGGTTTAAGTGTGGGAGGCGCTGTTATTAAATATTTTTATAACACTGCTATGCAATCAGAGTAATTGTGCCAAACATATAAAGTCCCAGTCCTAAGGAGCTTGCCATAGGGAGTTATGTTGCTTGCTTTGGGGATGTTTGTTCTCTTATTCCATCAAATAGAGATCTACTTCAACACCTCCAAGAATCGGCATTGTAATATGATTGAGGTATATGCAAAATTTTCTTTGAAAAAAATGAAAAGTTATAAATACATTCTACCATAATAACTTTTTAGAAATTAAATATGGTGCTATAAGAAATGCTGAGCGGGATGATCAGAAAAAGTTGGAAAGATTTATATGAACTGATACAAAGTGAAGTAAGCAGAGGCTAGAGAAATCGTACATAGTAATAAAAATATTGTATGGTGATCAGCTGTGAATGTCTTAGCTATTCTCAGCAATACAGAGATCCAAAAAAATTCCAAAAGACTCATGATGAAAAATACTATCCTCTTCTATAGAAAGAACTGATGAAGTCTGAACGCAGAACAAAGCATACTATTTTTCACTTTGTTTCTTTTTTGGTTCAAGTTTTCTTTCACAAAATGACTAATAAGGACATATGTTTTACGTGATTGCACATGTATAACCTATATCATATTGCTTACCATCCTAGAGAGGGAGGAGAGAAAAGAGGGAGAGGATTTGGAACTCAAAATTAAAAAAAAACAAACTGATGTTGAAAATTGTTTTTACACGTAATTGGGGAAAAATAAAATATTTTTTAAAAATTAAGTATGAGTTTTTGGGCTTGTTTTTTGCTGCTTACTCCCTTTATCTGTCTCTCTTTACTGTTTCTTCCTATACCACACTTCTGTTTTGTAAGAGACCAAGCACAGTTCTCACAGGGTCTGCCATTACAAAATGGTCCCTAAACAGCAGAAGTAAAGGGATGGCATTGGAGAAATGGAATTTCACAACCAGGAAGAAGCCGCCTATAAAAGGAGCCACTTTATGCTCTGTGGAAACAAATTAAAAAATGGAAAAAAACCCCTGTAAAATATTATACAATTTAACTGACATTTGAAGTTTTCTGTGTCAGGATATATGTGCCAAAAGAGAAAAGGTTAAAGTCTCAGTTAATTGTATTACTCAGAATGGAAGGTAATAAGGTCACTCTCAAAAGGCTTGAAAACTATCTCCCAACACTCCCACTTCCACCTCTACCCCATCCCCAGAAAGCAACATCCAACAAACACATTATGTTTCTTAGTGTTTAATTCATTTGGTTCTACTTTGCTAAATATTAAGAATTTTATATAAGATCTCACTTCTTATTTTGTGTTTTTATTTGATGATTTGTCTTTGCTAGTGTTTATTAAGTTTATGATCATTTTAATGAAGCTGTTCTTTTGTGTTTAAATGAAATTTTAAAATATTTAGGGGGAAAAACCCTGGCCTTTTAAGGACAAGAATCAGACAGCTGGGTTGTAAAGACCATAGATGTTGATATTTCAAGGATTAATATTCAGCCATTATCTGTAAACTAACTTGAACACAAGCAAGAAAAGTAAAGGAGGAAATAGAGTGAAATATCTGTGAGAAATGATGTAAAGAATGATAGAGAAACATTTTCCTGGTTGGAGTAATATTCTGGTTGAAGTGAGATGTTTGAAAGTGAGACTCTAGGCTTTTCTCTCTTTCTGCTGAGCTATGAGGAACTGGGGGAATCCAAGTCTTACAAGAGAAAGAAAGTCCCTTTGGTTCAAAAAGAGGCTCAGAGAGCTCTTTGGGGTCACAAGAAGACTTTTTTTTTTAATGAAAGAGAAATGATTATGTAGTATCTTCTATGTAGCTAGATATTTACACGTTGTCTGCCTCATTAGAATGTGTGCTCTTTAAGAGTGCAATAATATATTACAATACAATATGTATTATATGGGCAGCTAGATATAGTTTGGGGCACTGGATATATTTCAGGGCCTGAAGTCAGGAACACTCACATTACTGAGTTCAAATCTGGTCTCTGACACTTCCTAGCTGTGTGACCCTGGGCAAGTCACTTAACCTTGTTTGCCTCAGTTTCCTCACCTATAAAATGAGCTGGAGAAAGAAATGGCAAACCAATCTGATATCTTTGCCAAGAAAACCCCAAATGGAGTCACAAAGAGTCAGATATAACTGAAATAAATGAACAATAAAATATATTGTATATATACATATATTACTTTAATGTATTTATATTATATCATACTGTATTAATACAACCTTTTATATTAATGGTTTTATGTAAGATGTTACTCCTTATTATGTAAGTATATTTGATAGTCTGTCTGGTAAATGTTATTAAATTGGTTGAACAATTCAGTTTTTATTAAATAATAGGATGAAAAGTTTGTATTTTATTTATTATGCTGTGGGGAGCAACTTGCTTTAAATAGGAGAGTGATAAATTATATTCAATAAAAGGCCTTTGAAGAAAGAATTAAAAAGTAATTTGAGGCATTTATAAATAAGTTAGTCCTAAAGAACTGGTGGGGCAAAGAATAAATTATAGAAACAATAGAAAATTTCTTCAAAGAAAATGACAGTAATGAGACAATATACCAAAACTTATGGGATGAAGTCTTCCTTAGGGGAAAATTTACATCTCTAAATGCTTCACCAACAAAAGAAAAGAATTGGGCACACAACTGAAAAAAACTAAAACACTAAATTAAAAATCTACAATGAAACAACAAAATAAAATTCTAAAAATCGAAGAAGAGATTTTAAGTAAAGTAAAAAGTAAAAAAAAAATTAGATTGATTAAATATGTGACATTAAAGCTTATTTTGAAGAATTTGACAAAATATTAGCCAACATGATTTCAAAAAGAGCCAGGAAAATCAAAATGTTTTTATCAAAAATGAAAAAGAATTTACAGTACCTAGAGAGGAAATAAAGGAAATCCACAGAAGTTATTTTACCCAATTATATGATAACCAAGCTTAGAGAAAATGGACTAATACTTACAAAAATATAAAGGGTCTAGATTAACAAAAGAATAAATCATTTAAATACCTAGTGTTAGAGAAAGAAATTGAACAAGCTCTAAATGAATTCCCTCTTCCAAAAAGTTCCAGGATCAGATGGATTCACAAATGAATTCTAACATTTAATCCCAATATTACATAAATTGTTTGAAAAAATTACCTAATCAGATCTACTCTGGCAGTGATGTGTAAGATGGATGCTAAAGAAGGGGATACTAGTTAAATAGTGAAGAAAAGAAAGAGGGAATGAATGAGTACTTGTGAGGGTGATAGTAGAGGGAGTGAAAAAGAAAGTTTGAATGTGAGGAGAAATGTATTTGTGAGTACCTAGTTGTAAGGGATGAATTAGAAACAGACAAGCTAAAAATTGGAAGGAACTTCTCAGGTCATCTAGTTCCTCCCTAACTGAACAAGATCTTCTCTACAACATACCTGACAATGGTCGTCTTTCTTTTCTTGAATACTCACCACCTCCTGAAGCAGCCATGCTCTCTGTCTCCTCACTGTCCTTAAAAAGTGGTACCTAAGACTGAATGAAGTACTCAAGAAGGTTGCCTATTGCCTCTCTGGTTCTGAATCTATAAACCATATGTCTCCTCCCTTTCTCAGCTGAACTCTTAGAAAAATCCATCTATACCCGCTGCCTCCACTTGCTTTCACTACCTTCTCAACTCCCTGCAATCTGACTTACAACCTCATCATTCAAATGAAACTCATCTCTTTAAAGTAAACAATAATCTCTTTAACTGCCAAATCAAGTATTTTCTGCTCAGGACTCATTCTTCTTGACCCATCTTCAGCATGTGATGTTATTGATCACCTCCCTATGGCTACTCTCACCTCCTTGAGTTTTTGTGACAATGCTTTCTACTGGTTCTCCCACCTGTCTGGACATATTGTCTTAGTCCTCTTTGATGGATCATTAGCATTGTCCTACCTCAAGATGGGGTATACCCAAGGACTCTCTTCTCTTTTCTCATGGGTTCAACTAGTGTAGAAAACCTACAGATCTATATAGCCAGCCCTAGTTTCTCTCCTGAGCTCTAGTCTCCCATTTGGATATTTGTAACTAAATACTCTTAGGCAACCTCACCTCAACATGTCAAAAACAGACCTCACTATCTTTACTTCCAAACCTTTACCTTCTCTTATTCACTTATTTCTCTGGAGAGTAAATCAGCCCCTCTTGGAGTCATCATCAACTTTTCACTTTCTCCCCACATTCTACTACCACAGTATTTTTGGTAATCATCTCCTCTCACAGCCACACTAGTTGTTACACCACCACCACACACCCTCATCACCTCTCATTTGAACTGTTGTTAAGAGCCTGGCTTTGAGTCTCTCTCACCACTCTCACCACACCTAAGTGATACCCCTAAAACAGATCTGACCATTTCACTCCCATGCTTGCTCAAAGAACTAATTAAAGTTTTGTTCAGTCATTTGCAGTTCTGTCTGACTCTTCGTGACCTCATTTTGGCGTTTTCTCAGCAGAGATGCTGGAGTGGTTTGCCATTTCCTTCTCCGGGTCATTTTACAGATGAGGAAACTGAGGGAACCAGGGTTAAGGGACTTGCCCAGGGTCACACAGCTAGTAAGTGTCTGAGGTAGTAGAAGAGTCTTCCTGATTCCAAGGCCAGTACTCTATTCACTGTACCACCTAGCTGCTCATAACTAAAGTATCACCCCCTATGTTGGGTATAACCTGATCCACTAAGGTCCTAGCAGTATCCCTTCCCATTTCTACCCCCTTACAAATAACATTGTATATATTTTATATTTACCCAAGTTCACGTTGTTTTCCATTCCCAAAAATAACATAGGCCCTTTGGGACTTTGTTTTGCTTTGAACCTCCAGTACCTAGAACAGTTCTTGGCACACAGTAGACAATAAATGCTTTTTGAATGAGTGAAAGATTAACTATATTTCTGAATGCAGTCTAGGATAATTTTAGTTCTTTTGGTTGCTTTATCACACTGCTGATGCAAATCATAATTGTGTTCTAGTAAAATACCTGTATCTTTTTTATATAGTCTAGCAATGCCTTCCTCATAACTTCCTTGTGAAGTTAATTATTTTTAACCCAAGTATAGAATTTTATACTTATTCTTATTAAAATTTATCTTAAGGAGAGAAAAGAGTAAAGACAATTCTTTAGGTTAGAGTCTAGTTTGAAAAACACTTCCAACGTCAATGGGAAGAAAGACTGGACTCATTCTACTTGGTCTCAGAGGGGACAACTGGGAGCACTAGGGGGAAGCTGTGAGAGGTATCTTAAAGTTTGATGTGAGTAAAATCTTCATGAATAACTAGAGCTGCTTAACGGTGGAATAGGTTACCTTGAGAGGGAGTGGGTTCCTACTCACTAAAGGTCTTTAAATAAGGACTGGATGGGGGCAGCTCTGTCGCACAGTGGATGGAGCTCCAGCTTTGGAGTCAAGAGGCAAATCCGGCCTCAGACACATAACACTTAACTAGCTGTGTGACCCTGGGCAAGTCACTTAATCCCATTGCCTAACAAAAACCAAATAATAATAACAATGATAATAATAATAATTATAAGGACTGGATGAACACTTCCTTCCTTTCTCTTTCCCTTCCTAAAACCACTATTCACTTTGTATACTATAGTAGATGAGCCCCTGAAGTATACAGAAGAGATCTGTTTTTGAAACAAACCAGTTTAAAATGTATTCTTGAAAGGAAACATTCATGAATTTCACTGTAAAATGAAAATTTATTTTGTGCTACCAACCTTTTAATCTTTTACAGGCTTTGATTTACAAATCATCATATATGTATATAGTCTTCTAATAAAGGAAAACATGTATTATAAAGTACATGAGCTGAAATGAAAACACTGGTCCACTCTTTCTAATTTAATCTGGAGTTTTCATAAAAAGAATAAATGCATGTGGTACTCCTCTAACTCAAGAAGAGTTTATGTACAAGCCCTTTATTAAGTCACACTCTACAAGGAGATCATATTAAGCAAAGTTCACTAGGTTGTTTCTGAGCAAGCTTTGTCCTCCATATGACTTGGCTTCATGGGTCACTGAGCCTATCTAAGTGAACACAAACATGTCATTGGCAAGATAAATCCTCTTAAGGCCACAGAAATACAAGCCTTATCCCTTACTAATGAGTGTACCAAAACTTTAACTGACAGTACCAAATCACATCCTTGGCCTACACTGGAAAGTTGATCTTGGCAATATAGGACAATGGGATAGAAAGATAAATGGAGAAGTCATGTGGTACATGAACAGGGCATAAGATTAAGAGTCAGAATACTTAAAAGTAAGGTTTGACAGTCACCAGCCTTGTAACTATTAGCAAGCTAGTTCCTTCTCTGAGCATCAATTTCCTCATCTGTAAGGCTCCCAAATGAATGCCTGCACTGCCTACCTGAGTTGTCAAAGAGATCTAATGAGATAGGTTAGGAGCCTGTGTGGAAGCGCCATATGAATTATGAAGTGTTATACAACTATAATTGTAACTGGGATCAACTCCTTTATTTAGAAAACAGCGTATTTCATTGATCTTCTTCCTATTTAGTGGGGAAAATAGCCCTTTTTCCAGACTCCATTAATCTGTCATCCATAAAAGACAAGTAAATGTTATTTGGCATTAGGAAGAACATTAATTATTCCTTATGCCCTTCTTGGAGGTATAGGGCAATATTACCACCTTCACTTATATATTAGAACATGTAGGTAAGTATTGGGTTATCTAGGGAGCACAGTGGAGTAAGTGCTGGACCTGGAGTTGGGAAAATCTGAGTTGAAATCCAGCCTTAGATTAGTTTGTGTTCCTAGGCAAGTCACTTAACCTCCTGTCTGCCTCAGTTTCCTTCTCTATAAAATGGGCCATGAGATATTATGAGATAATATTTGTAAAGCACTTTTCAAACCTTAAAGCACTATGTAAATGAGCTGTTACTACTGTTAAGACCTCACAGAAGTCATTGACTAAGGCAGGATTCCCACCAGACAGACATTGCTGTCTCCCTTTTCCTCTCTTTCATCCCAAGGGCTTTGGCACCTTCACTAGTCATAAAGGCTAATTTAGTGATTTAAAAAATTGCTGTCACATTGGACAAAGCTGGAAGTATGTTTTTGCTTCAAATACAAGAGAATTACAGACTTTGTCCTTCACGATGAGTTCTATTTTCTTTAGAGTGGAAAATTCAATTGTTTCAGGTCAAGAGGGTCACTGCTTTATAGGGACTAAATGGAGCCTGAAAGAGTCAATGACCATACTGTCCCTAAGCAAATAGCTCATTTGCTTTTTCAATGATAAAACCCAATAGCTAATTCACTGCATAGTTCTCGTGATTCTTATGTCAGAGGCTCTCATGTGACAGAAAAGAACCTGGTACGCTTTGTAGGATTTCACACATTTCTACCTTGTTCCCCCACCCAAATATTCTGGAAACATCACCATGCAACCCCAGGGTAGTGTGTTGCCACTAATTGCCCTTGCAAGCACATAGTTCATAAATCTCAAAAAGGAAAAAAAAAGTTTATAGGTAGAAGAAAACAAATCTCTATTTCTTTTCTCAGAGCTCATGGAAAATACTGAAACTCTCCGATGAATATCCCTTCCCCAGTGACCTGTATGGCCTCAGTCCCTTAGAGTCAGTCATGCACTAAGGCTTCTTTCACTGTTTGTCCTGCAATTCTCTGCTATTCTAGCATTTAGCAGGTGGCCTCTCTCATTCTTCATCTGCAGCTGCTCTCAGGCAGTTGGCTGTTACCCCTCCCACTCTTGTAGCCATGCAGCTCTTTGGTTACTCTGCCAGAAGTTGTGCACAGCTCCAAGCAGGTGGCATCACTACCCTGCCTTTTCCCCCCTCCCCCCCCGGCTTCTTTACTGATGGCAGTGGGGGTGGGGATGCCCATTTCAGAATGGCAAGGGGAGAAACTTCTGAATTTCTCTGTCACAGCAGCATTATAGCTGACACACTGGACCAGGCTGGGTGCTTCTACCCTGAAGCATTTCCTTTGTGTATTAGTTCCTGCTGACTCTTTGTCTCAAAACAGTTCATCCATTAGTCAGGAGTGCAAACCCGTCCCTCTTATCTTTGAATAGGTCTCCATCACTGCAATCAAGTAAGGCCAGGGTGAATCCACAATCTACTATCCCTTTTCCCCCCAGCATCCAAGTGGCATGTTCCCTATTTGCATCAGCATTTATCAAAGATCTGGAAGATTGTCAAAAGACCCTAATTTCCTCCAGTTGTCCCATGAGTACTTCTGGGACCAGCTAGGTGGGGTTATTCAAAGGACCAAGCAATGCTTCCAAGACGTTCAAGAAGGGAAGAAAAAAAATTAAAAGAAATTTTTTTCTTTTTTTTTTTTAACAGAAAAAGGAAAAAAATAAACCACTGTTATTCTCTTATATTGCCACTTGTCAAGAAATAAGGAGGAGAAAAAAAAATTAACAGTCTCTGATACATTTAGTACAAGACCTCGGCAAGGATGAGAATCTCTATGGAATACTGGGAAAAAAAAAAGGCACTTGGAATCAAAAGACCTGAGTTTGAATTCTTATTCCACTTTCATTTATTAATGCAACCTAGGGAAAGCAAACCATTCAGCCTCTCACTTTCCTAATTTTTCCCACCTACCTGACAGTTCTATTTTAGGGAGCAACTGAATTAATATACAGGAAAGTTTTTCATAAACTATAAAGTCCAAGAAAATTTAAATTATTATTAACTCTGAATTTTCTAGACTGGTAAAATGAAGATCTCTCAATAGATTCTCAGAGAGCATAAGCTTGAGTTTCTTTGTTAGCCTAGTCCCCATGCTTTCTTTATTATCACTGTCTATCCTGAAGCATGGTATCCAAAACTGAATATAATATTCTAGATTTGGTCTGACCAAAATAGTGGGACCAGCACTTTCCTAACCTTGGATATGAGGATTCTCAACGAATCTCAACATTAGCTTTGGCAAAAGAACTTTAGCAAAGACAGACTCCTATACTGAGGATGATTTTTTTGGTCCAATACAGTTAACAAGATAAAAGTATAACAATTAAAAAAAACCCTCTGTTACTTTTTTGCTTCTGGTTTTCAAATTATGTTTCCCCCAAAGAGTAATAAATTGAATATTTGCCTATCAAATTATCATTTAAAATGTTAAAAATAAGTGTGGTTATTATTATTGACTGTAATAATTACTCACATTTACCTAGCACTATAAGATTTGCAGAGTACTTTCTTTATAACCTATGAGGTGGCTAGTACAAGTATTCTACTCACAGACATTAGGAAATTGAATTTTGAAAAGTTGTATGATCACACAGCTGGTGAGTTTTTGAGGCAGGATTCTAATCCAGGCCTCCTGACTCCAAATCCAGCATTCTATCTACTATACCATGCTGCCTCTTATGTTAGAATTTTACAAAACATTTTGTAGATATCATTTCACCTGAGTCTTACAACAACCTTGAGTTATAGGCTCAATAGGCATTATTGCTATTTTATGAATTAGAAGCTGAGGTTCAGTTAAGTTAGAAGGTTTGCTCAAGCTCATACGGTCAGTATGTGCCAGATGCAGATGAGTCCCTAGCTCTCTCCTGACTCCAAGTCTAGCATTCTCTCCACTGCACCAAACTGTCTTATAGACTATCTCACAATGACTAATGTAAAGTCAGCAAGTATTTATGAGGTGCCTACTATGTGGATGTCACTGTGCTAAGCACTGGGGATAGGAAGGGAAGAGGGAAGAGAGGAAGAAAAGAACAGGACATGAAAAGAAAGGAAAGGGAAGGGAAGAAAAAGAAAGGAAGAAAGAAAAGGAAGAAAGAAAAAGAAAGAAGAAAGAAGGAAGGAAGGAAAGAAGGAAGGAAGGAAGAAAAGAGAAAATACACAGAACTAGGAGAACTATAATGTGAAGGAAACTGTATAGTTGAATTTGTGTTAACATTTGTATTATATTAAACAGAGACTGCTCTAACTATTTCAAAAGAGACTTCTCTTCTTTAAAATTCCTGTTGGATTGCTAGCTCTTCGAGGGCAAGGACAGTGACCTAGCCCAAGGGAAAAAAGTATTACTCTAACAATAGTAGGTGTTCAATACAGGTTTGTCATTCAATTTAATTCAGCAAACCTTTAATTAGGATTTGGGATGTGCAGAGCACTGTGCTAGGCTGCGGGAGTTTTTCTCTGGTTTGAGTAAGGCATGGGCCTTGTTGTCATGTAGCCAAGCAGCCAAGCAGCGCACTGGAAAGACTACAGGTCAGGAAGATTGATTTTCCTGAGTTCAAATCTGGCCTCAGACACTTACTAGCTATGTGACCCTGGACAAGTCACTTAATCTTGTTTGCCTCAGTTCCTCATCTACAAAATGAGCTGGAGAACACAACTTCAAAGCACTCCAGTATCTTTGCTAAGAAAACCCCAAATGGGGTCATGAAAAGTTGGACACGACTGAAACAACTGCACAAGAAAATATTCATTAGTTAGTCAACATTTATTACGAACCTACTATGTGTCAGGCACTGGAATACAAAAAGAGGCAAAAGATAGCCCTTGCCCTTAAGAAGCTCTCAATCTAATATGTTATAATTTATGATTAGGATATACATATTTTTAAAAATCAGGAAGCGGCTCTCTTGAAAACAGATGCCTCTTTCCAGATTCCTATAAATGCCTACTTAAATAGACTTGTCTATGCTTATTAAATAAAGAAAGTATACAACCGTGTGCTGAAACACTGGAGCAGTAGGCAAAATCAGCCAGAGATTTTAAAAAATCTCTGAGAAGGTAGGTCCAACTAGTGCAACCATTTGCAAGCATCATAACCTGCATCATCATCATTGATTCTTCCTTCTCTCACCAATTATGTTCATTTAGTTGCCAAGTCCTGTTGATTCTGCCTCCACAATATCTCTTCTATCCATGCCTTTCTCTCCACTCACACCACTCTAGTTCAGGCAATCACCTCCTTTTATCTGATTTGCTCATAATCGTCTGCTTCTTGGTTTCCCTCCCTCCAGTCTCTCCCTCTCTAATCCGTCCTCCATACAGCTGCTGCTGATCTTTCTGAGATTGTCAACCATCCTGGCCAGAAGATCTTCATTGGCTTCCTATGCCATTAAAGATAAAATACAAACAATGCAGACTCCTTAGCATGGCCTTCAAGGACCTGTGCGATCTGGTGCACATTTGCCTTGTCTCCTTCACACAGTCTATATTCCGGACAAACAGGTCTACTGGCTATTTCCCAAACATTGTCTCTCCTACCTTGTAGCATTTCACTCAAGGGATCTTCTTTGCGACCCAGTCTCTCTTCAAATTTTCCTATCAGAATTCTTATCTTCTTCAAACCTTGGCAGGTCTACTTCTCCAAAAAGCTTTTTCTGTCTCCCCAGTTTCTATTGCTCTTTTTCCCTAAACTGAATTCTATTTATTTATCTGTGGACATAATATATCTCTCACGTAGCATGCAAGCTCCAGGATGCAAGGACTATCTTGTGATTGTTCCTGTCACCTCACCCCACCCTTGCATGTGATAGGTGCTTAATAAATATTTGTTGAGTATTACTCACCTCCCATCAGAGGTGATGGACTTGGTACAGATGGAGCCACATATTTTTTAGACTATGTTAATATGGGAATTGCTTTTTGTTTTTTGTTTTTTTTTTTGCTTGATCATGCATATTTGTTATAAGAGTTTTCTTTTTCTTTTCAATTTGGCAGGGGTGGGGGAGGAATGATAGTGAGAGGTTGATAAAGTGAATTTTTTTTAATTGAAAAGATTAAATAAGTTTTTCATTTTCAAAAGAAATAAATATTTGTTGAATTAATTCTCCTAGATAATATCTAGAACATGTAGCACACTATTGGTGCATAGCAAATAGCAAATGATATTAAGGATGGAAAAAGAAAAGCTGTGGTATGTGGATGATATCCCAATATGGGTATGTGGTTATCATTACCCTAAAACTCAAATCTATTTCCCCTTTCCCATTTCTATTGCCACTATCCTAGTTCAAACCCTCTTGACTTCTCAGACTATCTCAATAATATCAATTGGTCTCTCTGTCCACAAACTCTTATTCATCACACCCTTAATTTCCCAAGTCATCCTTCTGAAACACTGCTCTGATTACATCACTCTTCTGCTCAAAAGCTCCCAAATGTCCCTCTGCCATCTACCTAAGACAGTGCAAACTGCTTAGCTTGGCATTCAAGGCCCATGTCAAGCTGTCCCCAACTTACCTTTCAACCTCATGTCACCTCATGAAGTCTCTGGATCAGCTAATGTTAGCGGCTTGCTTTTCCCTCGGCATGCCTTAGGTTTTTTCACTTCTGTATCTTTGCTTGTTTCTTTTATTATGAGGAACTCTGGAGCATATAACATTAATTTGGTCTATAAGGTATCATCTGAAGAAAGTCATGGCAGCTTGGGTACAACAGAGCTATAAATGGGAACTTTGTTACCAGTGCCAGGCCTAGAGTCCAGAAGATTCATCTTCCCCAGTTCAAATCTGGCTTCAGATACTTACTAGCTGTAATGTATGACCCTGGGCAAGTCACTTAACCCTGTTTGCCTCAGTTTCCTCATCTGCAAAATGAGCTAGAGAAGGAAATGCCAAACCACTCCAGTATCTTTGCCAAGAAAACCTCAAAGGGGGCCATGAAGAGTTGGACACAACTTAAGTGACTGACAAAAGGAAGACAAGCAATGTCTCAAGAACCAGAAAGATCACAGGATTACATATTTGGAACTGGAAAGGATTTTAGTGGTCATCTAGTTCAACCCCTTATTTTATAGCTAAGGAAAGAAGTCAAGAGGTGTTAAGTGATTTGCCCAATGACACACAGGTAGTAAGTGGTGTGATAACTGGATTTGAACTCAGGTCCTCCATCTCTAAATCTAGAAGTGTTTCCATTATGTTATGCTGCCCCCTCAAATTCCCATCAAGCTATGGAGAGGATAATGGGGGCAGGAAAGGGTGTCCTAGAAAGGGTCTTAAGAAAAAGCAGTCCAAGAAGCAGGTCACAAGAGGGAGTTGGGACCAAAAGGTCTGACCTGCATTGCTATTCGGGACAATTGAGAGGACAATTTCTTGGTTACTGTCATTGACTTTTGATGGCTCTAGGCATCATTCAGTGTGAAATGTCCAACAGGTAGTTTATAACGCAGAAGTATAGTGCTCAGGAGAGAGACTGGGGCTAGATCTATATTATCAGCATTGAGGCAGGGACTGAAACCATGGGAACTTGAACAGTTCTTCACAGTTTCTTGTATAGGATAGGTACTCAAGAAATATCTGTGCAGTGAATACATTAGAAGAGAACAGGAAAAAAAGGAAGGTTGTGGTCATGACCTTAAGGAATGTCTCCAAGCCAATAACAGGTTCATCCATGAGGAAAGGTAGGCCAAGAATGAAAAATACATTTTTATGTTTCTAACACTGCCTCCTCTGGAACTCAATCTGACTAGGCCCTGCTGCCTCACCAGGGATTGTGAGGGGTATTCCTTCCATCTTTATCTACTGAAAATTCTGTATCCTTCAAGGCCCAATTCAAATTCTGCTGCTTTCACAAAAGCCTTCCTTGATCACTTTAGCTGAACATGATCCTTCTTACTCCTAAAGCAGTGTGGATCACTATATGGAGCTTGTCACAGTACTGGAGATAGGAAAGTCAGAAAATTTTGGAAGTGGAAAGGATTTAATTCAACTAAGATTTTTATAGTGCTCACTATGGGCCAGGCCCTGTGCTAAGCACTTTGTAATTATTATCTCATTTTACTCTGACAACATCTCTGGGAGGTAGGTGCTATTATACATTTTACAGCTTTTACAGATGAAGAAACCAAGAAAAACAGAACACTAGTGACTTGCCCAGGGCCACACAGGTATTAAGTGTCTAAAGTCACATTTGAACTCAGATCTTCCTGATTCTATGTCTAATACTAAGCCCACAAGCTACTCTGTGCCAAGCTGGGCCTCGAACACATCTCCTGACTCTCAATCCAGTCAGCAGCACCAAGATGATATTCTTAGAAAGTATACTTTTTGAGGGCAGGGATTAACCATCTTTCAATCAACAAGTATTTATTAAGTGCCTACTATATGCCAAGAATTGTTATAAGGGATAAGGACACAAAGATAACAGAGAAAATGTACCTGTCCTCAAGCAGCTTATGTTCTAACAAAAGACAACTTTTATATATGTAAACTATATTACATAACATACACAAAATGAAAAGTTTTGACAGGGAGAGCCCTAGCAGCTGCTGGGACCAAGAAAGGCTTCAGACATAAGGCTGTAAATCAAATGAGTCTTCAAAGAAATTGGGGATTCTGAGAAGTGGAGGCGAAGAGAGAGTAAGTTTTGTGCATGGTGCACAACACTTGACAACTGATGGAATATGTGGGGTAAGTGAGAGTGAGAACTAAGGGTGCCAATCTGGAGGTCTAGAAGGATGGTGAAGCCCTGGAGAGTATGAGAGAATTTCAGAAAAGGGGTGAGTTTGGAGGGGAAAGATTTGAGGGAGAGTTCTGTTTTTGACCTAGTGAGTTTGAGACACCATTGGGATAACCAGCATGAACTATCAGGCATTTAATGATGTGTGATTGGCACTTGGGAGGATCATTAGGGCTGGACTCTGGGAGGTCATCCACAAAGAGATAGTAATGAAACTCATAGGAGCATATATGATTTTGTAACCTTCACAGTACTTTGTACATAATAGGTCCTCAACAAATATTTCTGCAGTGAATGCATGAGTAAAGAAGAGGAAAAGAGAAGAGGGCTGTGGTCAAAACCTTGAGGAAGGGTCTCCATGCTAATCACAGACATTTCCATAGGAAAAAACGTGCCAAGAATGAAAAATATCAATATTTACTTCTCTAACACTGCTTTTAGATATAATGTTTAAAACAAGAGAATTTTTATAACTTATTAAAGTGAATATTGTATTTTTAGGTTTGTTTTCAATTATAGCTTTGGCCTTAGTCTAATCCACAAAACTTTCCTCTGAACATAAATAGTAAGACATAATGCAACTTTAAATAATTATGTTAATAATTACATAATAACACTGAGTATTACTACCATTCTTTACATTTTCTCTGTAGAAGGGGATGGTTCCAACTTGCATCATGGGGAAGCCCTAAGGGTTAATGAATGAATAGACTCTCAACTTTTAAAAATAAAATCCTAAAATAAATACAAGATCGTATCACCTCTAGCAACTACATGCAATTGCATACTGAATTAATAATGAATCTGAAATTTTTCTACTAATATTTCCTATATGAACTTATATCAGGCCCTTTATTATAATACTCTACCAATCAGAACCTATTAACTTGTACTTCCACACAGCTAATTTAATAATTCCACAAGCTATTTAAATAAATAATTAAATATAATATTAATGATGATGATAATAATACCTTACAATGCTAGCTGTGTGATCTTGGGCAAGGTTCTTCACCTCCTATGGATGTCTCAAGGTCCCATATTTCCAATAAGGTGAAACCACTAACATAGCAATGACTGTATAACCAAAAAGTGCCTTGCAGTTTAGAATTAATTTTTTAACTCCCTTCTCTCGCTATAATAAACAATGGGGAGTGGTTCACATGCCCATTTTCTACCTGACTCTCATGATTTCATATATGTGTAATTCTTGCTCTTCCTCAGCTAACAGAGAATAGCTAGAATATTAAAAAACACTTTGAAGGTCTAACAATATAGGGTCCTGAGACTTGAAACATTCCTTTATGCATGTTATGTATAATACAAAACTATTAAGCACAGTTTCAAGTGAGTAAGAGGGAAAGAGTTGTCTGTTGTTCTGCCCACTTTAATTTCTGATGCTTTCCTTTCTGTCTTTGTAAAAGCCCTGAAGCCAATGGGGAAAGGGAAAAGAGAATTGATATGTGTATGTGTGTGTGTGTGCGCACGTGCACACACACACGTGTAAGGATAGTAAAGACATTCCTTTTGTAACCCCAAACTCAATCTCTAATTCCTCCCCACTGTTATTTTCACAGTTAAGATTTCGGGGAATAAAAACCCAAGCATCCTGACCGAATATTATTGAATATATTGAACAACATTTCCCTCTTCCCACACAGGTAGGGTGCTTTGCTGTGATAGCATACCGACCCAGGAGAACACTTGACCTAAGTCAACTGCTGAACTTGCCTCTCTGGCATGATTAGACCAGGCTTCATATCAGTAGATCATGTTGCCTGGCCCATATCAACAAGCTTTTCTCAATAAAAACCGCATTTGAATTTCCTGGAGTGGGATGTTCCTAGGAACTTGGGTGCCTTATGGGAAGGTTTCATTTTACTCAGGTTGTTGGGTATCACAAGAGATCATTTGGGGTAGACCAGGTGTCAAAGTCAAATGGAAATGTGGCCACTCATTTAGAATGAGGATCCTCAGGGGCTGCATATTGACTTAGTTTTAAAATGTAACATTATCTATGTTTTATTGTATTTTTCTTTATTTTGCTAAATATTTCCCAATTATATAATGTGGTTCTTTTGTATTTTACATATACATTTTAGGATGCTTGTGAAGGAGACAGTCATCTTTCCCGTTTCTTCCCCACCCCTGGAAAATAAAATCAGGAAAATAATTTCTATCATTACATGGATGAATCAAGGTTAAGTGTGCACTGTTCAGGAAGTAGAGTCACATTTATTGAATGAAGTATTTCAGTACATTGGAAATGGCCAGGTTCTAAAGTTTTAAAAGAATGCTGGCACAAAGTATGTCAAAGATCAATTACATAAAACTGGAATGCTATAATTCATCCAAAGTGGCAGACTATTGTCTTTTATTTTAATAATTATATCATTTTGATTTGTGGTATCCTTATTAAAATAATTACCTTTTGGCAACACTTCTTGAAACTGATGGGGTTCTATTTATTTTGGGTGAGGGCAATTCAATAACAAAAGAAAATACAGTTTATTTTGTTTTTTATGGTTTATTCCAGTTTTGAATAATGTAGTTTTATTGTAGCACTCAGCATTATGTATGGTCCTAATTAATCCTTCTCCACGCAATGTTTACATATTTTATAATAATACATGTATTATTATTATTAAGGAGTCTTATTCAGAAGGACATCACAGTGTTTCTCATTCACCTAATTTATTCTAACTAGGTCCCTGTGGTCATTTTTTTCATTTTACAGTCGAGGAAGAAGATGTAAAGAAAGGCCAAAGGGTTTTCCCAACGCCATCTGATGAGTCAAGACACAGAGAAGGGCTAGAGTACTGGCCTCTGGACAGGTAGTCCAGGCCTTTTCTCCATGTCTTGCCAAGTTTTCAGATGAGTTCTTGCCAAATGTGCTAACTTATGAGTTGAATCAGTTGACTTCAGAGTGACCTAAATACACCATTGATCTTAAAGGAGACCATGGGTACATGTCATGGCAGAGAAATGACCACGTACTAATAGTGGACAGATGCATCCTTATGTGTGACTGGCAAACAGCACAATGAATTTCAATTGAGTTTGAATAATAAAAACAACAATGATAATATTTTTCATTTGTATAGACTTTAGTGTTTAGAAAGCACTTTCACAGATATTATCTCATTTGATCCTCACATGCAGCAGGCAGGGCAGTTATCATTATCCCCACTTTAGATATGAGAAAACAAAGCTTGGGAGGGATAATAAGTGACTGGCCCAAGGTCACATAGCTAATGGCAGAACAGGAGTCAAACCTAGTGATCCAAACACCAAATTTGGTGTTCTTTTCACTTTACCAAACAGTATTGTGGGTTCTCATGAGGACATGTCAGATTTTACTACAGTCAGCCCATATACAGGGCAGCTAGATGGCTGTACTCAGGCCTAAACTCAGGAAGACGCCTCTCTGTGTGTTCAAATCTGGTCTCAGACACACACTAGCTGTGTGACTCTGAGTAAGTCACCTCACCCTATTTGCCTCAGTTTCCTCATCTATAAAATGAGTTGGAGCAGGAAATGGCAAACCACTGCAGAATTTTTGCCAAGAAAACCCCAAATGCGGTCACAAAAAGTCAGATACGACTGAAATGACTGAACAACAACAGGCCACATACTGTCTGTAGCATGTCGGCTTGACAACTTTGCTCTTGAGAAAAATTTTTTCTTCATAACAAATGAAATGGCACAATGTATAAAATTCTGGTCCTGGAGTCAGGAAGATCTGAGTTCAAATAGATCTCAGACCCTTATTAGCTGTGGGACCCTACACAAATCACTTAACCTCATGTCTGCATTAGTTTTCTCAACTGTATAAAGGAGATAATAATAGCATTCATGTCTCAGGGTTGTTGTAAAGACCAAATGAAACGAAATTTGTAAAGCACTTAAGCACAGTACTCGGCACATAGCAGGTACTTAATCAATACTCTTTCTGCCTTCCTTCCCCTTTATGTTAGCAACAATATTGTTTTGCTAATGACTAGTGGAGCATGTTACTGTGTATTTGTGCCTTCATATCCTCTATACCATCCAGCACAGAGCCTCACACACATCCCAGGCACTCAATAACTTATCTGCTGTATAAATGTTATCATTAATGTCATATTCTTCATTTACTTCATGCCACCTCTTTTGTAATTTTTACACCAAGATACCAAGTTCTTTAAAGAGCAGTGATCTTGTCCAGAAAAATAAATCAAATAACTCACAAGCACACCTGTGTACACACATACAAAGAGCTCCATCTAGTATTGATTACACTGCTAAGGTGACTTTAGCTCCTCAGGGTGAGGCCAAAGTATGGTTGCTGTTCCACAGATGACGCTCTGTCTCAGGGCAATCTGATCTAAGGAGAAATAGGACCACAGCATCCACACTGTGAGACTGATGCCGCATAGACTCCTTGTGCGCTCCTGCCTTGAGGCAGAGAGCCACTTCTTGTTCATTTGGACAAAGGAACACCTTTGACTAACAACACTAGAGGATTAACTCCTGACTTGCTCAGGATGGCTTAAAAGGCTTTAAAGGGTGTTAGGTGGAAAACATGTTGGTAGTGCTATTACATGAATTCTTGAACTTTTTTTTTTTTTAATCTTGAAGTGCCTACAAATTTACTTTCAGCTCAGCATTTATTTTTAAAGCAAACAAATGCTTTTCTTAGCCACATGTACATGATTAAGTATTAAAAGGAAGTGTTCTTTAATTTAGATATTTTCCCAGAAGCAACGGGTTTGTCATTCAAGACTATTAAGCAAATATTTAAATGATTAGTTCTCTCTCCCTGATTCACCTCATTGAAAAAGTTGCATCATTTACACCCAAACAACTGGATGGAAATGCTTCAAAAACACCATTGATGTTTACTGATGTTAAAATAAAAAAAAAAAAACTAGTTAAAATAAAAATAAAATACAGCTGGTTAAAATAAAAAAAATTGGTTAAAACATTTATAAAGTCTAGGAGGAAAATGCATAATTAAAGCATTTGTATAATGATGAACTGAACTACTTAAAAGGGGGGAGGAGAATTGGGGAAGCCCCAAATTTAAAAAAAAATTATACAGTTACTATGGATTTAAATGAGAATAAACAGATTTTAGATCTGACATGTTTAGGTTATTTTTTTCTCCTTACTCATCAGCTAAGATCTGAATTCATGACCTTGTGTTTTCTAACTGTGAGAGAAGTAAAGCTAATAAGTGAAGTGTAGTTATTAATCTGGTGTTTCCCACTCCCATTAGAAACTCCATCAGCTGCTGTGATAAAATTAAAAAAAAAAAGAGATGCTCATCAATTAGGGAGTGGCTAAAAAAGTGGTACATGAATGTTATAGAATATCACTGCACTATAAGAAAGAATGAAAACGAAAAATTGAGACAAGCAGAAGATGCATATGAACTAATGCAAAGTGAAATAAGCAGAACCAGGAAAACAATATACACAATGTCTACCACAAAGGCACTGGGAAGAACAATAAAAACTCAAAACACTGACACTGTGTAATTATAATGGCCAAGAACTTGGCCCTTGAAGAGATAAGAAAATGCATGTCTCTTCCCTGCAGAGGTGGAAAACCATGGGTACTTTACTGTCAGACTCAGTTGATGTATTTGTTAGTTTTATTAAACTGATTTATTATTATTATTATTTTGTATTTTTTTTGTTACAAAGGATAGCCCTCTCAATAAGAAAAAAAAGTAAACTGATACATCTGGAAGTGATGGTGATATAAAATCAAAAGAAGTGAATATTTTTTTTAAAGAAAAAAAAGAATTCCAGGAAAGAAAAAAATTCCTCTTTAAGCCATACAAACAGTTGCATATTTGCTAAAGAATAACACAGTCCTAAGAATTTTAGGTTTTATTATTTTATAAAAACAATAATGAAAAAGCTAATAATATAATTTTCTACCATAAAAATACATGCACAATAGTTTAACATGTGTACTTAAGAAACTTCAGCTAATTTTATTTCATCAAATCTCCCAAGTCATTCAATAATCATTACAAATATCTTTCCAAAATTGAGCCTAAAGGTAAAAAATGAATTTTAAAAGTGTTCCCTTAAAACTCAAAACCTCCTAATATTAACATATACTAAGTTCTTTTCTTCTTTTTCTAATCTGCAAGTAGTAAGTCATTTTTACAATGCTACATTCAGAAAGGGCAGCTAGGTGGTACAGTGAATAGAGCTCTGAGCTCTGAGCCTGAAGTCAGAAAGTCTCATCTTGAGTTCAAATCCTGCCTCAGACACTTACTAGGTGTGTGACCCTGGGCAAGTATGAAATAGCAAACCACTCTAGTATCTGCCAAGAAAATCCCAAATGGGGTTAAAAAGACTAAACAACAACAACATTCCAAAAGGCATATCCTGCTTTGAATAAGGGAGCAGGAATTGTGTCATCTTTGGTACACCAAATGCCTACACAGCGCCTTGTACATACAAAGTACTTAAATAAATGTTTGTTTAATTGAATTCAAGTTGTTTTAAAACATGCCTGGAATGTTCTCCCCCCTCATTTCTGCATCCTAGCTTCCTTCAAATCCTGTCTAAAATCTTACCTTTAAAAAAACATCTTTCTAATCCCCCTTAATTCTAGTGCCTTTTATCTCCAATTTATCTTGTTTATACCTTGTTTGTTCTTAGTTTTCATGTTGTCACCCACATCAGACTCTGCGCTACTTGAGAGCAGGGATAGTGTTTTTTACCTTTCTTTGTAAACCTTTTTGTTGTTCAGTCTTTTTTCAGTCAGATTTGAGTCTTTGTGACTCCATTTGGGATTTTCTTAGCAAAGATACTGGAGTGGATTGCCATTTCCTTCTCCGGCTCATTTTACAGATGAGGAAATGGAGGCAAACAGGGTTAAGTGACTTGCCCAGGGTCACATGGTTAGGAAGTGTCTAAGGTCAGATCTGAATTCAGGAAAATGAGTCTTCCTGATTCCAGGCCTGGTGCTGTATATACCTTGCCACCTAGATGTCCCATAGCATAGTATAGGTGCTTAATAAATGTTTACTGATTGAAATTCTATCTTTTCCTCCTCACCTCCCACCAAAATTTTAGTACAAAGCAAAAAAGCTTTTTTTAATAAAGATTCACAAATGTGTCTGACTTTGAAGGCTTTTTCCTTATGAATTGAAAAGCAACATGATGTAGTAGACATTATGTTGGACTTGGAGTCATAAAGACCTGGGTTCAAAACCAGCCTCTGATACTTACTAGCTATGTGTGATCATGGACAAGATACTCATTCTCTTTGAGCCTCAATTTCCTCATCTGAAAAGCACAGATAATAATACCTGTAGTCCATAGCTCTCAGGGTTATTATAAGGTTCTAATAAGACAATATCTGTCTAACAATACATGAAAGCATGAAAGCCCCAAAGCCATAGCCTAGCCAAGTGAACAGCACAGCACATTATGTGAAGCGGTTGACATAACTAGCAACAGATCATACTGAAAGTACAATTTTTGACAGCTTTCATCTAGATTTTTTTTTCCAACCACAGGTCTAAAGTGGTAATTAATAATAATCACAGTTAGCATTTACATAGGACTTTAAAGTTTGGAAAATGCTTTACAAATATCTCATTTCATTCTCATAATAACCCTGGGAACTAGATGCTATTCTTACCCCCATTTTAAGTGTGAGAAAAATGAGGCAGGCAAACATAACTTAGGATAACACTGCTAGTTAAGTGTCTGAGGCTGGATTTGAGCCCAGGGCCAAATGCTAAGCCTAGTTAAGCTTAAGTCTTTCAAAATTTAGTGCCTCACTTAAAACCAATTCACTTTCAAGTCAAGACATCACTTCTGTGAAAATAAATACACTGGTTAGTATCATGTTAGTATCATTTGGAATACCACATAGCTCTGATGTTAGGAGAAGGAAAGGAGCTCTTATCAAGTTGGTAATATTTTACTTGCCAAGCTACACAGATTTATAAAACGAAGACAGAATGGAAGGACAAAAATCTCTCAAAAAGAAAAGTACCCAGCACAGATTCAAACTCATTAGGGGATAAGTATAATAATGACCTTGGAGAAGTCCCAGGGTTCAAGCATTCTCATTGGAGAATTCTGCTCATCCCCTGCCTGCTGTGGAATATTATGCTCACGGCTTTCTAGGTTAACAGGTGTGTGATCAAGGTTAAATTGCACAGAGTTTGCGGGAAAGAGAGGATGCATATATTTACTCTCGTAAGACTTGCACTTTGCCTCGCTTGGTCAACACCGTTTGTCCCTCTGTTTCAGGAGCACTGAATTAATAATTCAGTAACACAAAGATCACAGGAAACTCTTTAAAGTACATACTTCTATAGGCCCTGAATGAACTGCTGGCCTCTCTTGAAAGTATTACTGAAGTGTAAATCCACTAATTTGAACTCTCCCAGCATGGACCTCTTGGGCAGCTAGCTGGTGCAGTGGGTAGAGTGCTAGGCCTGGAATCAGGAAGACTCCTCTTCCTGAGTTCAAATCTAACCTCAGACACTTACTAGCTGTGTGACCCTAGACAAGTCACTTCATCCTGTTTGCCTCAGTTCCTCATCTGTAAAATGAAGGAAATGGCAAACCACTCCAGGATCTTTGTCAAGAAAAACCCAAATGGGGTCACATGACTGAACAACAGGATGGAATTCTTAGAATGACTGAGATGTGTAGCAGGGAACATAATACTTGAGGAGACACATCTATATAAAGCGTTTCTTTCAATGTGTCCCAAAGAAACGCTTAGGAAAAATTACAATAGATTACACCATCTTCAAGCCCTTCTTGACATCTAAGGAATTTGGCCAAAGTGAGGCCTGATCCAGCTAAAGGATGTCCCAAAAGTCTTAGTGTAGCTCCAAGGATGAACAACCTAAAAGTGCAATAGGGTTTTTGGGACACCCTGTACGTGTCATCAAAATGCTAAGTGAAGACATACACGGAGAAGTAAAAAAGAAACTGTTGTCTCAATATACTTTCAAAACCTGTTGGAAATGAAGAAGATTAAATTTACCATTTAATAATATCCTGCTTCACAGGCTGTGGATCTGAATTGTGGATTTGGGGAAACAAAAATTTGAGTTCAAATTTCAACATGCGAACACAAGCTGGCAATATTATATAACATTAAGTCTTCAGGCAGGACTCACCATTTTTCCTGATAGTGAGCATTTCTTATAAGATTTCTCCTCAAAATAAGCAACACGGAAATATTTGGAGTAGTGTCTTTCCACTCAGCAGCTGGTCTCTAACTTTACACAAACAGATTGCTGTGAAAACAAGCTGATTAAACATACCAGCCTATTTGGTTAAGGGTGTTGAATGGACAACTCATTACACCTGGAGACCGAATCCCATTTACTTCCAGGTGCAATCTATGAAGTTCTCTGGTTTGGAATCTGAGGACCTGTGTTCAGATTCTGCCTCCATTGGGTGTCATCTTTGGGACCTTGGGCAAGTCACTTTACCTTCTTGAGACTCTGGTGTAGGGCTGCATGGCTTCTCTAGCTCTGTGATACTATAATAACAGCTCTCCCCCTACCCCCAAACCCTGCTTTCCTCAGATAAACTGAGCCCTATGGCAATGCTTTAACTTAACTAATGGTAGGTGCTTTTGTTAATGACAGTTGGAGCTCACCCCGGAGCAGGAAGCAGGGTGGATTCTCAGTAAAGAGGCGCCATCTCTTGATTTCTTATCCCTGTGTCCTCTGAGCCAGTTATTATTCTCAAAAGAATAACACTAATACTTTATTTTTAAGGTTTTTTACATAAACCTTCTAGGGGCATATCATTACTTTTTTTTAGTTACTTTTGTTTTATAAGTGTATAATCTCCACCACCACTCCTTGACAGATACATTGGTTAAAATAGAAACTAAATGAATATTAAATTAGGATATGTTTGACCCACCTCCAGCCTCTAATATTTGTGGACTACAGGGCTCTGGGGGAGCACATAGCATGGAAAACACCTCTTCCCCCATGTAAAGTTTGTACTGGGGGGAAAGGTCAGGCTCAGCCCTACCCTTCCCTTTGACCTGCCTGTGCTTGCCAGTGGTTTCCTTCCTGATGTTAGAACCAGCCTTCTTAACAAACAAGGCCATGTCAATAATCTGGAGTGATCTCAGCAGCCAAACTCACATACTCCATATACAAGTTCAGTTTCTTTTTTCTTTAAATCAATGAAAAACTATGTGATTTGTTCCTGTTAGGAACAAACTTCTTTCTCTCCTTTCCCTTGCTTCCTATGGGTGGAGTGAGAACTAAGATAGTGCTTCAGCTATTTATATTCAATCAATCAATCAGAAAACATTTACTATAAAGTAACTTCTAAGGAGAAATAAAAGAATAAAAAACTCTGCTCTTTGTCTGAAGGGCCATATTATCTAGTGGAGGAAAAGAAGGATGTGCATAAAAAGTAACTAAGGCTAAAAGGCAATATATAAATGCCAGAAGAATAGTATGTGGTGGTGGTGGACATGTTATAAGAATTCAAAGAATGGAGGAGAAAACTTTTAGGCTGAAGTGGTTATGAAAGAAGCAAGAAATGTGCTGGACCTTGAAATCAGTGAGGGTTCAGACTAAAAGGATGGAGGTAGAGAAAAACTGATAAATTCATTCAGACTGATGAATGAAACTTTGTAGGTAATTATGCAAAATGTGTGATCTAAATAGTGAACATGATGCTAGTTTGAGTGGGGGTGGGGCATGGTAGTTTTATGAAGGGGAATAGTTGGAGAGAAGTCTGGAAAGGTAAAAGGAAGCTATATGGTGGAAAAATATATCCTTATCCTAAGAAGCAGTATGACATTTATAGAGTGCTAAACTCAGAATCAAGAAGACAGGAGTTCAAATTTGACCTCTGCTACTTACTAGTTGTGTGATATGGATAAGTCACTTAATGTGTGAGCCTTGTTTTTCTCACCTGCAAAATATGAAAAATACCAGTCCTTTCTACTTTCCTCATAGGGTTGTTGTGAAACTCTAATAGAATAATGTATATGAAACACTCTGAAAGTACCATATGAATGTTTTTATTAGTAGTAATAGAAAAATCATTCTTTTTGACTTTGTTCAATAGAGTTCAGACAGAAATAGTTCTGAGACAAGTTAATGTTCTATTTAACATTAATGTTTATTGTCATTAACTCACTATAAACATCTTTCTTGATGGAATTCAGATACAAACAGTCTTGGAACAAGTAACTATCCTATTATTTTGATTTCTGATGGGTCTCTTCTATTTGGAAAGCTTTTCATTCCATGTCATATGGAGGCTATAAGTATCTGTTGTGGTTACATCTATTAAAAATGTTGTTCTTAAGTTTTTATGGGTCATTGTTAGTGAAAAAGCATTTATCAAGAGTTTCCTAAGTGCTTGTGATACAAAGAAAGCCAGAAAATAATCTCTGCCTTCGAGGAGCTGAAATCTCATTGGGACAAATTGCAAAAAAACAAACCAACAACAAAACCAACAACAACAACAACAACAACAAACAGATACAATGTAACACAGAGTAGATGGAAATAATCTTGGAGGGTAAGGAACTAGCAGCTAGGCTACACCAGCAAAGCCCTCCTGCAAAAGGTGGGCTTTTCCAAGACTCAGCTAAGGGGAAGAGGTGAGGAGGAAGAGTATTACTAAGCAAAAGGAAGAGCTAATAAAATGGCACAGAGAAAGGAGATGGAATGTCATGTGTGAGAAACAGCAAGTCCTCCAGGGTTGCTGGAGTGCAGTGTGTAGAAGGAAATTCAATATAAGAAGATTGGAATGGAAACACCCAAGTTAGGCAGCTGTGGCACAGTGGATTGAGCGCTGGACTTAGAGTCAGAAACACCTGATTTCAAATCCAACCTCAGACACTTACTAGGTGTGTGACCCTAGGCAAGTCACTTTAACCCTGTTTGCCTCAGTTTCCTCATCTGTAAAATGAGCTATAGAAACAAATGGCAAACTATTCCGGCATCTTTGCCAAAAAAACCCCATGTGGGGTCACAAGAAGTTGGACATGACTGAAACATCTAAACAACAACAACAACAACAAAATCTAAGTTATGAAGGCATTAAAATGTTAAACAGGAGTCTATATATTTGATCTTAGAAGTAACAGATAGCCACTAGAATTTATAGAAAAGGGGGGAGACCTAGATAGACCTACACTTTAGGAAAATCATTTTGGCAGTTGGTTGGAGAATGGATTGAATGGGGCAGACACTTGAGGCAGAGACACCAGTCAGAAGGCTATTTCAATGGTTCACCCAAAGGAAGATAAGGGCATGAGCTAAGATGGTAGTCGTGAGTAGAGAGAAGGAGCTGAGAAAGAAGAAATTACAAGATTCGACAATGGAACAGATAGTGGGGTGAGTGAGAGTTAACAATGAAACAGAGGTTGGAAGGCCAAGTGACTAGGATAGTAACACCCCCAACAGTAATAGGTCAGTTTGGACGAGGGGAGTATTTTTGGTAAAAGACAATGAGTTCTGTTTTGAGTTTGTAGAGTTTGAGATGCCTATGGGACGTCTAGTTTAAAATGCTCCAAAGGGAGGTGGGTATGTGGGGCTGTAGCTCAGGACAGAGACTAGGGATGGATATAAGGATCTGGTAATCGCCAGGAGAAAGATGGTATTAATCTCATGGGAACTGCTGAGATCACCAAGTGAGATAGTCTAGAGGCAAAAAAGAAGAGAGCTATGACAGAATTCTGTGATAAAGGCCTGATTCTTGTACTGTTTATGGGTTGAATTCTCTAGGATATTTTGAAGTCTGTATCTGCAGCTCAAGGATTTGTCCGTCTCCTATTAATCAATGAAAGACAGCTAACTTCTGATGTTTAACTGAAGTCCTCAGGTCATGCCTCACAAGGTGTTCAGTAGGTGATTAGTTATATCATGATTATTTCAACTTTATCTTTTTGGGTGGTGTTTAGATAGACAAGGTCCTGGGACAAGGTGCAATCATGTTCTTGTTCCTTTATACACTGTGTTTTTTTGAATTCTTGAACAGGTGGATAATATTATTGTTTTTTTATAGTTGAATGGAAGTGTTAAGATGTAACATCTTATGTAGAATCACTGAAAGCACCCTTGGTACAACTCTAGTACCAGATAGACAAAAGGGATGATGTATATTTCATCATGTTCCCACATGATTTTGACCACCCACTACCACCAGCAGTAGCAGCAGCAGCAGCAGCACCACCACCACCACTACCACCATCACCACCATCATCATCATCATCATCCAGCTAGGTAGCACAGTTGATAGAGTGCTGGGCTTAGAACACTCCTCTTCCTGAGTTCAAATCTGGCCTCAGACACTTACTAGCTGTGTGACCCTGGGCAAGTCACTTAATCCTGTTTGTCTCAGTTCCTCATCTGGCAAACCACTCCAGTATCTTTGCCAAGAAAACCCCAAATGGGACCATGAAGTCAGACATGACTAAAAAATGCCTAAACAACAAAAAATTGTCTATCATCAATTGGTAAATGTTAATTTCTCCATTTTTTAGGATAGCTAGGTGGCCCAGTAGATGGAATGCTGGGCCTGGAGTCAGGAAGGCTCATCTTCCTGAGTTCAAATATGACCTTAGACACCTACTAGCTGTTTGACCCTGGGCAAGTCACTTAACCCTGTCTGCCTCAGTTTCCCCATCTGTAAAATAAACTGGAGAAGGAAATGGCAAACAACTCCAGTATCTTTGCCAAGAAAACCCCAAATGGAGTCATGGAGAGTTGGACATGATTGAAATGCCTGAACAACAACAACATCAACATCAAGATGAACACCATCACCATCATCATCATCATCATCATCATCATCATCATCATCATCATCATCATCACCATCATCACCATCATCACCATCATCACTACTCTGGTATTTATTTATACTACCAATAAATGGTAGTACCTAACCATAATCCAGAGTGGGGCATTATTTGGAAAGAACTTGCAAATATTAGGGCCTCATGATTCTATGAAAGTTGTAGGAGAGCGATCATGGTCCCTCATCATCCTCAGCCTAATTCCCACCCTGGTAACTCTGTGGTTTAGCTTCATACTTGAAAAAAAGAATAAAGAAAATGAAACCCAAAGGAAGAAAAGAGTTGCCATTAGATATCTAGATCATGAGTGTTCAGAATAAAAGCTGGTCCACCCACCAGAAACCCTCTATTCTGGCCTCATTAAAAAGATTGGATAGATGTCAACATCCAAATAGGAGTGTACATCTCACTTCATGCAGAATGTTTAAGTGTTCTGGCAACATTTACAAGGCATTAGAGTACCCGGCCATCCAATTTGGAAGGCAGTGCAACCTGAGTGAAACTAATTACAATGTTAGCCTAGGATCTTGGGTGGGATAAACTGGGCAGAATCAGAGTGAAGTTGTAGGCTAAGTAAGTGGTCTTCTCCCAGCTCAAGCCACTTTCCTTAGAAGTACTAAACTACATGATCCCACATCAAGAATAATAGAAATAGTGACAGCAGGTACTAGGATCTTCTCCTAGGACAAGATTTAGAAAAAAGATCATGGTAGCTAGAAAGAAGAGATTCCTTCAGATTATAGAAGAGGAGAATTGGGCTGGGGGGGAGGGGAAAGTGCAAAGTGGGAAGCAATATATATGCACCTGGTAAAAGAAAACAGAAAGGGGAAAGCTAGGGGAAAATAAAAGTCAGGAATACATTGGTGAGAAATTGTTAAGGATAGTTCAAAAGGAATTTCCACAAGAAAAGTTGTTTTATTCCAAAACAATTTAGTAAAAATAATAATAAAACAGAAAAAACTTTTAAATCCCCAAAGTGGGTAAAATGAATAAAGGGGAGAAAAAGAAGGAAGTTCCTAGATTTCTTTGTAAGTTTAAATGAAAATAACTCAGAAAAAATACTTGAGGACATTTCCCTGGTACCCATTTCAGGTATTTGCTTTTTGCAGAAGAATTTTACACCTGGAACTCATCTCAAACCTAAGACCAAACCTTTTGCAACAGAAATCCTTTAATAAGGCTATTTTCTGGAGTGGGATCTTAAGCCCCTGCTCCACTTGCATGTGACTTCCCAATGAAGTCTAAAGAGCATCTGATTTCAGCAAGTCAACTATCATTATCAGTGAAAACTTCCTTGATTTTTTCTTTACTTTTCAATAGTTTTATATTATCACACAGCCCTTGCAGCTGGACCTACCCAAAGACTACTCGGAAAGTAACCTCTAGTTTTTTTGTTGTACTTTTTTTTTTTTTTACTAGAAATCCCTGCATAAAAAATTACTTCAAATTCTCTCCATAGTTAAAATCATCCAATTTAAAGATCAATTATCTTAATAAGTCACAGTTTGTAGCCCCAAGTATCTTCTTGTTTTAAGAATTTGTCTTATGTATAACACCTATAAATCATGTACATACATGCACCTTTGAAGTAAATGCCAATTTAGCCTGTGAGCAGAACTAAAAAATTCAACATTCTCTTGTACATTACTAAATTTCACCATCCAAATTGTTCAACTGAACCCTACTACAAATGTTTTCAGGCTCCAATGCAGAACAGGAATTCAAAGCATGCATCTGAGTATTTAATGGTGTTAATTTCTGGCTGCACATACACATCAGTTTCATTTAACAATTCAGTGTCTTAGGAAAATAAAGCAAATAAATCCCTTTGAGAAGCAGCAAGCTAGGTTCTTCAGAACTGCAAGAAAAACAGTCCGGTGACTGATGCGTGGCTATTTGGAAATATACCTTAAGGTACGTTAAGTTCTGTGTTTAAATGTACTTGTTTCTTAAATATTAGGCTCTCAGACCAAAATCACAGATTCTTCACCTATTCATTTGCATATAAAAGAAAACGTATGGGAAAAAAATCCCTAACAATAAGATAGTATTCTCTCAAATGCAGATTTGTTTAGATTTTTAAATTTAAGCATGCCTGTTTAGCTTTTCAACTACAAAGCTCAATCATGCCTGGAGCAAATTTTGAATTGAAAGCAGAACTAATGAAATAAAGGTTAGTTATTATTTTTTTAAACTAGCAGGCACTTGTGAAGAAAAACAGAATTTATCTCACCTGGAAATATAGAAGGCCTTTTCTTAGGACGCCTTAGGTGAATCGGGTCCAAATTCTTAATGTTTTTTTGAAGTCTTCCTCGAATGTCATTTCCTATGAGCAACTCTGGTGGCAGGCTACTCCGTCTTGAAGATTTATGATCATTCTGAGATGCATTTAGTTTGTTCTTCGTCCTGGAATATAAATTACTGTCATCAACTGCCATCGTACATGGGTAAGCCCTCAGCAGCCAGAGTCCGAGAAGCCAATGGCAGCCGCAGCCATCCCAAGCTCTGAAGTTCTCATGCTTTACCAAACACTTGTTTGGTAAGTTTAGCAAGTTGATAGGCGTGGGCTAGACAGGTGTAGAATTACTAAGTAACCCCTCCTTTCCAACAGTTAATAGCACAGGGGAGGAGATGCATGAAAATCATTAGGTTCACAATAGTTTTCAAAAAACTCGGAAATTTGAACAAGTGGAAAGTCCCCGCAGCCCATGATGTAAGGGTCCTTATCTGTAACTTCTTAGATTCTCTGCTGCAAGACTTTGTATTTAAGAAGAAATGCCTCTGCAGTATGTATGTCTAACTTTCCCCTTTTTTAAATAGTTACTATGATTTTCCCAAGCAGCCTCATCTGGACACCGTTCATTGTAGAAGTTCTAATATCTTTGTCCTGTTGAAATATATGCACATACTTCATGATTTATGTGCATGTTCAGAACAAACTTCTGCGCTTAATAAATTTCTTATCTAACTGATAATAAAAAGGAGCCTGGCAAAACAAGATGGGAGAAGACCTGTACAGCATTATAATTATCTGTAAACAATCTTATCGGCTGTGTATGTCAAGGCTGGAGCACACCAGCAAATACTGCACTTCTTCCTTCTTCCTAAATTAACTTTTTAAGGAAGGGAGCTGCTTTGAAAAGCATCTGGCATTCGGGTCAGGAATCCAGGAAACAAGTGTTAATTCCAGAAGTGATGACAGCTTCTATGTTCTAAGAAACTGGTGACTAAAATTTTACTGTCCTGGGGAGGGGTGGGGTTCCACCTCATTTCTAATCTTTGGGGTTGCCTCAGGAAAAGGGGGCATTTAGTCTGTAGTTTCCTATTTGTGCCAATTCTTCTTCCCTTCCTCTTTTCCACATTTTATCTGGCTCATGATTCCCACTCCTCCCCTACCTATGCACATAGAACTCTTCTGTACAATTCTACCTGGCTGACTGTACACAATTCCTATCCTTGTCCTTCTTTCCTGGGGATCCCCAAGGCTAGATCAGTCAGCACACACCTCATGTCTATTAATTAGCACTGTGTCAGACTTTAGCTCTGCCTGTTCTCTTCCTATTACCTGGCATGGGTAATTAAATGCACAGAGAAGGCAGGTTATACAAAATATCCACTCATGACTAATAATAACAAATGGAAGTGGTTGCTCTCCCCTAAGGAAAAATAAATTCACTTTTGATTCTCAATCTTCTCTTTCTCTGGGTATACTTTTAATGACACAGGCATAGTACAGAATAGGTCTGAGCTTACCATTTAAAGTGGGTGCCAGCCTGCTGAAAATGTGTATAGTCAGAATGACTGGCTTTTAAAATAGAAATTCAAGGGAGCATTCAAAACCACTGAGTTGCGGAACAACTGCTGGGTTACTTAGGTTTCCTGGATGCTAAGTAGTTTTTGCTCTTTGTTAAAATTCACAAGTTGTGCCTTCTTACCTAATCAAGGCCACAGTTAAGTGGAAATCTCTTTCCCTAATTGTCCTACAGCAATGAGGTTTCTAAACCACAAAATTTTTTGAATATGAGTTTTGTTTACTATATGTATTTCCTGCATTAACAGAACCCCATAACTCTAATTTATATAGTTAGCCAATTTTATTATTAGTTCCTATGCCAGTACTATTAAACTGGGGAAACAGGAAGGGGGGCTCACAGATACTCTACCAATCAGACACACTTTGAAACAATGAGAATCCTGGAGGAAGCTACATTTTAAAGCGTATAGGTTCACAGATTTAGATACAGAACAGGCCTTAGAGCTCATTTAGGCCAGCCCTGTAATTTTACAGATGAGGAAATTAAGGCTTAGAGAGGTGACATGATTTGCTGGAAGGCACACAGGTAACTGCTACCCCAGATATACGATGACAGTACAGATTCATGAGGGATGACTATAATAATGTCAGGATTCAAACCCAAGTCCTCTGACTCTGCACACCATACTTCCTCTTGTTGAATAGAAACTGATTTTTTTATTAGTAAATTTTTTAAACACAAGATCTGATTACATGTGTATGCATATATAGTTATATAAATTTAAATACGTATTTTATATATTTATCATATATCATGATCTATTTATTGTATTTATTTATATATCTTTAAATTGGACCTATGATTTCATTGGTGTGGGGAAATTACCTCCATCAATGCTGATCCATACCTGTACTAGAACTTAAACTCAGCCTTTTCAAACTCCAAGGCCAGTTCTTTACATATGATATCATGCTCGGTCTCCATATCATAAATATCTAATGGATAGAAAATGAATAGCTTTAAGAAGACAAAGCTTTGTGGATGATTTTCAAACATCTCCCCAAAACAGCACATCCTAATATATTCTGAGAGACTAAGATGACAATGGACGGCAGATAATGTTAAACTATGCTTTTGCAACTTTCTCTGTAGACTTTCAAAAAATGATTCATTTAAAAGAATGGAGTTGTTTTGTTTTTGTTTTTTCCCCCAGCATTTTAGTTTTAAATCAAAGCCATTTCAAGGGGGCCACCATATTTAATGGAAGCATTGAAAAATAATGAGCTAACCTGGGTTTCAGCCTAAACTTTGCAATTGACCAACTTTCTGAACTTTGAAGTCACTTAATTCGTGTGTGCTTCAGTCTTTTTACGTATGAAATAGAGAAAATAATACCGACCACCTTCCAACTCATAATATTGTGAGGCTATAAATGAGATGATGTGAAAGGTATTATTAACAAACAGTGCCATACACAAATATAAATATACTATATAGTTACCCTTTTGTTTTTGTTTATAATAGGTATCCCAAAAGAACTAAGAGGCGGAGCAATCCATATCAGTGATACATCGTTACACATGCACAATATCTACATGGAACAGCCATGTTACTGATTTTTTAAGCCTATTCAATATGTAATATTTACAAGCGTCAGAGATCAAATTCAGCTCAATATGTGGTCTTCTTTATCTCTTCAAAAACTGCCTTGCCTTTCCTTTTCTTCTACCTTCCTTTCAAAATTCCGTTCACATGTTGTCTTCACCCATCAGAATATATGCTCCTTGACAGTAGAGAGTCTCTTGTTCACTTGCATCCGCATACTCAGCACTATTTATCTTCTATCTATTGGCCTAGTAAATGTTATTAACTATGAGATTTTTTAAAAAATACATTTAATTGATAATTAAATTTTAAAATTTTGTTTTACATCACCTACATTTCTCAATGTATCCCTCTTCCATTCCCTGCCTCCCCTTCCCCTAGAGGCATCCTTTATAACAAAGAGTAAAAGAAAAACATAAAATGGTTCAAGAAAACTGAACATTGCATTGAAAAAGTCTGAAGCTTTAGGCAGGGTTCCACATCCATAGTCCCTAACCTCTGCCAAAAAGCAGGGGAGGTTTTTTGGGGGATGATTGATCATAATTTCACAGCATTCAGTTTTGATTGTTTTGTTGTTCTCTCCATTTGCACTGTTGTGGTCTTTATGTGCATTGTTTTCTGGGTTCTGCTTACTTTATCAGTTGATCTAAGTCTCCCCATGCTTCTCTGTATTCATCAGATTTGATGTTTCTTATTGCACAGTAATATTCCATTATATTCATGTACCACAATTTGTTCGGCCATGGACATCTGCCTTGTTTCCAGTTCTTTGCTACTATAAAAAGTACTTCTATAAATATTTTGTATCTATGGGGCCTTTATTTTTCACATTGTTCTACTTGGGATATACACCTAAAGACATATTAGTCATTTTCTTGGCATGATTCCAAATTGCTTTTCAAAAGGGTAGACCAATTCCTAGCTCCACCAGCAATTAGTCTTTCTACCACCGTTCAAACATTGGCTATTCCCATTATTTGTCATTATTGCTAACTTTCTGTATATAAGGTGTGGTCTCAGAGTTGTTTTGATTTTCATTCCTCTTATCGTGAGTGATTTGGAGTATTCTTTCATATGGTTGTTAATAGCTTTCAATCTTTCTTTAAGAACTATTTGTTTTTACCCTTTGACTTGCCCTTATCTATTGAGGAATGGCTTTTGACAAGTAGATTTTTAATGGCTCATGGAATGAAAGAGATGAACATAGGAAGAATAAAATTCAGGGTTTTGTCATTTAAATATATTAATGATTTGATATGACAATGTCAAAATGTATTTCAAATACAGATATTCCCTTATCTATGAATTTAGATTTTAGTTACAACTTAAAAAACAATTTAACCCTCGGATATACAAAATAAAAAACCTAATAATCACATAAATTATAATTTTATAATCAGAACTAGGAGGCCACTTGTAGTCATCTGGACATTCCCAAATATTCTCTGTTTAGGAGGCCTCTATATAGATAAGACTTCTATTTAAATCTGTTTTTCTGAGGAAAAATGATGGAACAGTCTAGATGTATACTCTAAGAGGAGTACTGTCCAGCAGGAACAATTTCCTTTAAATGTATATTCTTAAATACCTAAACAGGGAAAAGGGAGGGGAAAATACCTCTAAAATATATAAATACACACATACACAAACATGTAGGTGAGTATACATATGTATATTTGACTGATAATTTTAATGATGACCAAACATAGATAAATTTAGCTTAATTCATTTTAAGTGAAAATATTCATGCCTCATAAAGTTAAACTAATCCTTCCTTCCTGAATCATCCACTTTTCTGTGACTGCCAAAAATTGGGATTTCATTTTTATGAGAGTCAAAAGAAGAATATGTCTGAGTGTAGAGGTTGAGACGCTCATAAGTTTTGATTTTCTAAATAACTCTCTAATTAAATTATATTAATATGTAATGGGAGTAATCACACTACTGGGCATGAGGTCAGAAACAGAGGTCAAATTCACACCAAAATCCTTATGTCAGCGCATTTTATGGAAACAAAGTGGGTGCTCACTGATTAATAACTTCCAAAAAACCTCAAAACAATGCTTCATGAATGCAATGGAATATTATTGTGGAGCAATTAAAGACAAATATGAGAAACTGAGGAAAGAGCTGTATGAACTGATGCAGAGTGAATGAACAGAACAAAAAGAAAAATGCCCGTATCGACCCAATAGTAAATGAAAAGATCACAAAAAGGGAACCTAACATCTGAAAAACTGTTGCCCTGAACAAAAGTTAGGGAAACATACCTTCTTCCTCTTGGAAGAAAGGTGGGGGACTACTAAAGCAGAAATATGTCTATATCTATGTACACACACACACACACACATATATACACAAAAAACAATAACAACGCTAAGACATACAAAATTGAAAACCTAATAATCACATAAATTATAATTTTATAATTAGAATGGAGGCAGCTTTTAGTCATCTTGCCACTCCCAAATATTTTCTGTTTAGGAGGCCTCTATACAGATAAGACTCTTGTTTCTTTGAGGAAAAATGATGAAACAGTCTGGATTAGATGTATACTCTAAAAGGTGTGTGTATGTGCGTGTGTATATATATATGTATATACATGTGTGTATGTGTATGTATATATATATGTGTGTATATACACACACATATTGGCAGATGAAGTCATTGTATTGAATATTTTTGCTGAACTGTTTTTCTTTCTTTACAAGATTGTGTTCACTTTGGGGGAAGAAAAAAGGGGAGCAAGATATTATCAGAAATGATTATGATGTAAAAATGACAGACATCATTAAAACACATACACACATATTCTATTTAAAATTAGGAAATTAATTTGACACTACTAGGTTGCATAAATAACACAATATGGATATTTTTGTACAAAAGCTAGGAATGCAAATTAGCCCTTTTATGGAGAGGCATGAAATTGAATAAATCTCCATTTCTAAATGCTCCACAGGCTTACTCCATATACTTTTGCCCTGGCAGATGCTATCTCATCAAAATGTCATTGATATGGTATGATCAAATCATATTTTAATGTTGGGAAAACCCACTGTACTGTCATTTGATTGATTGCCTGGGACACAAATTGGAATTTAACTATGGTACTAAACTTTCCCCAGTAATTCTGAGTGTTTGTGAACCTTCAGTTTTCTATCTCTCAAAGAGTATTTACTGTATTTTAGAGAAGGCTGATTTAATAATATGAGTGTCTCTGTATAGGTTTTCAAGTCCTTCAATACTCTCCCTATCAAACCTTCTGTCCCCTCTCTTCACTTTATAATTTCCTAATGGCAACTTTGATGTAAATTATGCATATCTCCCCAAGATTTGCACTGCTTCATAGAAAAATAAAATAAAATGAACATTATCATTCAGCCATGATTTCTCTGTGAATTTGGGCAGTTCTTAAACAATACTGCAAAAATTATTTTGCTTCTTGCTAAAAAGCTAAAATCCAACAGGCTTTTTACAACTGTAAACAGTAGAACATTCCTAGAAATGATCAACCAAAAATGTATTAGGGCTGTCAGAGTTAGTCATGCTGGCTCTAAGATCTCCCTTGGACTGAACTGTATCAAATGTTCACTTAATGAGTCCCTTTTTCTGAACTTCTTCTCAGTGTTTACTCTGGGATTTCCCTTGGATTTCCCCTTTCTCTGCCACCCAAAAACCATAAATAGCAGTTTCCCAGCTTCTTCCACTGTTGGACAACTCTGGTAGCTTTCTCTTCTACTGAGCTGGCATCCACCTCCCTGTAACTGTCTTCCTCTGGTTCTAGTTGCGACTTTTGAAACAACAGAGAGAGAGAGTCTAATTTATCTTCTGCATGACAATCCTTTGAATATTTGTAGATAGTGAGGTTCAAACGTGTCTTCTTCTCTTCGGGCAAAACATTCCAAGTTTTTTCAACCTCGTCTGATCCTCACCATGCTGGTTTTACTTCCTCTGGCTACAATCTAGTCTGCCAATGTCCTTATTAAATCTTGGTTCTCAGAACTGGCAAGGTATGGTGGAAAGAACTTGGAATTAGCAATCAGAGACTCTGGGTTCAAATCCTAGTTATTTCATGTAAAGCTTATGTGACCTTGGGCAAATCATTAACCAGTCACATGGTTAATCATGAGTCCCCATCTGGAACTGCTTTTCCTCATCTGAAAAAAAAAGGTGGGGAAGAAGGTGACTTCTAAGCTTCTTTCTAGCCCTAAATCTATGACTCTATGACCTCCCCCCAAAAAATTCCAGATGTAATCTGATGGCCACAAAATGCAGTAGGATTATCTTTCTTGATCTGAATATCCTACGTCTTTTGATGCTACCCAAGACTGTATTAGTTTTCTAAGCAATCACATCATATTATTGCATTGTAGTCAAGTGAACTTCCTGGGTCTTTAAAATAATTTTTAAAATGTGAAATTATGAATTGAATCATCAACAAATATTTTAAATATGCAAAGAACAAGAGAACTATTAAAAATCTTTATGATCTTTTTAGTTAAATTTAACAAGGTAGTAACAAAATTATCTAGAGTCCCCTTTTGATTTTTTTGCTTTCTTTTTTCATTTTCCAAGTTTTTAAAAATACAAATTACTAATATGCTGTGTCTCCTCCACTTCTACTTATGCAATTGACTTGTTTTAAATCCAGAATATAGGATTTGGCATTTATCCCAGTTAAATTTCATCACGTTGAAAGTATTACCTCCTGACTATACAAAATAGTCTCAAACCTATTTGTAATTTTAAAAGCTAGAAATAATGATGTGCTTTGGAAAATAAAAATTCAGCAGGTTTGCTTATTCCATGTGACATATTTCATAAAAAAGTATTTGCTTGGCAACCTATGTAGAAGCTCCCAGACTGTCTATACATTCCTTCACATAGGTTTTAATTAAATAAAAACCCTGTTCACCAGGAAACAACTACGTCTTGGTTTCCTGGTCTATATAAGAGGTTAGTCTTTACTTCCTTCACCAAGAGTTTGTGTGGATTAAACTAATTAATGACTGAGCTTCTTAAATGAAAGGTGCTGGAAGAGTACAAAGTAAAAATAACAATCACAGTATGCTTAGAATCTATAAGGATCCACAAAGATGCTTAGTATCACACTGCCAGTTGAATTTATACCTTTATCATTCAGGGATAGTTTATACAACGCTATGTTGGGAATTAGGATCTATGTGTACCATTTGATTCTGTTACCTTCTCCATGGATGACTTGGAGTAAATCCCTTTATCATTCACTGCCTCAGTTTTTCCATCTATAAAATAAGAAAGACAATAGTGTATCTGTTCCCAGAACATCTGACTAGGGATGTGGGTAGACTGCATGTCTGTGAAGTAGTTTGGGCTTAACTGAAGGGTTAACTGAAGTACTATTTAAATACATTACTATTCCTATTATTTTGAATCTGATTAAATAGGCATAATTTTTTAAAAAAAATGAATGCATGCTCCAGTATTCTGTAAACTGTTTTTGCTTGGGTTAAATGAGGGCTACAGCTTAAGAGAGACAAGCAGGCTGTTTCAGTCTGAGTCTCTCGAGTTCTCTACACCTGGATGATGTCACTGCCATTCCATAGCCTGGTCTTGAAGGCTCAGAAATCTGTTCTTATCGATTCATCTGGTGATAAACAGGCTTTAGGAAACCGATTCACATTAATAAATTTCCACAGGACTCTGACATAAGCAATTTGTTAATTGACAGTGGAAGATGTATCTGGCACAAGAACTGGAATGAGTTGTCTGAACTGAGCGCTCCCTCTGGGTGACTAAAGGTGGAAAAAAACCAACTACAGAATCAGAAGGCTGCTGTGTGAGTCTAGAAAGCCAAACTACATCTTGATTTTGTATAGAGCTAAAAAATAACTGGTACTTTTTCTTCTTAATTAAATTAGAATTTTAATGTTAGCTGCCTCAGAGACAATCTTACTAAAGCGAAGCTGAATTTTTTACTCCATCATATGGGCCCTAAAATCCAAGATGTTTTGTGCTACCCTGTTTGTCTAATCCTTCCTGGTCCAAAAATTTTTTTCCTTGGAAAAGAAAATATTATATGAGTTGTTTTGCACTGTCATGGTCATTATCCCATCCATGCTGAGAAGTGAATTCTGTTCCTTCCTTGATCCATTTCTTGTTTCTAAAATCCTTTAAAAAATCCAACAATCCTTTTGTTGTTTTTAGAGTTATCCTTAGCATCAGCTTATTCTGAGCTTTAATAATCCCTTTTTTGTTCTGCTGTATTTTTTGGGGGGGGGTGGTCCTAGACCTGTGATTTCATGGATGTTGAGAACTCCCAGTGAGATGGCTACTTCTTCTAATGTAGATTAGCTGTTGCTCCGCAATTTGTAATCTTAGAGATTTGCTAGGAGCAATTACAGGAGAAGTTAGATAAGCTCCCAAGTAATGATCTAAAAACTTTTGGTTTGAAGAATTTTAGAGTCAGTCACTGATCTTGGATGGTGTTGGTGCAGTACCTGGGCCAGAAGAGCTCTGCAGGGCTCTTCCAGTTCTATGATTCAAATAGCTTTCTTCACAACAAACCATCTGACCTTTCTGAACATAAAAAGTAGGGCAAATATCTATAATAGCGTTAAAATTCAGAAAAACAATATAACTTATTTTAAAATGTGTTGTAGACTACTTATTAATTGTCAGAAAATCAGTGGCAGTTAACATTTTCTCCTAATCAATGTAGTTGCAGGTCAAGTGTTTTAATAGAGGCCTAATCTTACGACAAATAGAATTCGGTGTACTTGAAATGTGACATTTTATTCATTGGGTTCTCTTTATTCCCTGCAATTTCAGTTCCAGCTATGCATATGTGAAAATATTTTTAAAGGGAAAGTGCTAACGTGCTGCTTGGTCCCAGAAGGAAGGACCTATTACACACACACACACACACACACACACACAGACAGACACACACACACACACACACACCCCTCTATCACAGTGATAGTACATAGTGTACTAAATAAAAGCTGGTTGATTGCCTGATCAACAGGAAGTTATGGAGAGGCAGATTTCAGCTTACTACAAGGAAAAACTTTTAACAATTGAAACTCTCCAAAATGGCCTTGAGAGGTTGGGTGTTCTATGGTACTAGAGGGAGTAGACTGTTAAGAATGTCATAGAAAGGATTCATGGTTTAGGTGGGATTATACTAGATTGCTTTTATGGTGCCTCCCAAATCTGAAACTCTGGGACTACATTTATCATAGTACTATTATCTTGCTGCTTGTATTATACATACATACATACATACATACATATATATATATATATAATATTCTCAAATAATTTCCTACCACAAAACATACTCCTTGATTAATACTCTAATCAATAAATGCAGAATCAAAGAATTCGACCTGGAAGGGTCTTTGGAAGCCCTATAGTCTAACTTATTTTATAGATGAGGAAATTGAGGCCCAGAGAGGTTAAGTGATTTGCCTAAGGGTATACAGGTATTAACTAGTTGAGATGAGAGTCTAGGTCCTCCTGACTCCACAGATAGTACTTTCTCCCACTCCCAGATGCATTCTAATCTTTCCAGTTCCGAGTCATTGTCAGCTTCTTCTTGTCTTTTTCTTCAGTTATCCAATTTCACTATACCTCAACTAGTTTTCTTCCTTTGCCTTTACCCTTATTTGTAGAGTCTTTTTTTTTTACCCCATCACCAGAGAAACCACTGAGTCATGTGAGACATTAAGGTGTCTTTCTAGTTCTTCTCCTCTCATGGGGTTGAAGAAAAACCACCAATTTCTTTGTTTCTCTTTCCAAGAATTAAATTCAGAGGCAAGAAAGCCAAACTACATCTTGATTTTGTACAGCATTAAAAAATAACTGGTACTTTTCCTTTTTAATTAAATTAAAATTTTAGTGTTAGCTACCTCAGAGACAAATTTACTGAAGGGATGCTACATTTTTTACTCTGTAATATGGGTCCTAAAATCCAAGATGTTTTGTGCTAGGGCGTTCCCAATCTCTAGTTTTTTAAGGCATGGTTAATGCTAATTCATATCTTGTAAGCAACAAAATAAAGTACTCAAAGGTACTAGTTTAAACAGTGTAGTTCTCCTATCCATAAAACCCAGATATTGAATCCAAACTTAACATAAGCTAGATTGCCATCTTCTGACTCAGCTAACAGTGAACATCCTAGAGATACAATTAAAACATGAAATCAGAAAGTTACCCTTCCTCTAGTTTAGGAATTCTTGACTTTTCTTTTGTCATGAACCCCTCTGATAGTGTGGTAGAGCCTATAGACCCCTTCTCAGAATAATATTTTAAATGTATAAAATAAATTATATAAGGTTACAAAGGAATCCAATAATATTGAAGTATGGTTATCAAATACATTTTTAAAAAATTTTGGGGGGGCTAGGCAATGGGGTTAAGTGATTTGCCCAGGGTCACACAGCTATAAGTGTCAAGTGTCTGAGGCTGGATTTGCACTCAGGTCCTCCTGACTCCAGGGCCAGTGCTCTATCCACACAAATACATTTTTTAAAGGTTTGCAGACCCCAGTTAAAAACACCTGTTCTAATTCCTTAAACCAAATTAAAATTTCTTTGAGCAATTTTAATGGCCAAAAGGGCTCACACAGGGAGGCAAACAAGTCACTGATGGCAAGTACCTTGCAGAACAGAAGCAGAGCTAATATCCAAGTGGTGGGGGTGGGAGTCCCAGCCCCAGCCCCTTTCAGGGACTGAGTTTAGAGCCTTTTTTTGGCCTCAGAACCTTACTGATACAGGTGAAGGCTTTTGTCTTCTATCACCAAATTTGTCTGAGAGAACAATGTCTAAGACCCCCATTATCACTGAGACCACAGGTAGGTGGCAGAGGTAGAAGGCTGGGGGGTGGGATAGGGAGTGACAACAGCTATCACCTAGGCCAATTCCCCAACATCTATTCCTCCTCTGTGACATCACTGAAGCACCAAGTAGGGTTTCAAAGCTGGCACCTCGTACTGACTAGATTGAGGAGGTGTGGGAAAAGGATACTGAATTTAAAGTCAGAGTACTAGGGTGACTGCCTCTGATGCTTACTAATTGGGTAACCTTGACCAAGTTGCTTAATGTTTCTGGGTTGCAGTTTCCTCATCTTTAAAAATGAGGGAGTTGGACAACTTCCAAGGCCTATTTCAGCTTAAAATTATGCTACAGTAGATATGAACTCTAATATGAAGCCTGAGCACCTTTAACCTACAGCCACAAGTAGAAGCATTAACAACTCTACCCTGCTCCAAGCTCAGGAAATGCCTCGGTTTTCTGTAATCATTGAGAAACCAGACTCTAGTCTGCACTCTGCCTCCTCTAACATTAGACCTCACACACGAGGTCCTCCCAAGAGCCAAATACCTGCTTCATGGTCTCTGTGCATAGACTATCTTCTGGACATGGGTCATCCATTTTGAGTTAAGGCAAAGTAATTGGTTCACCTTCTAGATAAAAGGAACTAGTTTACCCCTTTCCTTCCTTGGTGTTTGGAGAAAGGAAAGATAGCCTCTATCACTCTAGTACCTTGGAGAGGGGTGGAAGTCTTAGTCCTATGGTGAGCAAACTCCCACCTACTTTCCTAATCCTTGTGATTTAGAGGCACAGTTTGCTAAGGTGAATACGGCTCCTTGTTGCTACTTATTCCTCATTTCCACACAGTCAGCTCAGCCCTGTCCCCCTTCCAGTGCTTGACCGTCTATGCTCTCTTTTTTCCATTGGTCTTAAAAGTTGACTTTATGGCCCCTTTCACCAGCTTGCCTATGGGAACCAACATTCTGATTTATAGATTCAGTTATTCTGACCATCCACCTTTCACAGTCCTTTTTGAGAACTCTGATGTAGGGAATTAAGAACTGGACTCAGAGCAGGGAAGATCAAGGTATGACATTTATTGATTGTGTGACCCTAAAAAAGTCCTCTCTGAACATCAGTTTCTTCACTTGTAAAATGCGGAGAATACTATTCATAGTACCTACCCCTTAGGGTCATTGTGAAGATCAAAGGAGATTTTATGTATACATGTATATACACACACATATGCATATGCATATATGTACATATATAATTTGCAAACTTTAAAGTGCTAAATGTCAGTTTATTACCATTGTTATTACCATTTTTATTGATCTTATACTAACAAACCCTGCTTGAGAAATTCATGCAATAGTTAGCATTTATATAGCTTTTTAATATTTACAAAGTATTTTATATATATGTATGTGAATAGAGAAGTAAAGACAAGCTGAAGTGAGGAAGGAGAAAACAATAATAACTATGGGGATCAGGAAAGGATTTTTCACAGGGGGTGGCACATGAACCAAGCCTTGAAGGAATCAAGGGATTCAAAAAGACAAAAGTGAGTAGGAAGTTCATTGGAGGCACTGAGGGGCTGTCTGGGCAAAGGTTCACACGAGGGGGATGGAATGCTAAGTTTGCAAACTTATCTGGCTGGACTACAAAGTGTGTATAGAGGAATAATATGAAATAAGTCTGGAAAGTTAGAATGGAGACAGATTGTGAAAAGTGTCAAATACGTACCAATCTGAGGAGTTTGCATTTTATCCTAGAGGCAATAGGGAGCTACTGAAGATATTTGAGTAGAGGAGTCATTCGATCAGACCTATGCCTTAGGAAGATAATTTGACAGTTGTGTGGAGAATGGATAGGAGATATAGGGGAGAATGGAAGCAGGGAAGTAAATGAAGAGGCTGTTGCCATAGTTTACATGTAAGCTGGTGAAGAACTGAACTATAATGATGACCACTACTGGTTAGGGAATGAAAGAGATGGATTCCAGGCATGTTGTGAATATAGAATTGATAACATTTGGCAACTGGTTGGGTATGGGAGAAGGAAATGAAAGAGTAAAGAATAACTATGAAGCCATGAAGCTAGATGCCTAGAAGGATGATGGGGCCCCTAAATATAAATGGTGAAGCTGGGGAGATTTAGAGAGGGAGATAATCACTTCCATTTTAACTATGTTTAAGTTTGAGATACCCATGGGACTTCCAGATGGAAAATTCTAGCAAGAAGATACTACAAGGCCCCTTTTGGGAAAAGGAGCCACCATTTTGTACTGGTGCATTGTACAAGAAGAAAAAGCCTCATGTAACTACAGATTATCACCAATATGGTGCACCATGGGTCATAGATTCCAAAAACATACCCATAAAACCATAATATTTTACAGCTAGAAGGAATTTTAGACATAGCCTTTACTTAGAGGATCTAAAACTCACAGCATCCATAAATATAACCTAGTCCAAACCCCTCATTTTATAGATGAGATGACTGAGGCCCAGAGAGATTAAGCAACTGTGTGTCCAAATCCACACAGGTTAAAAGTGTCGGTGCCAGGGTCTGAGTCCGAGTCTTCTCATTCCAAATCTAATGCTTTCTCTACTACAAAAATTTTTAAAATATTGACTGTGTTTCCTTTAGGCTGTCTATATTGTATGGTTTGGTCTCACTTGGGTTCCCCCTCTAGTGCCCACTGAATTCCTGTAGAAGTTGATGAAATTTCAGAGGGTTATATATTTCTTTTCATTCCTTCTATTTCCTCTATGTGCTATGTCTAAGTGCCAGAGAGTTATCCATTCACACATTCAAAGAAACACAAATACAAGTGATGCATCAGTAAAAGAAAAGGAGGCTTGAGCAGGCCAAGCCATGAAAGCCATTCGAAGCACCCTGAAGCATTTAGGCCAAAGGCTGACATGAAGCAGAAAGATTCACCCTGTCCACAGAATGCTGGATCTTCTGGTTCACAGCTAGTCAAAAGGTCTGGCTCCTGATACTTTCATTGCTCGTGTTTCATGATCACAGTGAACGCAACAAATCTGAAGGAGAAAATTAACTTCTCTAGTCATGCTAAAAGGAAAATTAATCTGAGTCTTTTATCTTTCAGTTTTCTTATGGATTCCAAGGAACAAAAGGCAGGCTTGTGCAAGAAGCATAATGTCATTCCAATGTAAAAGGCAGGAGGGACAAAGTACCAAGAGTAGCAAAAGAAAGGGGAGAAGGTAAGCTGATTCTTTCACCCACCAGCAATTTACCCAAGTTCTGTGGTTCTTCCATCTACCTACAAGCTACCTCAGCATGATGTCTGAGAGGTGTGTAGCATAATGGATAGAAGGTTGGAATTGGATTATTAAAACCTGGGTTCAAATCCTGATTCTTACACTTACTAGCTATGTGACCAGAGGCAAAACTCTGGGCCTATTTCCTCATCTGTAAACAGAGAACTGATAATATCTGTAGCACCTACCTCATAGGTGGTTCAAAAGAGATAATGCACATAAAGCATTTTGAAACTTTAAGGAGCTATATAAATGTTAATTATTATTATCATTATTTTTGGAGGCAATGGGGGTTAAGTGTCTTGCCCAGGGTCACACAGCCACTGTTAAGTGTCTGAGGCCGAATTTGAACTCAGATCCTCCTGACTCCAGGGCCAGTGCTCTATCCACTGTGCCACCTAGCTGCCCCATAAATGTAAATTACTGTTACAATCCCTGTCTCACTTCTCTTGTTTCATATAATACATCTCTTACACTGCTCCTCTGCCCATATAAAGCACCCATATACTTTGTAAGTATATGTGAGAACTACCAGGGAAGGAAGTTGCTAAAATAATTCTGGGAGATTTAAGAAATCTTAAGATATTAGAGAGCTTGATTATCATTAATAGTTCCTAAATTTTTTACATGAACAAGAAAAGAAGGAAAAATTACTAAATTTTGATCATATGAGTTCAATGGTGACTTTACATGGACAAAGGACACCGTTCTGTAATTAGTAAACACAATTTATGTTAACGAGTGATCCAGATTTTTATACTAGATTCCCAAAGTGAAAAAGACCATGGTTCCTACTAATTACTATATAGACAGTATCTGTGGTATCATTCTTAGGTCAGGATAAAATTTAGTATTGACAGGGCCAAAAAAAAATTTTAATAAAAATGATGTTTAATTATAAAATCATGAAATTTCTCAGAAAAGGAATTTAAAGTAAACTTACAAAATATATGTTAGGTTTCAAGAAGGGAGAGAGCAAAAAAAAAAAAATGAACAGAGAAGGCTCCTGAAAAAATTGTTGGACACAAAATTGTAGCTCAGTAAAGAGGCCCTGTCTTAGTGTTCAAAGACCTGAGTTCAAGTTCAGATTTTGACATTTAGTGGCTGTGTGATCCTAGACATTATATCACCCCTCTGCTTCATTTTCCTTATCCAGATAAAGGGAGATAATAATACTAACTCTTATTATATCTGTGACTTTGAGCAAATCCCTTCATCTCCCTGGGCCTCAATATCCTCATCTGTATAATGATGTGACTGGGTGAAATGATTTCTAATTTAGCTCTAAATCTATGATCCTCTGAACTAGCTGACAAAGTTATTGTAAGAGGTTATTGTACAATAATCACCATTTATATAGTGCCTACTATGTGCCAGGTATTGTGCTAAGTGCTTTTTTTAAAAAAAAAATTATCTCATTTGAGATAATATAATAAGGAAATTATAATAAGGAAAGCACTTTGTAAATTGCTATATAAATGTGAATTTATTACTATCCACCTTCAATTAATTTAAGACTGGAGAGAAAATTTTTCTATAACCAGTGAATTTTCTCATTCAACACATTTGTTCCCATTCTTGAAATCTTTTCATGTAGCATCCTGATTTTCTTTACATATTTTTGAGCGGAGATAGAGGAGATACCTGAGGGAATTCTTACTGAATTAATCAATCAGAGGTATTTCAACTAGGTGTAACGGTGTGTTGGGATTGGTTGAAGAAACTCAGTCATGTCTTCTGGATCTTCCATAAAATATGAAGCCAATTTGGAGCCCTCTATTCAAGTATCTGACAGCTTAGAGGGGAGAGCAATTTTAGCCAGGCTCCTGAAAGGGAAATAACTTGGGAGGATGGGGGAAGGAATAGTGTCTTTGGTCTTTCCTTCTCTCCCACCTCCCCTTGAAGTCCTTGTGAACGTAAGAGGGTCAAAAGATTTGGAGATCTCATTAGCATCCTGGCAGTGTCCCAGGAATAAGTGATTGGTATCAGTGTCTTGCATTAGGATTTGAGGACAAACTAGACACAATGGGAAAAGGCAGCTTCAGGACTTTACAAGGAACCCAGCAATAAGTTACTGCACCATCTTGAGAACGCCAGGAAAAGGACTTCCAGGAGTTGTGATTTACACCCTTCGCCACATAAACTCCAAGGGTGAGGCCACTTCCACTGGATTCTGTATTTGTTTGTAGGATAGTTCCCTCCACCCCCAGCTTGGAGGGATATTTTGTGCCAAGTCTTCTAACTGTACCACATCAGTAAATATCCCTTTGTAAAAGCTAATTCAATTAGGCTAACATATTGATTGATAATCACTGAAGGAAGTAAACCAGTAGAGGCCCATAAGTTTCATCATTAGAAAGGTACTCCTACATACACACATACACACACATACACATCCCTCAGGGTCCCCTAGAACTCTAAAAAGAGTTCTCTGAAGGAGAAGTAACAGCCGCCCTCCCAGGGACCTAACTGGCCTGTTTGAATTGGGGTTGGGAGAATAATTATAGAATCTGAGCTCAATTTCTAAACTGAAGGATATCACTTCATGTTAGGATCCAAACCTTCTCATGGGGTCAGTGAGAAGTGATTGCATGTTAATAATATCCACTAGATATTAAACCTATTTTCACAAAGGGCCAATACCATGGCAGTGCAGGTCATAGACTGGTTTTTTCAGTCACTCAGCTCTGGTGAATGATATTATCAGAGATGCTATCTTTCTTTTTTTCTTCTTCTTTTTTTTTAAACTTGGCATGTGATTTCAATGTTGTAGCAATGTCTAGATAAGGATATTCCATCTACCAAAGCAGCTGCTATGCAATGTATCATCTTATTTTTTAATATTTTTATTTCATTAAATATTTTTCCAATTAATCATTTTTACACTCATTTTTAAATTTTTTGAGTTCCAAATTCTCTCCCTCATCTTTGAGAAGGCAATGACTTTGATAATGATTACACATGTGAAGTCACCCAAAACATATTTCCATATTAGCCACATTGTGAAAGAAAACACAAACAAAATAAAACAATGAAAATAAAGAAACTAAAAGAAAATATGGCATTCTGCATTCAATGTTCATCACCTCTCTCTGGAAGTGGATAGCATCTTTCATCGTGGGTCCTTTGGGTTTGTCTTGGTTCATTGTCTTGATCAGAGTTTTTCCATAGTTGGTCATCTTTACAGTATTGCTATTATTGTCCTCTTGATTCTGCTCAAGTCACTTTGCATGAGTTCATATAAGTCTTCTCAGGTATTTTTAAAACTATCCTGTTAGTCATTTCTTACAGTACAATAATATTCCATCACCAGCATATAGCATAACTTGTTCAACCATTCCCCAATTGATGGAAATCCCCTTGGTTTCCAACTCTTTGCCACCTCTAAAAGAGCTGCTATAAATATTTTTGTACAAATAGATCCTTTTCTTTTTTCTTTGATCTCTTTGGGATACAAACCTGATAGTGGTACTGCTGGGTCAAAGGTTATGCACAGTTTTATTGGTAGTATACAAAAATTCTGATGATTTATGTGGGTTTCTTTTATATTCTTCAACCTTGCTGAAGTCGTTCATTGTTTCAACTAGTTTTTAGTTGATTCTCTAGGGTTTTCTAAGTATATCATCATAACATCTGCAAAAAGTAAAAGTTTTGTTTCCTTATTGCTATTCTAATTCTTTCAATTTCTTTTTCTTGCCCTATTGCCATAAGTTAGCATTTCTAGTACAATATTGAATAACAGTGGTGATAATGGACATCCTTGCTTCCCTCTTGATCTTACTGGGAAGATTTCAAGTTTACCCCCATTACAGATAATGTGTGCTCTCAGTTTTAGAGAGATACTACTTATCATTTTTAGAAAGATTCAATTGATTCTTATGCTTTCTAGTTTTTTTTAAAATAGGAATGGGTATTGTATATTGTCAAAGGCTTTTTCTTCATCTAGTGAGATAATCACGTGATTTTTATTGTTTTTGCTATTAATTTGGGCAATTATACAGATAGTTTTCCTAATATTGAACCAGCCCAGCACTCCTGGTATAAATCCCACCAGCTTACAGTACATGATCTTTGTGATATATTGCTATAATCTCCTTGCTAATATTTTGTTTAAAATTTGCGAATTGATATTCATTATGGAAATTGGTCTGTAGTTTCTTTCTCTGTTTTTGCTCTCCCTGGTTTAGGTATCAAAACCACATTTGCGTCATAAAAGGAATTTGGTAGGATTCCTTCTTTGCCTATTTTTTCAAATAATTTATGTAATATTGGGATAAATTTTTCCTTAAATGTTTGGTAGAATTCACTTGTGAATCTAACTGGTCCTGGAGATTTTTTCTTATGGAGCTCATTGATAGCTTGTTCAAATTCTTTTTCTAAGATAGGGTTATTTAAGTGTTCTATTTTCTTTTCTGTTAATCTGGATGATTTATGTTTTTTGTAAATATTCATCCATTTCACTTAGATTATCATTTTTACTAGCATATAATTGGGCAAAATAACTCCTAATAATTGCTTTAATTTCATCTTTATTGGTGGTACATTCACCCTTTTCATTTTTGATACTAGTAATTTGGTTTTTGCTTTCTTTTTAAAAATCAAAGTAATCAATAGTTTATCTATTTTATTGTTTTTTTTCACATAACCAGCTCCTAGTTTTATTTCTTAGTTCAATGGTTTTCTTACTTTCACTTATATCAAACTCTCCTTCAATTTTCAGGATTTCCATTTCAGTGTCTAATTGGTGATTTTTAATTTATTCTTTTTCTAGTTTTTTTAGTTTCATGCCCAATTCAGTGATCTGTTCTTTTTCTCTTTTATTGGTGTACACATTGAGAGTTATAAATTTTCCCTTAAGTATTGCTTTGGCTATATCCCACAAATTTTGGAATTTCATCCCATTGTTGAAATTCTCTTTAATGAAATAATTGTTTCTATGATTTGTTTTCTTGCCCATTCATTCTTTAGGATTAGATTATTTAGTTTCCAATGAACTTTTAATCTATGCTTCTATGGCTCTTTATTAAATGTAATTTTTGTTGCACTATGGTCTGAAAAGGATGCATTTAATATTTCTGCTTTTCTGAATTTGATTGTGAGGTTTTTATGTCCTAGTACATAGTCATTTTTTTGAAGGTGCCATGTATAGCTGAAAAAAAGGTATGCTCCTTTCTATTCCCATTCAGTTTTCTCCCGAGGTCTATCATATTTAAGTTTTCTAAGATTCTATTCGTCTCCTTGACTTATTTCTTATTTATTTTATGGTTAGATTTATCTAGCTCCGAGAGGGGAAAGTTGAGGTTTCCCACTAGTATAATATCACTGTCTATTTCCTCCTATAATTCATTTAACTTTTCCTTTAATAATCTGAATGCTATGCTATTTGGTGCATGTATGTTTAGTATTGATATTATTTCATTGTCTATGGTTTCTTTTATCAAGATGTAGTTTCCCTGCTTATTCCTTTTAATTAGGTCTATTTTTGCCTTTCCTTTGTCTGAGATTATGATTGCTACCCCTGCCTTTTAAACTTCAGCTGAAGCATAATAGATTCTACTCCAGCCCCTTATTTTAACTCTCATGTCTCTCTGTTTCAAGTGAGTTTCTTGTAAACAACATATTGTTAGATTCTGGTTTCTAATCCATTCTGCTTTCTGCTCCCATTTTATGGATGAGTTATGGCAAGTCACTTCTGTTTCAGTTTCCTCAACTATAAAATGAGGATAATGATAGCACCTATTTCCCAGGGTTGTTGTGAAGATCGAATGAGATAATATTGTAAAGACTTAGCACAGTGCCTGGCACACTGTAGGGACTATGCCAATGCTTATTCTCTTAACCTTCTACAAGCCTGCTTGACGGACAGGACCACTTCCCAGATTGGAGCAAAGTACTTGCCTGAGTTTACCAGCCCTTCTAAAATTATTGGGACCCTTCTGGGCCACACCCATTCTTCAGAAGATTTAAATTTAAAAAGGCCTTTGTCTGCTACAGAGTTTTAATGTATAAAGAAATTCAAAGATCCATCCTTTGGCTTCAGACAGTAAGGCATAAAAACAGACATAAAAACAGAAGAGGGGAGAACGTCAATAAAGAAATTAAAGTCAAAATAACTGCTCTCAGTTGGGTCATTTCTCTAGTGAAAGCTTTATTCAGGGATAAAGCCATAAACCTACCATGCTTTCACATAACTCATAATTCATTACATATAAGGGAAATGAATGTTGTATAGAATGATGCCTTTGAGAGAGTTCCTACATTTTACTTGGACTCAGATTGTTTTCATCATCAAAAATACAACAGAGGAAATGAGACTCTAAAATCCTTACTCTATTGGAAGCACTGCCCTACTCATGCATTCAATTCAACAAACATTTAAGAATCAACTAGGTGATGCTCTCAGTTTAAATCCAGCCTCAAACACTAGGTGTATGAACCTGGGCAAGTCACTTAACCCTGTTTGCCTCAGTTTCCTTATCTGTAAAATAGAGATAATAATAGCACCTCCCTCCCAGGGTTGTCCTAAAGATCAAATGAGATAACATTTGTGAAGCATTTAACACAGAGTTATATAAATGTTAGCTAATAGCTATGTGCAAGGTAGTATACTAGGTTCGGTGGAATGGATACAAATGCAAACCCATGCCCTCAAGGGGTTTACAATCCACTGTCACTCAACAAACTTCTTTGAATCACTCAACAAAACAACTGATGAACTAGAAAGTGGGCAGAGGACACTAACTGGTACTAAGAGATGGAAAATTCAGATAAGGTACAATCCTTTCCTAGGTAAAGTTTATTAAAATTTGCATTTACAGAACTCAATGGGAAAGCAATTCCTATTACAAAATACTTTAATTTACAATATAATTCACCTCTACATGCAGTGTTTAAAAATTTTATTCAATATAAAAAGTCTATGTACTCGCATCTTTTCCAGGACTGAATTCATTTCATAAAGCAAAGTACACTAACATTAACTGATGGAGTCAATTTAAACACCAAGTTACCCAGTTAAAAGCCTAACTGAAACCAAGACTTCCGAAGGCTTACAAAGCTTATTTTCAAAAAGGGGTCTGCTGATTCTGGCTACACTGATTTGTGCCTTACTGCTTTCCCATCTAACTTTTAGTGTTACAAGCCACAGCATGAAAAGGGAAAATGATGTAGAGAATAGAATCAGAACCAGGCTATTGGTGTTTATTAATTAAGCACCTCTTACCCAATTTGTTCCTCTCTTTCCCTCAACTCCTATTATACTGGTTACTGGCCTGGCTCCTAAAAGTGAAATTCAAGCTGCTGGCAGTCCTTCTGACTGACTTTTGGATAAAAGTTCACCCAGGGTCAGGAAGAACAATGGTATTCAGGGTGGTGGAAGAGCAGTTCAAAGATGGAACACTGTGGGAGCAGGATGTGGGCTCTGTACCAGGGTGGGCTGAGCTTTGACTCTGCCTGTGAACTCCCTCCACTGGGGGCTGTGCCTATAAGACAGGTGTTGCTAGGCCATCTGAAATCCTAGTACCCAAAGCTCACTATAGGGGGATCTGCACCTATATGTGAATAAACAGTAGGGTTATTTATTCAGCCTGTGTCAACACAATCTAACCTCTATCCCACAGAAAGGGAAAGAACTGTGATCTTATTCTGGAGTCCTGGCAATTCTACTTGGCTCCATGCCCCACAATAAAAACTTCCCAAGAAAGGAGTTTTCTTCAATGTTTGTTTCAGGATTTTCTAGAGAAGGAGCTTTTCAGGCCTCAGTATAAATTCTTAAAAGTCACACACCATTAAAAAGGGGGAGATGGGGTTAGCATCAACAACCACACCCCCAGGAAAGCGAGATTCCTGTTTCCAAGCTTCTCCTAACTGTGACCTATTTAAAAGGCATAGTCATTGGGCTCCTTTGACCTCTGACACTTGGACAGAGAGGCAACCCCAAAGCCCATTCCAATTGGCTTGTAGGAATTCAGGAATCTAAGCCAAAGGCAGTGCATGCCTTGGCTGGTTGAACAAGGTATCCATTTAAAAGCAGATTTCCTTTAGAGTCATTTTGCAATCTCAGAAGGCTGATTTCAGTAGGTCCACCTATAAGACTCATGGTACAGTGCTTATGGAAAATGCGCTTGGAATTTGTAATAAAGTAAACAAAAGCACAGATTTTCTGGCAATCTCTCACCTCCCCTCACCCAAAAGAAAATTAGATTATGTAGGCAGGAAAATAACAGTATTATGCAGCCTTGAAGTGTGTAAAAAGGCAGGCTTTCTTCCTTACCTTTCCCATATCTCCAATCTAAATCCAAGAATTCACACAACTGAAGCTGAAATAATAAGGAAAATAAGAGGGACCGACCGTCTCTTCTGCATCGAGCAGTTATGTTGTACAGTGCATAAGGTGATAGATCTGGAGTTCAAATTCTGTCTCAGACACTTACTAGCCTTGTGAACTTGTACAAGTTACTTAACCTTGCTTTGCCTCAGTTACCACATCTGTAAAATGGGGATAATGGCACCTACCTTCTAGGGTTGCTGTGAGGATCAAATCAGATAATAATTGTAAAGCACTTTGTAAACCTTAAAGCACTATATAAATACATGAATATGATAATGGTGGCAAATACAATAATGGAAGGGGTCTGGTCTCCACTCATGTATTCAAACATTCAATTTAATAAAGACTTAAGGGGCAGTTAGGTGGCACAGTGGATAGAGCACTGGCCGTGGAGTTAGGAGGACCTGAGTTCAAATCTGGCCTCAGACTTATAACACTCACTAGCTGTGTGACTCTGGGCAAGTCACTTAACCCCAATTGCCTTACCTCCCCCCCCCTCAAAAATAATAATAAACCTTGGGGCAGCTAGGTGGGCAGTGGATAGAGCACCAGCCCTGGAGTCAGGAGGACCTGAGCTCAAATCCGGCCTCAGACATATAACACTTACTAGCTGTGTGACTCTCTGGGCAAGTGACTTAATTCCAATCACTTAAAAAAAATAAAAATAAAGACTTAATAAGTACTGAGGTTGAGTTTTCACAGATGAAAGGGTATAGACCAGGAGCTTACAATCCAAAGGAAGGATATGATACAAACACAAATAAGTATGAAATAAAGTAGAATGCGATAGAGGCAAAGGAGAGATAAAGACCAAGCATTTTAGGAAAATGTTAAGTGGGAGTGATCACCTTCAGTTGGATGGGAGGTGAGAGGGGGAGGGCATTAACTCCTGTGATAAATTAAGGTTTAATGAAGTTGCACAAGAACTGGGCCTCAAAGAAATGGAAGTATTTTTACCAAGGGGAGGAAGGAAAAATTATTTAGATACAAGACCCATGTGAATGTACAGATGGGAGAAGAGTAGACAAGTGTTGCTGAAACATAAGGGAGGTAACAGGGGCTGGTGTGAAATTAGACTGAAAATGGTCAAGTTGGAGACATCATTCAGGCCTTAAACATCAGGGTGAGTATTTTGCATTTTATACTACATGCAGAAGAAAGACTCTGGAATCTTAGGAATAAGGGAAGGGCTTACTGTGCATTAGGAAGATCATTCTGGCAGCTGTGTGAACATTAGAGAGAAATTTAAGGTGGGGGAATCAGGTAGGCTGATACTCCAGGTGAAGGATAACGAAGATCTGAATGAAGGTGACAACCAGTGTTCGTGGAAAGAAGGGGATAGTGGTGAGAGACAACACAGAGTCAGAATTCAGAGGGCTTTTGTGGGGGATTAGAGTGAGGGAGGATCAAAAATGGCTTGAAAACCCACATGAACAAAAATATTTATAGCAGCTCTTTTTGTGGTGGCAAAGAATTGGAAATTGAGAGGATGTCCATCTATTGGGGAATGGCTGAACAAGCTGTGGTATATGAATGTGATGGAATACTATTGTGCTATAAGAAATGATGAGGAAGCAGAATTCAGAAAAACCTGGAAAGACTTGTATGGTCTGATGCTGAGTGAAGTGAGCAGAGGCAAGAGAACATTGTACACAGTAACAGCCATGTTGTGAGATGACTAATATTGATAAACTTAATCCTTCTTAGTAATACAAGAATCTAAGACATCTCCGAAAGTCTCACGATGGAAAATGCTATCCACATCCAAAGAAAGAACTATGGAATTTGAATGTCAATTGAAGGATACTATTTGCTATTTTTTTTTCTTCTGTTGTGTTTTGTTTCCTCTTCATGGTAGTTCCTCTAACTCTTACTTACAACATTGCTAATGTGAAAATATGTTTAATAGGAATGTATATGTATAGCCTATATCAGATTGCGAGCCGTCTTGGGGAGGGAGGTAGGGAGGGAAGGGGAGAAAAATTTGAAGCTCAGAAGCTTATGGAAGTGATTGTTGATAATTCAAAATAAAATAGTTAAAAATTTAAAAAATGGCTTGAAAGTTGAGCTTGTATTGCTTGGAGGATGGTGGTTCCATCAATGAAATGCGGAAACTGAGAGAAGGGACGGGGGGGGGGGGGGGGGGG
>NW_020954591.1:8083614-8091011 GCF_900497805.2 Vombatus ursinus
GGGGGGGGGGGAGGGAGATGATAAATTAAATTTTGTAAATGTTGACTTTGAGGTTGCTGGCAAGGAATCTCAGTAGAGATGTTCAGAAGGTGGGGGGGGGGGAGGGAAAGAAAACATGAAAGAAGAGAGTGATTCATGGAGCAAGTTCCTGGAGGAGACAAGAGGATAATAGAATCAAGGTCATATAGGTAGTTAAAATTATTAGCTTTGGCAAGGAGGAGGACCACTATATCCTCTTACACTAGGAATAGAGAATGAATAAAAAGAGAAATTTTGAGTTAGGAAAGACTAGAAATGAGGGAACTCAAAACAAATGGCCTCGATCTTCTCAGTAAAGTAAGAGGAAAAGTTACTTGTTGGGGTTGGAGGAGAAGGTTTAGAATAGTCACTGTGGAGATGATAACAAGGGGTTGACCAGAGATGAACAGAAAGTTTACTTGTCCAGCCCAGCTTGGCATAAAGGAGACAGACAGGGAGGTCTGTAAACATTAGGAAGGGGTAGAGCAACCGCTTCAGCCCCCAAGGAAAGACTGTACCCCAGGGAAAGAGGAGGTCTGAGACTCATAATGGAGTAGCCCCCAGACACATGATGGGTCTCTGTGATGTGGACATGTGCAAACTGGCAGTTTTGTTGCATACTACCCAGTTCCAGGTCACAGATCCAGAGTGGCCCGAGAAAGGATCCCGGCAGGGGAGTGACATTCCCTAGTAGGGAGACCTTGGGCAGCATACAGAGAAAGGAGGAGGTTTAGAAGCAAGTAGCAGCAGTGTGGCTCAGATTCCAGAAGCAGAGCAGGATCTCACTTCCAGCATCTAGCCTAGGCTACAGAGGATGAACCCAAGGTAGGAATCCCAGACCAATGGGGAGCCTACAATTCTGCTACTCTGAAACAATAGAGCTTTCCAGCTGGCTGATAGAGGCAGAGTCTAGCTGCGGTTTACTCTTGCTCAGACCCAAAACCCAGGTCAGGAATTTGCAGAGCTCAGACAACAGCCGCAGCAAATAGACTTTTCCTTGGATGAGGCCACTAGGGAAGCACTGAAAGCTTTCAGGTCCCCAGCCCCTCCCTGAGATCGTGGAATAACAAAACATTCCATATCCCAAGAAAACAGCAACAGGCCCAGCCCTGACCTTCCCCCTAGAAGTGTGACAAAGCCTAACCCTAATATCAAGCCAAAAGTCTGGAAGTAGGCTGGAAGAATGGACAAGCCCCATTTCTCTGCAGAACCCCCACAATAATGAACTATTGTGGTGGCAGATACACTCAAGACACAAACCCAGAAGAGAATGACTCCAAAGCATCTATGAGCAGTGCCTCAGAGTAAAACATAGCTTGGACACAAGCTCAACTTGAATTCCTGGAAGAGATGAAGCAAGCAAGAGTTTTAAAAAGGGATTCAAAATATGCTTTTTTAATAGAGGGAATGCCACTGAGGAAAAAAAGTTGGAGAAGAAATGACAGCTGTGGAAGAAAGAATTTGAAAGGGAATCAACAGTTTGGCGCAAGCAATAAAATCTCTGAAAGTTAGAATAGACCAAACAGAAACCAATGACTCCATGAAACAATAATAAATATTAAAACAATGTCAAAAGAATCTAAAATAGAAGAAAATGTAAGGTATCTCATAGCAAAAATAACTGGAAAACAGATTGGGGAGGAAAAATATAAGAATCATTGGATTATCTGAATGCCACAATCAAAAAAAGAACCTAGACATCCTATTTCAAAAAATCTTAGAAGAAAACTGCCTAGATCTCTGGAACAGAGGGCAAAGTGGAACTAGAATCCAAGGTCACCTCCTAAAAGAAACAACAAAATGAAAACTCTCAGGAATATCTTAGCCAAAATCCAGGGCTTCTAGGTCAAAGAAAAAAAAATACTGCATGTGATCAGAAAGAAGGAATTAAGAACTGAGAAGCTACGGTCACAATCACACATAATTTAGTAGCCATCACAAGTGGAGAACTTTGAATAAGATATTCCTGAAGGCAAAGAATATGGGCTTATAGCCAAGAATAACTTACCCAGCAAAACTGAACATAATGCTTCAGGGGGAAAAATGGATCGTTAATGAAAGAGGACTTCTAAATTTCAAACACAAGAGTGAAGAGAAACATAAAAAGGTAAACATGAATGAGTCATGATAAAGGAATAAACAAGGATAAATTGCTCATATTCAATATGGAGAGAATGGTACATGTGTCCCTTCTGAACCCAGTCATCATCAGGGGTCGCAGAGATAGTTCAATTGGACAAAGCCTGAAAGTAGATCTTTTATGCCTTGATGATCTCAAGAAAATAATGGAAGGAGAGGGGAAGAAGAATGTTTTGAGAGAGGGAGGGAAGGAAAGGAAGGTTAGAGAAAATTATCTTACACAATCAAGGTGCACAAGAACATAACTACACAAACAAGGAGGAGGGGTAATGGGTGAGACACTGTCATTTGAACTTCTCTCTCATCTCAACTTTTCATGACCCCACTTGGGGTTTTCTTGGCAAAGATACTGGAGGGTTTTGCCATTTCCTTCTCTAGCTCGTTTTACAGATGAAGAACTGAGGCAAATAGGGTTAAGTTGACTTGCCCTGGGTCACACAGCTAGTAAGTTTCTGGAGTCAGATTTGAACCCAGAAAGATGAGTCTTTCTGACTGCTAGCCTGTCACTCTATCCACTGTGCCACATAGCTGTCCTCAGAATATGCTATCACTTGCTTAATTTAGCATGACTGCCTACATTTCATCAATCCGAATACTTAACATGGATTTTACTTTTCCATCTCACCCATAAGAGCTGAGTCACACCAAGCAACTGTCCATTTTCATGTTTTCCACCTTTTCTCAATTATTTTACATACACAAGCAAATATACTACGTTAAATATACTGTATGCATAACAAACACACATATAGAGCACGTGCTAAGGAATATAGTCCAGGTTAACAAGCATAAGGATTTATTTAACCCTACCTCAATCTCCTATTAGCTGTGTGACCCTAGGTAAGTCACTTCACCTACTGTGCCTCAATTTCTTCAATTTTAAAATGAGTGGGCTGTCTTTCATGGTCTCCAAGGTACCTCTCTTAGTGGGGCAGCTAGATGGCAGAGTGCATAGAGTTCCAGGTGTGGAGTCAATAAGACTTCCTGAGTTCGAATCCAGCCTCAGACAGTCATTAGCTGTGTGACCTGGGCAAATCACTTAAGCCTGTCTCAGTTCTCTCATCTGTAAAATGAAATGGAGAAGGAAATGGCAAACCACTCTAGTATCTCTACCAAAGAAAACCCCAAATGGGGTCATGAAGAACTGGACAGGACTGAAATGAATGAGCAATAATATCAAGGTACCTCCCAGCTCTAAAACTATGATCCTATGAGAAAAATGCTCAAATTTAGAAAAATAAAGCAATGCAGTCATAAATAATGTTAAAAATCAGAATCTCATAAGTCAAATGAGAGACCCATTGGTCTTTATCTCATCTCCACAAAACTTTCCCAATTATTTCCAATATACTCACTTGGCTTCTACTGTTGTGTATATTAATTAACAGTTAAGGACAAACTGATTAAACTAAACTTTAATAATCCTAGATATTAACTTTAATAATTTTGTACCTATTAGGACTGAATATAAAATTTACTCTCATAATATGGCCAAGTACATTAATGCATACACAAGTATGGTCCTATATAAACTCTATGCACTTTTTGCATTCTTCCTGCTGCCATAACAACTGCTGTTTAGACTTTGGTCTTAGCCTTCTGTCAAGTGTTTTGGTGGTAACACTGGAAGAATGGTGTTATACTAAATAAATGGCACTCAATTTGAATACTAAATTCCTTTTATACTTGTTTAACAATGGTGGAGGACACTTAGCATGCTTTCCAAACAAGAGACAAGTTTCTGTCATAGACTACACTATAACAAGGATACTGATACTTCTAGACTTCAACCAGAGAAATGTCAGCACCAAGTTTAAGATCTACCGGTTTCCCACCCTTAAGAGCTACAGCCTCACCCAACTATATTAAAAGGAAACAACAAAACGTGGTTAGTAATGAATTTTAGCCATTAACAGTGTTCTTGACCTTGAAGGAGAAAATACCTCTCTACACAAATGACAAATTTGTTGTTCAGTTGTGTCTGACTTTTTGTGACCCCATTTGGGGTTTTCTTGGCAAAGATACTGATGGAGTTTGCCATTTGCTTCTGTAGCTCATTTTACAGATGAGGAAACTGAGGCAAACAGGGTTAAGTGTCAGATAGCTAGTGTCTGAAGCCAGATTTGAATTCAGGAGGATGAGTCTTCCTGACACAAGGACCTGCACTCGATAGAGTGCACCACCTAGCTGCCCCTAAATAACAAATACATGAAATCAAATTAAAACACATCTAATGTTCCCAGGCATTGCTCTAAGACTCTAAATTGTAAAGTAGATACCTATCTGCACGGATAGAAGGAATTCCTCACCAAGAGCTACCATTACTGAGGAAATCACAGGCCTTGTTTTTTCATATGTGTGTGTATATATGTATATGTATATGTATGTATATGTGTGTGTGTGTGTGTATATACACACACACACACACACATTTAATTCTAGGGCCTAGTGTGATAGATGCTGTGGACAATACAAAGAGGAACAAGGCACAGTTGTAAATTCTGGCTGGTTGGGGTGGTAAGGCCAGGCTTTCTGGAGAAGTGGATTGTGCCTCACAGGATGAGTAAGATTAAACAGGCAGAGAAGAGAAAAAGGACATTTTAATGCAGAGGTATGATGTGAGTAAAAATGGAAAATCAGCAAAGTGCAAAAGAAACAAATACTTGAGGTAAATAGCCTTCTGCCTGCCTCTGATCCATTAAGTACCTAGCATAGTGATGAAAACAAAAGGAGAAAACATACAAAAAAGGGTATCTTTATTTAGCAAAGCATTCGATCTGTCTTTAGCATTACCAGATGTACTTGAAGGAACCCCTCATACCAGAACTTAATAAAATGCCCAGAATAGTAAGAAGCACAAAACAAAACCAAGAACAGTCATTGCTATTAAAAGTCACCTTTAATTATAGCCACTTTCTGCTTAGTCTAAAGAAACTTGGAGCATTTGTAGCAGGCACGTCAGCCCCGGGATTTCAAGATGACTTGGCAACACTTCGCCATGGAACTATTCTCAAGTATAACCAACTATGTGACAAGGTCAAAACTCTAGTTCTCATGTATCCAAAAGAAAACTGTAAAGGGTTGTCAACTTTCATTTTTCTTCAGATGAATGAGCTCTCAAGAGTTACTGGCATGGCTTTAAGTTAGGAATCCTGCTCTATGCTTTAGTCTCTCTCTCTCTGTCTCCAAATAAATCAACAAGAGAATCAATTTCCTCATGGAGATCTGACCTGACCTTCCTTATGGGGAAAATCGTATTTGTGATTAATGATTTGCAAACTTCTTTTGTATTATGACCATGAGGCAACTGACTAAATGGTAAATCTGTCTCTACTTGTAATTTTTTCCTATAAGGAAGTTATGGACTAGGAAGGAGCAATATTAAACTTTTTCTCCAAATACTAAATTCCTTCCATGAGTTTAACATTTTGGCTTTTAATACGCCAACTGCCCTTCTACCCTCACAGTTGGGTAAGCTAGAGTTCCTTAAAAATAGGAGAATGGCTAGTAAAATTCGAAATGGAGACAATCCCTTTCCATTCTCTTTTCATGTCTATTTTAAGCTTCAAGAAGACAAAAGGGCCCACAACTACTGTTATTTCTTTGGTTATTTGTAAGGGTGAATTTCTCAAGTATTTTGTATCACAGAACTCATACTGGATTTCTTTTGACCCAAAAAGCAGTAAGGGGAGAAAGCTACAAAACTAGAAAATATTCACAAAGCAGACACTGAACTGAAATGCCTTAACCTAATGTGGATGATTAAACTAGCACACAGATCTAGTTCTGGATTCCTGCTGATCCATTAGTTTATAAAAAGAGCTAAAAGTCCAAAATCACATCTGGATGGCAGAGTTACAGAATGTGCACCATGAAGGGCAATGAATCAAGCACTGACTTCAAATGATGTTAATGTTTAAAAGAAAAAAATTAATCTACACATAATTCCTATTAAGATCACACAACAATAAAAATATAATAACTAGCATTTACGCAGTGCTTTAAGGTTTGCAAGCACTTTACAAATATTATCTCATCTGATTCTCACAACAATCCTGGAAGGAAGATGCTATTATTATCCCTGTTTTACAGAGGAAGAAACCTAGTCAGATATTGGTCAAGTGACTTGCTCAGAGTCACACAGCTAGTAAGCATCTGTGACTAGATTTGAATTCAAACAAGTCTTGACACCAGGTCCAGCACTCTATCCACTGTTCCACCCAACTGCCTGCATAATTATGAAAGATGTATCTTGCTTCTTGAGGATTACAAAATTAATGGAAAATAGCATATTTTGGGAAAAGGATGTTTACATGTAAGGATTAACCATTTAAATAAATTACCATCGGAGGGAAAATATTTTAACTTTGTGAAAGGTAACTGTTTCTTAATAAGATAGAATGAATAGAATTTTCAAATTTACTATGATAACATAATCATAGAATCTTAGTGTTTGAAGCAACACTGCTGCAACCCTTACCTGAAGGAAGAATGCCATCCATAGCATTCCTAAGAGCTGGCTATCTGACCTTGGCTCAGAGATCTCAAGGAATGATGGCAATAAGAGCTGCCCATTTATATAGCACACAGTAAGGTCTGCAACGTGCTTCAGGTACATTAACTCACATCATCTTCACAAGAGTCCCGTGAAATAAATGCTATTGTCCCAATTTTGCAGATGAGGAAATTATTTCTTGATCCTACCTAAAGACTGAGTTGTGAACTTACTAGTCTGCCTAACATTTTGTCCCGATGACCTCTGCATGTGTCAGTCATGCCTATGCTTTTATCTGGTGATACCCATGACCTTTCCCATTTTTATCACATCTTCACTCAAGTCTTGGTCTATACTCTGGCTCTGGGAATAAAATATTATTTATATATATATGTGTATATATATGTATATATGTTTGTATATATACATATATCTATACACATACATACACATATATATGTATTATGTATTCTCCATTGACTTGGTTCCACTGCCCTTCCTAAGACAAAGGCACCAACAAATCTTGTTCCAAATCTTACATATAAGACAACAAGGCAGTTAAGTTCTCTGCTGTCTTTTATACAACTGCAAGAGGTGGGTCTACCAGATACTAGAGCTTCTTGAGCAATTCCATCAATATTCACAAAATCTACATTAGAGCTAAAATTGGATTACCAATAATAAGGTCCTGGGATGGAACCAGTATTTCAGTGTTGCAACATAACTTCATGAAGTTACATGGATG
>NW_020954591.1:8091021-8120861 GCF_900497805.2 Vombatus ursinus
ATACAAGGGCTTAGACTTGCTCTGTTTGGCACTGGAAGGCAAAGTAAGACTGATGAAAAAAAGTCACGTGAAAGCAGATTTCAGCTTAATACAAGCCAATCTTTACTAAAACTATCCAAAACTGGGATAGGTAGTCTTAGGAAATGAATTCCTCATCACTTGAGTGAGGTCTTTGAGCAGAGAGTATTGAGAATGCTATAGAGAGAATTCATGAGGTACCTTTTACCTCTTATAAAATAAATTCTATGAGATTTTATGAAACAAACATTTCAACTTTACTTTCTCATTTTGCCCATTCATTTCAATGGTTTTTTACTTGTAGAATATATGCAATACTATCATAGGTGTCAAATTGTTTTAGTGTGTTAAATAACATCACTATTATACTTTATTATATTCAATACCCTAGTGAAGAGGACATTGAAACCAAATTCAGTGTCTTCATTTGCAAACCTTGCTCTCAACTCCTCTGCTGATATGATTGGCATCTCTGTTCAATTTAACTTAAGAACCATTTGGTTCTAGCCCAGGCTGAAAACAGAACATATCAAAGCTTCCATGCTGCGCAGCAGTGAGATTGGGCTTATGAGTGGCTGTTGCACATCTAGCCTGGGCAAGATAGGGAGAACCAACTCCTCTAAAAATGAAGAAGGAGGAGGAAGAAATTCCAAGCATAGATAGGATCTGGAGTCAGTGGAACTGGGTTTAAATCCCAGCGCAATCACATATTACCTTTGTGCCTACTGAAGAGCCTGATATACAATAAACGGCACCTAATAAATGCTTGTTGATTGTATTATCATGAGCAAGTCACAACTTCTCTGGCCTCTCTTCTCTCACATACAAAATAAGGTAATTGGGTTAGACATTTAAGGTATCTTCCAACTCTAAAATCCTGTTATGGTTTGACCTGATATACCTGGCTAGACCTGAGTTCTCCTTTTCTAGGTTTCAGTTACTTATAACATTTAAATACTTCTCCTATGGAGCAGCTAAATGGTGCAGTAAGTAGATAGACTGCCATGCCTGAAGTCAGGAAGACTCATCTCCCTGAGTTCAAATCTTGTTTCAGACACTTAATAGTTGTGTGACCCTGGGCAAGACATTTAACCCTGTTTGCTTCAGTTTCCTCATCTGTAAAATGAGCTGAAAGGAAATGGTAAATCACACCAATCTTTGCCAAGCAATTCCCAAACCGGAGCAGCTAGGTGGCACAGTAGATAGAGCTCTGGCCTTGGAGTTAGGAGGACCTGAGTTCAAATCTGGCCTCAGACACTTTACATTTACTAGCTGTGTGACCTTGGGCAAGTCACTTAACCCAAATTGCCTCACCAAAAAGCAAAAAAAAAAAAAAAAATCCCCAAACAGGGTCTCAAAAGAGTCAGATAGGACTGAACAACAACAACTTCTATCCTCTTGGAATCATAGAATCATAAATATGGAGCTAGAAAGGATCTAGGGGGCCATACTGTCTAACCCCTTCACTGTCCAATAAGAAAACTGAAGCCCAGAGAGGCTAAGTAAGGGAGGTTAAGTGATTTGCCCAACATCATACAAGTAGTAAACATAAGGTGGGATTTGAATCCATCATATTCTAATTTGTATTGTAGTTATTTAGGTAATGTTTTCATCTTCTCCATTAAATTATACCCTCCCTACAAGCAGAGATGGTGTCATTCATCTCTCTATCCCGCATGGCCTAACAGAGACAGAAACAGCAGGAGCTGTTTTCTTCCTAAACATTTAGCACTTGGTTTGTTATTTTATATCCCCTCCTCCAATACCTCCCCCCCCCAACTGATTGTAATATTTACATTCTGATGAAATCAAGAGATTCTTGAAATAAGTCTGCATGTGTCCTAGTGACAAAAGAAAGTGAGTGGGATATGTTGTGTGTAATTAAATTTAGGGAGACAGAGAAGGAAATAGTTTACCAACAGACATAGTGCTTTTTATAGGCTATTTTTAAAAATGATAGAACAGCTTTAAGGTTTTTCTGTAAATGGGAATAATATTCCACTTTATCCTGAGCATGAAAGTTTTTCTATAGCTTTCTATTAATCTCGATTTTTTAAGAGATTATCATTGCCAGTTTTAATTTATGTGGCATTTTATGACTCAGAAGCATGAAACAAAGCTAATCTGGAGAATATAAAAAAAAGAGAATTGCAGAGTCAAGTGCATATTCACTAACTTTAAATGGTCAAAGTATAAGACATTGATGGTTTAATTTACTGTGATTTTTCCCTTTTTCAAATTAAGAGAAATCATTTTCAGGCAGTAAGAAATTTTATTTGCTTTTATAAAACAATTCAAATGGTCTTCCATGAAAAAAAAATATATATGTTTGTAAACTGTTTAAAGGTATCTGTTCTGATAAAAGGAACTCTTTAGAGAAGAGGGACAGACCTTTTGCCACCAAAGGCCTCAAACCTGTGGTCTATACCTGCTGCACCCATTTCCTCACTACTCTTTCAACTCCTTTAATCTCCAACAAAGGAAGGCTGCAGCCCTTATTGACCATTCTACTAGTATAGAACCTTTCAAAATTTACCAGTGACTGCAAATCCAATGGCTTTTTCTAAATACTCATCCTCCTTGATTTCTTCGTAGTATTTAACAGCATTGACCATCCCATCCCTTTTTCCTGAAACTTATGCTACCTTGCTTTCTGGGATGCTACATTATCCTAATTCTCATCTTTCCATCTCTTCCTGGCACTTCCTCTTCTTCCCATGTTCTAAATTTGGAGTTTCTCCAAGTCCTCAGTTCTTCACTCCTTTCTCTTCACACTCTTTCCTTTAAATACATGATTCATTTTTTTCACTTCATGTATTCATTATCTACATTTTTTAAAAAATCTGCTCACATGTAAATGTCATCTTTATAATAGTCTCTGAAATCTGGCCCAACAATTCCATCATATATGGATCAATATCCTAATATATTCTCACACAGGTCTTTTATACATTTCAAATCTTCTTGAATAAAGTCACAGGTCACAAACATTTTCTCACATAGATTTAATGAATATATGTACGTATATACATATATGTGCATTTTTGCCTTGTGTTTTTATACCACATTCATTTTCCCTTAACACCCTTTCCTAGCATCAGACGCTTTCTTTTAACAAATAAAAATATTTAAACAAAACTGACCAACTATATCTATGTGTGCCACATTCCACTTCTGTGGTCCCCACTTCTTTAGTCAGAAGAGGAAGATAGGCTCTTCTGAGCAAAGATTCGGTATAACTCATCAGCCATTTTCATGAAGTTAGTGACTATTTCTTTGCAAATGCTTCTGAGCCCTGACTTGTGCTCCATTTACATACAGGACTTTTCCATTTGGCTATTTTGCCAATCATTCTAAATTCCCTATTTCTTATAGTAGTATCAATCTCCAAATTAGGTTTGAAATCTTGGAATCCATTTCATTTATAGCTGTCCCTATCCCATAGGCAATTAGTCACTGATTGGATCTGTTGAATCTTTCTAATTTCTCTCAAATCATCTTTTCCTTTCTAATCTATAGCCATTCCACAAACTCGAACCTTTATGGAGCCATATATATGGATTATCGTGACATCCTAACTGGTCTGCCTGCTCTTAGTCTCTCTCCATTCCAATCCATTTTATGCAACACTGACAAACTAATCTTCCTTAAACACCACTTTCATCATTTTATTCCCCTGATCCAAATGCTTCAGTGAATCCCCATTGCCTAAGAGATATAATCCAAAATCCTTAGCCTGGTATTCAACATCCTCCACAATCTGATTGTAACCCTCCCCTCCCAGATTATCTCCCTCTATTTTCCCTCTCTGTCAGACTTCTCTACTCATTGTCCTATCAACACACCATGCACATTCCTGCCTTAGCTGTCTTTATTCATTCTGTTCTCTTCTCTGCTTATCTAAAACCCACCCAATCCTTCAAGATCCAGCTCCTCTCACCTCTTCTATGAAGTCTTTGCTAATCACACATGCTCTCAGTGATCTTCCTCTTCTCTGAAATCACAGTCACATTTAATCAGGCACTGCCAAAACATTTCTTGTATTGTCTTGAATTTTTAAAAAATTTTCATCCACATGTAATGTGTGTCCTTAAGCATACTTGAGGTAGACATTACCCTAAGATTTATATATATAATGGTTTGTATTTGACTCAAGTTTCCAATAAAGCATAAGTGTATCATAGACACTCAATTAGTTGTTGGATGAATGTTAAACAGACTTTATTTACTTTTTTTTTTGTTTTTTGATGAGGCAACTAGGGTTAAGTGACTTGCCCAGGGTCACAGAGCTAGTAAGTGTAAAGTGTCTGAAGTCAGATTTAAACTCAGGACCTCCTAACTCCAAGGCCAGAGGCCTGTCTACTGTACCACCTAGCTGCCCCTATTTACTTTTTAAATAAATAAAAACCTATAAAGATAATAAACCTATAATGACAAAAAACTCTATATTGACAATTAACAAATGATGGATAAAATTGATAAATAAAGGCTACTGCTATAGAAACGTGTCACCTTTCCCCTCCATTGTTACAGTAGCCTTCTGACTAGATTTGTTGCCTCGAGTCTCTCCCCACTCCCCACCCTCCACTCAGCTGCCAAAGTACTCTTTCTAATGTGCAGGACTGACTGTGGCATCCCCCATGGGATAAATTCCATTTGCTCCCATTATGAAACACTCGCACAACCCGGCCTCTTTCTCCCTTCAGTCTTACACTCGACTCCCCTCTATGCACTCTCCAATTCAGTCACACCGGCTGTCGCTGTTCCTCACATACGAAGCTCAACATTCCAAATCTGCGTCCCTGTCCTAACTGGCTCAGCTGGTCAGTGGGTAGAGTGCGAGGCTTGAAGTAAGGAAGATTCATCTTCCAAGTTCAAATCCATCCTCACACGTACTGGCTTTGTGACCCCAGACAAGTCACTTAATCCCTGTTTGCCTCAGTTTCCTCATCTGTAAAAATGGGAGAAGGAAATGGCAAACCACTCCAGTGTCTTTGCCAAGAAAACCTCAAAGGGGATCATGAAGAGTCAGATATGATTGAAATGACTGAATAACCAAAACAATACTGATTAGCCCCATGCCTGGAATGCTCTTCCTCCACACTTCTGCTTCCTAGCTTCCTGGGCTTTCTTCAAGATTCATCTTAAAGTATCACGATCCACAGCAGACCTTTCCAAGTCCCCTTTCCCTTGCCCCATGCTAATGCCATGCTTTATACACACACACACACGTGTGTGTGTGTGTGTGTGTGTGTGTGTGTGTGCGTAATGTACAGTTATGGGGCAGCTAGGTGGCACAGTGGATAGAGTACCGGCCCTGAAGTCAGGAGGACCTGAGTTCAAATTCGGCCTCAGACCAAACACTTGACACTTACTAGCTGTGTGACCCTGGGCAAGTCACTTAACCCCAATTGCCTTAAAAAAATGTGCAGTTATCTGTACGTTGTCTCCACCATTAGAATGTGCATTCCTTGAGGTCAGAGAAAGGAATTTTACCTTTCTTTACATCCCTAGCACTGGGCGCAATGCCTAACACAGTAAGCACATAACAAAGGCCCAATTACTCACTGATTGATTGTAGGCTAATCTAAATTCATGGAGAAATAAGGAGTCAATCTATGATTTCTATGACACAGGGAACTTCAGAGTAAGGAAACTTCTTTTACCAATGCAGGCAGATACCTTGTCTACAACTTATAGTCTCAGAGCATTGCATCAAGCTCTGAGACATGAAGTGACTGTCCCAGGGTCATATAGCTAGTACACTTCACTGACTGGCAGGACTTAAACAGAGGCCTTCTTTACTTTGAGGCCAGCTCTCTATGTACTATGCCATGCTAACCTCTCCTTGGAGAGATGCCAGGAAATAGCTGCCACTTCTGACCAACAAAAGCTTAGTAGAGTTTGCATTTGCCTTCAAGAGAAGGAACATTGGACAGGGAGTCTGGAGAGCTGACTGTGGTCTGGGTACTTCCACTGGCCATGTGGTGCTGGTCAAGTTATTTTATTTTTCTGGACCACATTGTCTGCATCTATAAAGGGAAGGGGTTGAATTATATGATGTCTAAGGCCCCTTCCAATTTGAAATTTTGCATTATACATGTCTAAATAATGCATATGAAGATCTATCAGTCCTTTCTTCACTAACTTCTTATTTCCTATGCTTCTTTGTTATCTAGAAGGGATTTAGTTTCCCCAAGCTAAACAAAGCTGACCACAAATTCTGGTTGGTGCCACCAAGTTGGAAAGACTTCTAACATGAAGGTAGTAATAGTGGGTATGTCTTTCTTTTGAGGACAAATCTACTTAAATTCAGAGAGACTTATCCCTAGAAGGCTGGCCACAAAATGAAGAATTTCTTTGGCCACAGGAGCTCCTGAGACAATTTGCTTAGGTATAAAGGCTGAGTGAAATCTCTACCTGGGGCATGTATAGTCATATGGATATAATCAAAGATCCCTGAAGTACGATTGCATGCAAGTACTGATCAAAGTTTCTGTGGACCTTTAGGCAAATAGAAACTATTTTAGCTCCTACACGACTAATCAATTGTAACTTGAGGACTACTAAATATTTTAATGCATAAACTTGTCATTCAAAAAAATGAAAGTAGACCACAGAACACCCCAAATTCTCAAACACAGTTATGTGATCCCAAACATGCAACATCGTCCAAGATGCTTTCCCTGATTTGTCATGTCCTTTGCCCTCAGACTTCTCATAATCTTTTGTTTTACAACTCTGTAATGCACTCATGCAGTGCCCTGTATTATAGTCATACTTCTTCTGCTGGACAACTAAACTCCATGAGGTAAGACTGTTTTATCTAAAGTTGTACTTCTTTCAAATCTAAGCATAATGTTCCAAAACACAAGTTAATAGATAAAAGGTATATAACCTTAAGAGTTTTAGGCATTGTGTGCATCTAGATAAATGCTATCTTTACTTAAAAAAAAATACCAGATAACCTATAAGGACTGTCTCAGATCTCAGATTCCTTGAGAATACCTTGACGTTAAAATTAGAAAGGAAGTACTTTTGCAAGGACATAAATATTAGAAAAATTTTGTCCTACTTCACAAGGCTTGGTGGTGGGTGGTAGTGCTACTTAAAATAAATGGTATTTTCAAATCAGTGCTTGTTATGTCTAACTCCTTTCCGGAGAACACAGTAGATTTTGCAAGGTGAAGGGTAGAAAGCATCATCTGCATTACTTTAGCGCCCTCTGGTGCCATTCCTCTAGTAATGTATCACCGTATGTACTTCACGTTTTTCCTTGGGAACGCAGATGCATTTGGAGGAGAGATTGCCTCTCCAAAGAAAGCAGAATAGCCACAGCATTACAACATAATAGCGCTTCTAAGTAAGCTAACTACATTTTAATGGCTTGATCTCCGTCTTATCACCCAGTACATACTGCGTAACTGCAATGGGAAACAGAATCAGCTTCCCTGTCTGTTCCAGCTACATTCTCTTCTCTGTCACATGAGGGAGTCACCCTTGTTGCCTATTCCACAGTCATTCCATGTGGAAAATTTCCATAAAATATCAAAGGGGCCCTTTTCTGAATTGGGGGCAGAAAACCATAGCCACCTCTGCTCCCCATCCCTTCATGCTAGGAAAAGAATATTGGATAAGTGAGAGAGTGAAAAGTCCCAATTTGAAGTCAGTTTAGCCTCTGTGTGTCTGTGTGTGCTTGTGGTTGACAAAGGTAAATGTGTGCTTTTAGAAAATGTACAGAGTTAAAATGAGCACTTTCTAGCGTATACTCAGACTTAGTTGTTATATCAATTGGTTTTGCTGAACTGTGTTTCCTCCTCTTTTTTAGTCTTTATTACAGAAGATGGGTCACTGGATAGGTGAGGGGGGAAGATATGTATTCATAAATAAAGGTCATATAAAAACAAAAGATACCAATACATTTTAAAGATTGAATAAAAAGGCATCTTCTTGAATTTTAAATCCGCTAGGCCTATTTCAGCAAGGTGTTTTAAAATATAACTCATTTTCACTTGATAGAAGCTATTTAAATAAATGTATTCTCAGGGTTTTTGAAAGCAGCATGAAAATATAGAAAGAAAATTGGATGGGGGGTGGTGGTGGTGGGGGGGGGTGGTAGATGTGGCATTTTATTCCTGTTTCCAAATCTGCACCATTGGCAACTGTACAAATCTAACTTTTTTTGGCAATCAGCTTCACCCATTGCCCTTTTCCATCTGCAAATAGCCTAATCCTAAATCCCAAGGGTTGGAAGGAAGCCATTTTCTCTAGATTGTGGCTGTTGGTAACATTTCTGGCTCCTGCAGCCTCGTCTTTTCATTGTTGCAATGCAGAGACTGACAATTTATGCAACACTGTTCATCTGCTTAGCAACAGGAAGGGTGGGGTCCAAAACAGAGGAAAACGACACCAGCCACATTTGGCAATTATGAAATGAAAACGGAAGGACTGGGAACAGGATGAAGGACATATTACTTAGATATAAGAGAGAAAGTCCCCCCCCTTCTGCCCCCCCCAAGGAAATGATACAAATGTTATTTGATTGCAAGTAGTAAATCCAGAAAGAATCAAAGTAAGTAATTTTAAGTTTCCTCTCTAGCCCAATTGAGTATTTGCTGTCAAGTACTGGTTTATGGTTAGAATGTAACAAACAGGGCTTTAAGATAAGCACACCCACCCACCCACCTTCACACACATTTAAGAATACTTTGTATACTTCCATCTTTGCTCTACCAGTCCAAGAACATTTCCTCAGTACATAGAGTTGGCAAAGGAGGAAAGACTCAGTGATAGTAGGTCTTGGTTCTTTCATTACTAACTGATTGTGTAATTAGCTCCCTAGAAATGCAGGTCATGGGATCATAGCATCCCAGAGCTAAAGCTGGAGGTAGAAGGGGCCCTAGAGATGATTTAGTACAGTTCACACATATTACAATGGAGAAACTGGGTCACGGAGAGGTGAAGTGGCTTGTGCATGGTCACACAAGAAATAAGAAGTAAAGGAAAATGAAATTGTGGATGGGTTCCAATATTATCTCTTCTTCTTTCCTCATTTCTCCCTAGAAACAAGGTAGGTTAAAGGGATAGGGCTATGATTGCCCTCAGTACAATTTTAGGATTTCCAAGTCTGCTGTCTTCCCTAAATCAGGGTACATGTCATTCCCACCTGGAATGGAATGTTAGGGGCTGTAATTTCTAGTCAAATGGTCCCTTCCTATGCTTCTAATCAGAAAGGTAACAGAAGTGCTTTGCAAACCTTATTATCTTAGATGCTCCAAGATTCTTGTCACAAAAGTCAGCATCATGAAATGCAGGAAAATTAAGTTTTTATGAATTCAAAGTATTGGCCAAATGTTGGTGAGGATTTATATCTTATTGATTAATCCTTAGGAGCTAATTTAAACTACTGTCTAAAGGTGTTTTAAAATACAATCATCTTCACTTGATAAAAGCTATTTAAATAAATACTCTGAGGATGTATTCTCATGGATTTTGAAAGCAACGTGAAAATATGGAAGAAAACTGGAAGGGGAAAGTTGTATTTTATTTCTGTTTCCAAATCTGCACAGATGGCAACTGTAAAAATAATAATTTTGGGACTTTTAGAGATAATGTAGGCATAAAGTTTCTTTTCTGCTTGCTTAGGAAGGCCCTGCATAAGAATCACAGAACTCCTGAGTTAGACGGCCCCTCAGAGACTATGTAGCTTATCTTATTTCTGAACAATCTCCTTTGCAGCACCCCGAATAAGCAGCCTCCAGTCAAAGACCCCCAAGCGAGCTAGGCCTTGAAGGCAGTGTAGGGTCTGGAGAGAAACATTTATGTGGGGAAATCAGATGGTGAATGGCATAGTAAATGAATCAGGTCTCAGAAATTATGACTCTGAGTCAGTCACTTAACCACTTTCTACCTCATTTCTTCATCTGTAAAATGGGGATAATAATATCACCTACCACAACGGGTTGCTGTGAGGATCAAGTGAGATAATATTTGTAAAGCATGTTGCAAATCTCAAAGCACTATATAAATGCTAGCTATTACTGGTACTAGTACTGCTGCTACTGCTACTATTACTATTATTCAGTTTAAGGAAAGGCATGCAGGCAGGAAAATACCACAGTACAAAATATATTCTTTGCTCTTTTAAACCAGATTTCATTTTAATGATCTACTTCTGTAGTTATGTTTTTAGCTCAGGATTTTGTGAAAAGAAAGGACTTATAAAGATTTGGTTATTTATATCTAAGGAGTTAAATAACTCCTTTCATGAGCATAAGCTTTTATTTATAGCACAACTAGTTCAAGTGGTCCAATTAAACTGACTAGTTTGCTAATCAATTACTACCAAGAATAAGAAACCAGCTGTTAAACTGAAGTGACCAATTAGCAACTAGTTAACAGTTGGTTAATTTAGTCAAACTAGCCAAATTGGTGACATGGAGAGTCACAATCTCAATGGAATGGCAAAGTTTAAGGGAAATTTCATTTGTAAATGAGTTTTTTTTTCCAGCATAAATAATGAAGGAGAATTGATGAGACTCTTTTATAGTCGAGTAATGTTTTAAAGGACAATCAATCCTAGAAAAGAAATTAAACTGAGACTCTTTTAGCCTTTTCTTATTCCTATGAATCACTATTTATAGAACCACAGAACTCTTAGCACTGGGAATGACCTCAGACATTAAACTAAACTCTGTCATTTTACAGATGAGAAAACTGAGACCCAGAAAGGAGAAATGATTTGCCTAAAATTACATAGTAAATAAATGGAAAAGCTGGGATTTAAATCCTGATATTATTGACTATATGTCCAATGATTTCTATACTGTAATGACGATGATAGCAATGCTAACCAAGTAAGAATTTGAACTAGGCTAGGGCTTCTTTTAAGTCTGTTAAGAATCTTGAACCCAGGGGCAGCTAGGTGACACAATGGATAGAGCTCTGGTCTTGGAGTCAGGAGGACTTGAGTTCAAATCCGGCCTCAGACCAAACACTTGACACTTACTAGCTGTGTCACCCTGGGCAAGTCACTTCACACCAATTGCCTCACCCAAAAAAAGAAGTCTTGAATCCAGATTTCTTCCCTATACTAGTCCATTCCAAGAAAAGAAATTTACATGATAATTTTATTGTATATTTAAAAAGAATAGCAAGTTGTATATAACAGATATTCAGTTTCATGTGCAATCATCTTTTTTTTTTTTTAAATTATACTATGTTATGGTAATGCTTCCCACTTCCCCTCCTTCTGCCAGGCCCCCAAGAAGTAGCAATAGGTAGCATTTATATAGCACTGTAAGTTATCCCAATTGATACTGACAACAACCCTCCAATGTAGGTGCTATTATTATCTCCATTTTACAGATGAGCAGACAGCAGTTAAGGGACTAGCTCAGGGTCACAGAGATAGTTGAATGTATGAGGCCACATTTGAACTCAGGTTAAAGAAAAAAAAAGATTTCACATATATCCTCTAATTTAGGAGTTCTTAACTTTTTTATGTAACATGGACCCCTTTGACAATCTAGTGAAACCTCTAGACTCCTGTCTTCAAATGTTTTTAAATGAATAAAGTAAAATACATAGGATTACAAAGGAAATAAATTATAAAGAGTTATCAAAATAGAAAAAAAAAGTTCATGAATTCCAGGTTAAGAATGCATGCTCTAATTTAACCCTATCATGTAGGTAGGGCAGGACAAGGCTTACTACCTCATCTGATAAGTTAGGAGAAAAGGATCAGAAAGATTCAATAATATGTCCAAGGTCATAGAACTAGGAACTGACAAAACTAGGTTTCAAATGGATCTTCTTGTTCTAAATCCAGTGTTCTTCCCACCATACCACAATTGCCTCTTGGCCAAATGTGATAAAGGAAGGGTCTAAAGAAGGCTAAGAAGCAGAAAACTAAATAGAATGCAAATTATATTCAGCCATTTCAAAATCTATGGGACTTTGTAAATATCCTGTACAATGTAGTGTTAAGGGGTCACTGACTTATGCCAAGTTCCTGTCACGACTTGTAACTATTCCAGTGTCTTTTCTCCCTCCTTTAAATTGTTACACACATCTAAATATGCATGAGAGGCAGAAGCATGGCAGAGTGGATAGAACTATAGCTTTGGAGATGAGGATGACGAGTTCAAGCCTGCCTCTGACACGTACTGACTATGGAACCCTAAGCAAGTCACTTAATTTCTCAGTCTCCCAGGTGATCCTTGAAGACTTACAAGTTGCAAAAAAAATGCTGGTCTGCATGATAGTGAGTTTTTTCATCCAGGAGTCCCTTATACCAATAAAATCCCAGAACTAGGCTATATCTCTACTTGTACCCACAGAAAGTGGATTTGGAACATCAATTCTTGGATCACCAAGAATTGTATTTATCCAATCCTTTAACTCTCCTCTTCCCTTTGAGTCATTTCCCAGCCATAGGTGTTCAGTTGGAGGAAGAGATGAGACCTCCATCAATTAATTGTTACAACTTGTTAGTGAAACTTTTTTCCTGGGAATGGTTTTAAAACAACTAGATAAAATCTTAGTATTATCTGAAGACTTTAATTATCCATATTGTCTTGATCCAAATTTACCACAGACAAACCAGGTTTAACTGATAATGTAAATTTGTAAAATTCATTCTGTTTGTCCGTCAATGTGTTTGTTGGGCCTCCTCCCAAGGATGACATTTTTGAAGACAGTGTCTTGTGATTTTTAAAAAATTCAAGAGACATAATTTCTGAGTAACTAGGCATTTTATTAATACTGCTAGCATTTTAATAAAAGAGGTCAGTGGCACTCTCCTCAGGGCAGCAGGCTCAAAGATTATATGCCCTTGGAAGAGTGGGTGTTCCTGAGAGTGGCAATTAACTCTGATTGGTTGACAATTAATGAGAGAATGAATATTACAATGAGGGGAAGAACCTATTCTAATAAACTTTGATTATACCATTTACTTCTAAATTACCACCAGCTTTGGGTAATCTATTCAAAGAATTCATCCCCACCCAAACCTGAGTAGAGTACAATGGGATTAAATTCTTTATAAAGTTGGGTGGGGTCTGACCAGGGTTGAGCAGAGTTAATTTAATCTCATTATCAGTAATGTCCTTCAAGAGACTGAACTTTGAAGTGAGGACTATAGAAAAAGGGGAAACTTTGGATCTCTCCAAATCATTGGTTATTAATAATCATTTCTCTCATCCTTCCAGGAATAGACAATCTCTACAAAGGTCAGGTAAATTTAAATACTCCTAGGTCACCAGGCATATTCCATCGATAGCAGACTACAATTAGGCAGATGGCTCAGTGGATAGAGTGTTGGCCTGGAGTCAGGAAGACCTGAGTTCAAATCCAACCTCAGACAGTTACTAGCTATGTGATACTGGGCAAGTCACTTGACTTCTGTCTGTCTCAGTTTCCTTAACTATAAAATGGGATAATAATAGCATCCACCTCCCAGGGTTGTTGTGAGGATCAAATGATAAAATATTTATAAAGTTCATAGCATAGTGCCTGGCACATAACAAGTATTTAAAAAATGCTTGTTCCCTTTCTCCTTCCCCTTAATGCTTGCTTCTCCAAAAGCAAGGGAGAAAGTATAGGTTGCCCCCCAGATCATACTTCTAAGGTAGTACAAACTTGGTCTCTGCTTTTTATTATATTCAATATTCTCTTGCCCTACAAATGTTCAACATGAGGCAGGTAGAGTGATAGACCTGAAGTGCTAGTCAAGAAGACCCTAGTTTAAATCCAGCTTCAGACATTTACTAGCTGTGTAACCCTGAGCAAGTTACTCTTTGCCTCAGTTTCCCCCCTCTGTAAAATAAGGAAAAAAATAACACCTACCTCTCTCAGGGTTGTCACAAGGATCAAATGAGACAGTATTTGTAAAATGGTTTGCAAACTTTAAGTCATCTAAATTCTGGCTATTTTTGTTATATTAAACTCTTCATAGTTCATATGTGTTCCCAAATATTTTAGACGTATGAAATATGAAAAGTTGCATATATTTTAATTCATATAAGTTCACAATTGCCTACATTTTAGCAGAAAAAAGTCAACATATTAATTAGCACTGAAAAGGAGAAATCTCAATTAGTTATGGAAAAAGAAAGGTCAGTTGAAAACTTTTCTTTGAGGAAATGGTGAAAAAACATGGCTTGAAAGAGAAACTAATTGTAACATTTGAATGAGAATACTTTCTTCTCTTGCTTCAGTCTAAAGTCCATCCTTTCTCTATGACCTCATACTGCACTTGAACACTCATTGAAAAGGGAGCCCTTCCTCTTCCGGACCTGTTTCCCAGGTTGTCAAGAAGCAGATTTAATGTCACTCAGTAATTAAAGTGCTGCAAAACTTACCATATCTAGCACTTGCTAAATCGTAATTCTTCACTAATCGGAACTTATATATTCTTCTAGTGCAATGATAAATGATGTTCATGACAATGACTCTGACGTACCTTCTATATGTGTTACTGACAAAAGATTAGATATGTTCAGTATCATTTTAGAGATGTGTGTGTATTACATACTGGTATCATCCACTACTAGTTCTTTGAAAACTGGCAATTCATATATGCAATGTTGTTGCTGTTCAGTCTTGTCTGACTCTATGGGACCCTATGGACTTTTGTCCATGGGGTTTTCTTGGCAAATTTTACTGGGGTGGTTTGCCATTGCCTTCTCTGGTGTGCCCCCATTTTGCAGATGAGGGACTGAGGCAAATAGGGGTTAAGTGACTGGCCCAAAATCACACAGCTAGTAAGTGTCCGAGGCTGGATTTGAACTCAGATCTTTCTGAATCCAAACCTGGTGTTCTGTCTACTCTGCCACCTACCTGCCCCACCAGTATATAAAGAGGGAGGCCCTGAAGTTGCTAGAGAGAATGAAGATAATTGTGGGGAAGAAATCACCTATTTTAATATGTTGGTTTGGGTATGAAGGGGATACTACTACTAACTAGCCATCAGCACATTACATTATTCTGAGATGATTTTCTACTACTATTAATGTGTTTTTTAGTAATGTTCCCAGACTCTCACATAGACTTTTTTCTGGTTAACAGCATACATTCACAAGCTAGTTTGACCAGGATTAGGGTCCCATATGAGACAGATGGTGCAGTGGACAGAGCACTGGGCCTAGAGTCAGGAAGATCTGAGTTCAAATCTGGCATCACGTTCTAGCTGTGTGACCCTGGCCAAGTCACTCAACCCCTATTTGCTTCAGTTCTTCATCTGTAAAATGGGAATACACTGGAGAAGGAAAGGGCAAACCCCTCCAGTATCTTTGCCAAGAAAACCCCACGGACAAAGTCCATAGGGTCACATGGAATTGGACGTGACTGAACGACAACAATGAGCTTATGGAAGTGACTTCTTTGTGAAATTAATGGATCTGTTCAGGAATGGACAAGGAACCATGGCTTCATCAGCACCAAGTTCTAACAAACCGACCCAGCTCGTATCGTACACGAGGAGCTCAAAAAAATAAACGGCTTATTGAAGCTCAGACAGCGAGGCACAGTACTGGCTAAATGGGACATGGATGTTTTCCCTGCCCCAATAGGAAACAAACAATCCGGCAGAACCTCACCAGTATATACTTACTGAATTCTGACTCAGTATGGCACTATTACGAAAAAAAGGTGTCTCTTCCACTTCCTATAGTTTTCTTCTACTTATAGGTTGCTGAAATACTCTCCAAAACCTTCCACCTGAAGACAGAAGCTCTGGCATGATAAAGTGGTAATCAATTAGATTGACAGATTCAAATATCAAAAGAGTTTTGACAGCATAGATGTGGATAAACCCCCTCAAGTAACACAGACAGTAATTCCTCACTCTTTTGTAGCAATTTAATGAGATACTGAGATTAAAAAATAAACCCCACAACTGATTGTTTCCATAATAAGAGAGGCAAAGTGGTCAAGACCAGAGAATAGGAAAACAACAGGTGACAATAGCTCTAAGGGGACTATCCTCTCTTCCCACCCAAAGCTGTCCATCAGTAGCATATAAAGAAAAAGGGAACCCAAGCATGTGGACTGGTATTTGTAAGCTGGCCTTTCTTTACATACTGCAGCCGCAGTGCTGAGTGTGCTGATGAGAAAGCAGAAAAGTCAGGTGAGATGTCATAGCAAAATAGTGTGGTTCAATGGAAAGAGAACAGTATTCAGAATCAGAGGACCTAGGCTACCTCCTACATGTGGGAACCTTGGACAAGTAACTCAATTTTCCTGCAACTTAGTTTCCTTATCTGTAAAAATCGGTTTGGCAGTTAGTGTACAGAATACCCAGCCTGGAGTCAGGAAAACTCATCATCCTGAGTTCAAATCTGATCTCAGACACTTAGTAGCTGTGTGACCCTGGGCAAGTCACTTAACCCTGTTTACCTCACTTTCCTCATCTGTAAAATGAGCTAGAGAAGGAAACGGCAAACCACTCCAGTATCTTTGCCAAGAAAACCCCAAATGAGATCACAAAGAGTTGGACAAGACTGAAACAACTGAACAACAATAACAACAAATTAGCTTGATGAGATGATCTCTGAGGTCTCTTCCTGCTCTAAATCCTATGATGCCAAGAACACTGCAGCTCTGGGAGTCTGGTTACCTAGGTGGTTTTCCCTTTGTGTCTATGTTTATGTTCCCCTGTATTGTCTCTGTCCTGGGAAAATCTCATTCATCGGGCTGTGGCGTAAGCTTCCTAAGGTTTTTGACACTGAGTAGACCAAAGGGCGGGGCAATAACAACAACTGATGACAGCCATGACCCTGCCAGCACCTTCTGACCCCTTCTTTATTCTTTCAGGCTGTTTGTGTCAGATGTGTAAGAGCTGTAGGACTTTGGGCAGATCACAGTATCTGGAATCTCAGCCTTCTCATTTGTCAAAAAGGGTTATGCATAATATTTTACATAATCTACCTCCCAGGATTGTTGTGAAGACAAAACAAGATAATAGCAACAAGGCAATGGTAAGGACAGGCACTCTTTTTCAGAACACTGTAGGTCAAAGGCACATGGAGGAGAGCAATGAGCCAGGGTTGCTAGGGAAAGACATGAACCGTGAGGAAAGAGAAGTTTTCTGGGAAATGGCAAGTGGTAGCCGTGGCAGCTGCAGAGGCCCTGGCTAGAGGCCAGTGCCTAAGGTTTCCTACTAAGGCAAGATCTGCAGGACTGGAGGGGGGTGTAGGCAATAGCTGTCTCCAGACAACCAGCAGGGGTTCCTAAGCTGGGACTAAGTAGGAATGCAAAATGACAAGAGAGTGACAGAGAAGTCTCTGGAATACATGAAGTTCCTGAGCCATGCTGAGTCCCTGGACCAAGTTAAGTGAACGGGGCAAGACTCCAAAGGGAAACCAGAGGCAGGGGGACTGGAGCCAAAACATGGTCTTTACTAAAGAAACTCCAGCCCCACCCATGTTGTGGGGACTTCCCTATTAATACTGTGAGTTTTTTTCTTGCTATTCGAATTACATTTGAGCCCCATTTATGTTCTTATCTGCTCTGTAATAAATACATTTATGTTCAAGATGCTTATTGTTTGCCTTGGTTGCTAGTAGGCAAACTGACTCAAGTACTCTCAAAGCAAGCCAAATTCTGATATTTTAATATTTGTTTGGGTATGGTTCCACTCCATATTTTCCAAACCAAAATGCCCATCCCTTGCTACCACTCCCCTTTATGTGTTGTCTCCCCCACTAGAATATAAACTCCTCTAGGGCAGGGATTGTCTTAACAATTTTATATTTTACATTTGCATCCTTAGTGCTTAGCATATAGTAAGCACCAAAAAAAAAAAAAGATTTTTCATTTATTTATGCATTTGTTCATTCATTCACAAGCCATAATGTTATTTCTAAGTCTGCAAGATTGAATCCTACATGTCTACCTCCAGCTGATAATTTTGTAAAGTACATTGTAAAGCCTAACTTGGTGCATAGATATATTAATAACACTCAGCTTAAAGCTTGTGACCTTTTTGCCTTAATGACATTTTACAGATCCCTGCAATCACACTGGCTGAATGACTGACTTCTTCCCATGCTAATCCTCCTTCCCCAGCTGCCCTATAGCTTAACAATGTCCTCAAAATGTAATGCCCAGAACTAAACACAGTATTCCAGATAGTGTCTAACTAGAACAGAATGTATGTGACCTTTATCTCCCTTATTCTGAACACTAGGCTTCTCTTAATCTAATGGAAGCTATCATTAGCTTTTTTTCACTCTCATTGTTTTTCATTTTGATTTTATAATCCACCCCAGATCTTTTCCCACAAGAACTATTGACTAGCCACATACATCCTCTACTGGACTCATGCAATTGACTTTTTGAACCCGTGAAGAACTTTATATTTATCTCTATTATATTTGACTCATTCTAAATTGTTGATCTTTTTGCATCACATTTCTGCATTCCTTCCTCTGTCTTTTATATGTAGATAGATGGATAGATAGATATATTTTAAGCATTTGAATTCATCAGATAGGTTATACTGGAACTATATTTATTTAGTTGAATTTAACCATGAATATACTTTCATACAGATCAAAATCTATCTGGGCTTTGTCCTGTGTGATCCTCATCCATCTCTTTCCATAAATATTCCATAGAAGACCTTTCCCATGTGGTAAAAGTCTTCCTTTGGTTCTTTTACTCTTTTAATTAATAATCAATTATAATAAATTTATAATAAATAATATACTTAATAACGAATTAATAATAAAATTAAATATTCTATTTAATATTTTGTGCATTCCAATACAGCATTTAGACCCATTCATCTGTTATGCCCTTCAATCTTCCTACATGATCTGCCCACCTTTCCTGATTGCTGAGCACATCTTTTTGACCACTTCTGCTACTGCAAATCCTAGCTGACAATGTCCTATAGCCACCTAACTTTTCATTACTCTTCGGGTCACTTGCAGCCAAGAATATAAATAGATTCAAATAATGGCTCAGGGAATGTGTATAAAGCTAGGAATCAGGAAAGGCCAAGAAAAGAATTAGATAGTGGACAAAGAAAGTAATTGAATAGAATCTGTTTCCCCTTTCTCATTTTATGTCCATTTCCCTAGTTGTTGTTTTTCAGAAACCTATTTTACTGAGGAAAGTTTTGTATTCTTATGGCCTCAGTAAGATGGAGTTAATGGAGAGTGAAAGGGAAATGATGGAGATATAAGTTTTATGGATCAAATAAAACGCGTCGGGCTAGTTTTCTGAAACTGTTTGTAAGGCTGTTTTATATACATTATTTATCTTGAAATAAAACTATAAAAGTCCCTTTTACTATTTAAGATCTCTAGATTTAAAACAAAACAAAAAACTTGATCTATCTTCTAAAGGCACCTGATAACTTTCATTTATTTATCAAGTGCAATTTTATGCTGGAACAGTTCTAAATCACATACTCCTGGGTCTATAAGTACCAGCTAGGTGTATACTTACTCAACTCTATTTATACTCTTCCTTGTTCTCATTCTGCCCCAACATAAAAATCCCACTGCTGGGTTTTTAAAGTGTAACTATTACCAATGGCAGAATTTAGGGGGGTAAATATGGGGCCCTGAAAAAGAGAAAGCAGATTACTTTCTCTGAGCCTCTAACACTTTGGTTATATCTCTTTCAGTTACTACTGAAATTTTTAAAGCAGAATTATGGAATAGCTCCTAGGCTATACAGGAAATTGGGTGGATGGTGGTTCCACAGATACAATCAAATCAGAAGTTGGAGCAGGTATAGGGGGAAGATAAATTCATTGTAGCTATTCTGAGTTTGAGGTGATGTTGAAACATATAAATGGAAGTATCCTGTAGGAGCTAGATACGTGAATCTGGAAGTCAGGTTTGGAGATGGAGATCTGGGACCCGGGTAGAGGTAGCAGTTGAAGTTGTGTGAATGAATGAGATTAGCAAGGGAAAGAATAGAGAAGAGTCAAGAAAAATAAAAGTTTGGGAATGACCATCTTAAAGAGTCCGGAGACACAGAATCATAGCTCAAGAACTGGAAAGGATCTTAGAAACCACAGTCCAGGTCCTTTATTTTCTAGTTGCCTCTGTTAACAAAGGTAATTGAGGAGTGCCTAACATCTACTACATGCTTGGCACATTCTTCTTGTCATTGTTCAGTTGTTTTTAGTCGTGGCTGACTCTTCATGACCCCAATTGGGGTTTTCTTGGTAAAAATACTAAAGTGGTTCGCCATTTCCTTCTCAAGTTCATTTTACAGGAGAGGAAATGAAGCAAACAGGGTTAAGCGACTTGCCCAGAGTCACACAGCTAGTAAGTGTCTGAGACCAGATTTAAACTCAGGTCTTCCCTATTTCAGGCCCAGCGCCCTACCCACTGCACCACCTAGCTGCCTTATGAGTATGGTACATAGTAGATCTTCAATACATGTCTGTGGAATTGAACTGAACTGGACATCATGGGGTTGGGAAGAGGAAGAAGCACCAGTGAAGGAGACCAGTGAGTGCTCAGAGAGATAGGAGAAAAACTAGGAGAAGGCTGTATTGTTGGAAGAGAAAATATCCAGCGTGGGAGACAACAGTGTAGTCAATAGTAGAGGGACCAAAGAAGATTCAGAAGAGGGTATGATGATGTCAGAGGCAGCGGGCTCAGTAGAGCTGTGAGATACATGGTATTATAACTGCATGGAGTTGAGGAGAAATAACAGATCCTACTGATCAGCAAGAGGTAGGAAAGTTGACATAGAGAACTTTTCAATAAATTTAAGCAGTTAAGGGGAAGAGAGAAATGAGATAGTAGCTGAATAGGCTAGAATGGTCAAGGGAAGGCTATTCTCCTCTCTCACCATAGTGATCTGACCATGTTTGTAGGGAGATATAAAAGAGTGAATGTTGAGGGATGGAGGGGGGAGGGAGAAAGACGGGGCAGAGGTGGAGAGAAAGGAGGAGAGGCAGGGAGGGAGTAAGAAAAAGTGAGAGAGAGGGAGAGAGGGAGAGGGAGAGGGAGAGAGAGAGAGAGACAGAGAGAAAGAGAGGGAGAGAGACAGAAGGGGAGAGAGGGAGATACAGAGAGAGAGAGACAGAGACACAGATACACAGACACAGAGAGATGGAGACAGAAAGAGAAAGTGGTGATTGCTAGAGGTCCTGGTGGGATCAAGAATGCATGTAATCATTAAAGGAGAACCAAAAGTCAGTCATCATAAGGTGGATACAAAGTGTGAAAGATCAGGAGAGTATTGAAGAAAAGCCCCAAGGTATCACAATCGAATTTCTCCCTTCTGTGATCAGTGAATAATTCTGCTTTCTCTATTTTTCCCACTTGACTGTAAGGTCCTCGAGGGCAGGGATAGTCTTGTTTATCTTTGGTATCTCTCTCACTGCTGTGTGCATAGCAGTTGCTTAATAAATGTTTGTTGAATTGTTCAATTGGATTTCTGTCGTTACTTAAAGTATCTCTTTTCTTTTCCTTAAACCCTCACAAAGCCTCTGTTCTGTTTTCTACCTCAAATTTACAGAATTGTAGGATTTGAGAGTTGGAAAGGATCTCACTGGGCATCTAGCACAATCTAGTTTATGAACTGGGGTGTGTGTGTGTGTGTGTGTGTGTGTGTGTGTGTGTGTGTTTCAGATCCTCTAAAAAGTTGGCCTCACCTACCATCACTCTTTTTCTACCTTATGTCTTGCATCTGTCCATCAAATAAGGTAACTTTCCTTTATGATCTCTCTCTGTTTTTTTGTTTGGTTTTGTTTTTCCACGCTTCAGCCTTTGTGCTTCCTTGCCCACTGTCCTTTATGTCTGGAACTACCTCACTCTTATTCATTATTCAAACCAATTCCCTCATCTCATTCAAAATTCAGCCAGAATCTTACAGCCTCCATGAAGTTTATATAGTCAGCCATAACTAACACCTCATAGTACACATACACATAGGAAATAAACAACACGACAGAAATTGAGATAATTGAAATGTTATGCCCTGTCACTTTGGAATATGTCTTCCCAGGGGACAAGAAAATTTCCTTTTAATATTGTATTTTCTTGTCGTGCTGTCATCTAAACCACTCTATTCAATGACTAGCTGCATCTGTGTTCTGTCTCCCAAAGTAATCTTCCTGAAAAGTCTTTGTCTTTCTTTGATTAATGTATGCTTAACACCAGTCATTACCTTCTTAATAAATCTTATCATTGTAACCTTTCAATCAGGTGGGCATCCTTGTGTCACCTTCCTGCCAGAGTCTGCACTAATTTTATATAACAGGACTTAATAGTAAGCAATAGTCATTCTTCTGCTCATACATCTTCAATGGTGAGCTATTGTCTGCTGAATGAAGTCTCAAACTTCTTAGCTTAACATTGAAAGATCTCCTCCAGCTGGCCCCAATTTAACTTAATAGATATAACTCATACCTCTCTCATAGCCACTCTATGATCTAGCCAGACTTGCTCTTCCTTGAACACACTACACACTTGATCACTTCTGTCTATAGCCCAACTCAAGCGCCACATTCTTCATTCTTTCCCTGATCCTTGGTCTTCTAGCAGCAAATGACTTTTTCTTTCTGACCTCTCACAGCACTTGGTTTCTCCCCTCATAGCACATATATCATATTCTTTTTTTTTTTACTCATATCATATCCTAATTCATATTTATTTAAGAGGCAGTGTCATATAATGAAAAGAACACTGGACTTGAAGGCAGGAGAGACATGAGTTTGAATCCTGCCTCCTATATTTAATAGATATGTGAATATGAACAAATCACTTAATCTCTCTAAGCCTCAGTTTGATTATCTATAAAAATGGATAGGCCCTATCTCACAGGATTGCTATGAGGATCTAATAAGGTAATGCATACAAAGTGCTTTGTAAACTTTAAATCTTAAACACTGTATAAATATCAGCTACTATAATTATTACTATTAAATCTTGCTTGTATATAATCATCACATAATTGCATGTAACAATCACTTGATAAACATTTGTTGAATGAACTGCAAGTTACTTGAGGGCAAAGGTCATACATTTAATTCATTTTTGTAGTCACTATCTTTTTTGGTTAGCTTTATCTAGGTCTAAAAGGGTTACATTGGGGACCCCCCATTATTGTAGTTTTTTGCTTATATCTCTCTATAACTCATTTAACTTCTGTTTTAAGAATTTAAATGCTATACTGTTGTGTGCATATGTGTTTGAGATTGATATCAATTCATTGTCCATGGCATCTTTCAGCAAACATAGTTTCCTAGTTTATCTCTTTTAATTAGGTCTATTTTTGCTGTTACTATGTCTGAGTACATGATTGCTACTCCTGCCTTTTTAATTCAACTGAAGTGTGAGAGATTTTGCTCAAGCCACTTATTTTTTTTAGCTCAGTGTGCATCTTTCTGTTTCAACTGTATTTCTTGTAAACAACATATTGTTGGATTCTGCTTTCTAATTCATTCTGCTATTCTCTTCTGTTTTATGGGTGAGTTCATTCCATTCCTATTCAGAATTATGACTATTAATTGCTTATTTTCCTTCATGTTATTCTCTTATACTTTTCCTTCTCCATTTCCCACCCCTAATTTAAGTTTGTTTTAAGACTAATCCCTCTCTTATTCTATTCATTTTCTTATTCCCACATCCTGCTTTCCCTTCTCCCCTTTCCATCCTCTTCCTCTGTTGAGTGAAATGTATTTCTATACACAAGTGTGTGTGTGTGTGTGTGTATTCTTCTCTCCTTTGACCAGTTCAAATGAGAGTAAGGTTCAAGTGTCACAGCTCCCCTCCACAGCCCTTTGATCTTTGTCTGTACAGACTTCTACTTGCATATCTCAATTATGTGAGATCATTTTCCCTATCTTTGCTCTACCTTCTCCACCCTCCTCTGATCCTGAGTATTCCTCTACTCTTGCCTTTCTATTTTTCTTTTAAGATCATCAAAAAATAACAGCCCTTTGTCTAATCAGACCGCCTCTATGATACTTAATAGAATTCTGAGGGAATACATGTATCATCTACTCCTATTAGAATGTAAATACTTTATTCTTATTTAGTCCCTTGTGGTTACTTTCTTATGTTTATCTTTTTATGCTTCTTTGACTTCTGTGTTTATATTTTAAAAGTTCATTTTCTACTGTACAAGTATACTCAGTTTTTCCGGAGAAGTCATTCTTGGTCACAAGCCTTAGATCCTTTGCCTTCTGGAATGTCATATTCTAAGTTATTTATATTCTTTTTTTTTTTTTTTTTATAAAGGTAGCTACTAAATCTTGTGTGATCCTGACTGTGGCTCTGTGGTATTTGAATTCTGTCTAGCCGGTTGCCATATTTTTTCTTTGACCTTGGAAGCTCTGGATTTTGGTTATAACATTCCTGAGAGTTTTCATTTTGGGCTTTTTTTTCTTCAGTAAAACACTAGTCAATTCTTTCTATTTTGTCTTCTGGCTTTAAGAGATTTGGGCTGTTTTCTTTTATGATTTCTTGAAATATCATGTCTATGGCTTTTTTTTGGTCATAGTTTTCAGGTTGTCCAATGATGCTCAAATTTTTTCTCCTTGATCTTTTTTTCCAGGTAAGTTGTTTTTTGCTATGAGATACTTAACATTTTCTTCTATTTTTTCAGTCTTTTGACTTTGTTTTAACATTTCTTGTTGTCTCATGGAGTCATTAGCTTCTATTTGGTCAATTCTAATTTTTAGGGAGTTTTTTTCTTTGAAAGGTTTTGTATTTCTTGTGTCAAGTTATTGATTCTCTTCAAATTTTTTTCCCTAGATCTCATTTCTTTTCCCATCTTTTTCTTAAGTGCTTTTGTTTTAAAAATAATTTTTAGCTCTTTTTAAAGACTCTTGCTTTATCTCTTCCAAGAATTATGGTTGGATTTGTGCTCAGGCTGCACAAACTTTGAGGCTTTGCTCGCAAATATTTTGGGGTCATTCTCTTTTGAGTTTGTGCCTTGGGCATCAGTAAGACCATAATAGTTGTTTGTTTGTTTGTTTGTTTTTTGGCAAGGCAATTGGGGTTAAGTGACTTGCCCAGGGTCACACAGCTAGTAAGTGTTGTATCTGAGGCCAGATTTGGACTTAGGTCCTCCTCACTCCAGGGCCAGTGCTCTGTCCACCATAACAGCTTTTTATAGTGGGATTCTTTTTTTTTTCTTTTAACTCATTTTTCCCAGCCTACTTTTTGACTTTGTAGGGCTGCGTTCTGTATACTTCTGGAGGGGAATATCTGGGTTGAGCTTTTATCCTGCTCTCTTGGGATGTTGAGTGTTGCTTTATCTCCAAATTTCAGAGATAAAATCTGATTATTGTGCTCCTGGTTTGAGATCAGCAAGTTCCTGACCTTGGTTTGGGTCTGAGCAATACTCCTATGGACCTGTTCCTGGTTGGAAGTTCCAACAGAGTGCTGCTGGACTCAGACACTATCAGTCAGCTGGGTTCTGTAGGTTCAGAGGAACAGAAATATAGTTCCCTGTTGCCCTGGCATTTCTGCCCTGGTTATTCCATGGTACATTTCAGACTGGGCTGATGGCTGGAACTGAGACCTCACTGTGCTCCTGGGCTTGCTTCTGAACTTGTTCCTCATTCAGTATATAATTTAGGACTCAGGAGTGTTGTCCCCAGCTCAGTTACCCATCTCAGTCCCCCTTAGATCTGTGACTGGGAACTAGGTAGTGAGCAACAGAGCTACCAGCTAGCACCTACTCCTGTGTCCTATTTGTGGTACCCTAGAATGAATCTGGGACCTCATCTTGCCCTGGTGCACAGGTTTGGTTCTCTCTCTGTCTCTGATCACTGGAATACTCTTCAATCCAGCATACTCCTGGTCAGACAAGTTCCCAGTATTCACTGACTTCTCTGTTTCTCTATGTCAACCTTAGCTGGAACAATGATTCACTGTGACTTATTTCTTGGATTTCCTGATTAGGACTTGGTCTGGTGTATTTTCTAACTCTTTGTGGTGGAGGTATGTTGGAGAAGCTGAGCTATACTTCTACTTACTCCTATCATCTTGATTCCACCTCTATATACATTACAGAGACTAGAAGATGACTTGTACCTAGCAGGTGCTTAATAAGCATTTGTCAAATGAACGAAATCTAAGCTTCTTGTCTTTATGAACACCACAGAGACTAACACAGTATGTTATTCATAAGAGGTACTTAATTTTAAAAAAATCTCTTGAATTTATGGTGAATACTAATTCTATTGTAATACTACTGCTACAGGATAAGAATAATACCTAATTTAAGTGCTAAGCATGTTATGGTAAAAAAAAATGTATTATAATGTTTATATACATAATGAATATGAGATAACTTGGACATGATTTGATAAGGACCATGGAGAAACAGTTAAGTCCTTAGAATCAGGCAAACCTGGATTTAAGTCTTACCCCTGACTCATACAGGTTATATAAGTTCCTGCCTGAACCTCACTTTGAGGAAGCATGCATAGGGCACTTTGTGGTACAGTGGATAGAACACTGGGTCTGGAGTCAGGAAGATGTCAGTTGAAACTCAGGCTCAGATGCTTACTAGCTGTGTGACCTTGGGCAAATCACTTAACCCTTACTTGCCTCAGTGCCTCATCTGTCAAACATGGGAACACTGGAGAAGGAAATAGCAAACCATTGCAGTATTTTTGCCAAGAAGATTCCATGGCCATAGTCCATGGGTTCACGAAGAATTGGACATGACTGAACTGAACAACAAAAGTATGCTAGCCACGATCTCTTCAAACTCAGACCAGCCTATGACTCCCCAGACTACTTCTCCATCTTGCTTTTATGTGCTGTCATTCCCTACTAGAACGTTAGCTCTTTGAGGACAGGGATTGTCTTTTGTTGTTGTTGTTGTCTATGTATTTCCAGTGTTTAGTCTGGTGTGGCATGTGAAAAGTGCTTAATACATGCTCACTATATCTATACTCTCTATCTATCCATCCATCTATCTATCCATCTATCTATCTTGTATCTATCCATGCAACCATATACAAGTCGCTTAACTACTTAGTATCCCTGGAAACTAATTCCTTAAGTTATAGATTAGTTTCTCATCTACACTGGTAGAGGAGTTTCCTCACTAGCAGTCACCAAAACCAATGAAATCACAGAAGCTAACCAAAAGAAAAAAAACTGCAAAAACAAAAACCCATAGACCTAGGATACAATAATCACTCAAAATATATGTGTGGATTGATTGCTATATAGATGAGTTCATAATAATACCCTTTATAACAAGGTATCCAAATAATACTATTTAAAAGAAAGATTCTGCTTTTAATAAGGCACATTTCTAATAAACATGCACTTGATATGTATCCAACTACATATTTATAGGGACTTAAACTTGCATAATGTTTCTGAGACTCAGCCTCAGTTGATTTACTTCAACCACGTTGCTTTTTTCACATATTCTCAGTCATTGAAGTAGTGGTTGTGGCTGTGAGTGGGTGGGTCTCCCTCTCTTTTATATCCCAAGTATGCTGCCAGTAAATACCAAGAAAGAGTAAATAAATAGGGAATAGATGTCCAAATAGCAGGAAGCATTGGGCGATACAATCACCCTCCTGTATTTAAATAAATAAACAAACACAAATGAAAAATAATAACAGCTATGTTGACATTTGGTATTTAGAAATAACTGGCATTTGTATTTTTATGTTTGTTTTAAATTGGTTTGCTCTTTGGGTCAGCAGGAGAGCTGGAAGGTGATTCTTAATACTCTTCTGTTAAGCTATCTGCTTCTTACCAGTTTCTTCCACTTAGTTTCCCAAGCTGATTAACATCATATTCTCTTTCTATTCATGAGTCTAAAATTATCTTTTTTTTTTTAAGGGCCTTGCCCAGCCGAGAAAAGTCTCTGCTGTGGTTTTTAGCTCACAGAAGCCCCATGGGTCTCCTTAGCCAGGCATTTATGAAGGCTGCTTTATGTTCTGAGGGTGGAGTCCCTATTTTGAGGGTGGGAAAATAAGTTCTTATTCTCTTGGCTATTTAAGAGTCTGTGAGGTATTCCTGGCTGCCCTCCTCTGCCACAGGCAATAGGCAGCCTCCAAGATTTGCCTCTTTTTACCCAGAACTGATATCTTCCATGGAATGGAATCTTTCGAAACTCTTTTTGGGGACACAAATTCCTAGTCATAAGCCAGAGACACCTCTTTGATAGAGAATGGCATTTCAGATGGAAGACAAGCAAAAGAAATCAGCTTTATGAGCTATGTGGCTTCCAAGCTCCTCTGACAACATGCCCTCTCTGTAATTAGTACAGCCTCTCTTTCAAAGAAGTACTGAGCAGAGGGTTTCAGTTTTGTAGGTTAAAATATTAAGAATTCAAAAAAATGCCTCCAAATTCTATATAATCCCATTCTAATCCTATTCTGATTATTTAAAAAGCACTTTTTCCCATGAAATATTAAAGGAAAACAAAATTCACCCACTGCATGATCTTGGGCAAGTCATACCCATTTTCAATACCTCAGTTTTCCATCTGTAAAATGAGGGTGTTGGACAAGATGATCTCTAACAGTCTTTACATGAAAATATATATTCTCAGCGAATTCAAACCTGAAGTGTGATACTTTGCAAATATGCAACTAACCTATATGTTAAAATGCTATTTATTTTAATAAGAATATCAGAAATGACATATTAGGTCCAGTCAGATATAAAGAGGTCTACAATCACTACTCTCTAAATCACTATATGACTCTGGGCAAGCTACTTTCTTCTCTAGGATTCAGTTTCTTAATTTGTAAAACAGGGGAGAGGGCGGTTGGGTAGATTCCTTCTAGCTCAGACCATTCACACTCACATCTATGCTATAAGGCATTTTCCTCTCTTTCCCATCTATCCAAAGTCTTTCAGTTCTTCTCCGATCAGCTTGAGCCCCACCATACTCTATGAAATCTTCCCCAGCCTACGGGGATTTACTTCCTCCTTCCAATTCCTATAGCACTTAGTATTTTTGACTGTTCTTTGGCACTTACATACTGTGTTGTCAATAACTTGTTTAAATAGGCCAGGTTGGAAGTTTTTTTTTTTAATTCCATGCCATCTCTTTCTTGTTTTTGTTCTTTGTTCCAAGAAGTCTTTGGTGTGTCTAAGGAATAAAAGAGTGTGTATTCAAGCATTCAAATCCTGAACCACAAGTTTTGTGTTTGAATGTCAGCTATCTTTGTCACTAGCTATATGTCCTTGAAAAAAACAATTATGTAATTTCTCTGAGTCTCCTTTTGCTCTTCTGTAAAGTGAGAATTTCCATAGTACTTACCTCACAGATTGCTATTCAGAAAGTCCTTTATACATCAGAATATAAATGTCAGTTGTTGTTACTCTTATTGCAGGTATATAATTTATAGTTAATCGATTTGGGGAAAAAATATGATCTTTCCAGTAACATCCATAGAAAGTGGGACAGCATATCCTTGGTCAAGAAGAGAATTCCTAGGGGCAGCTAGATGGCACAGTGGATAGAACACCTGAATTCAGGAGGACCTGAGTTCAAATCCGGCCTCAGACACATAACACTTACTAGCTGTGTGACCCTGGGCAAGTCACTTAACCCCACTGCCTAACCAAAAAAAAAAGAGAGAGAATTCCTTTTTATAGAATTGTTTCCATGAGAAAATCAGATCCAACTTAAAGTTATAGAATCCTATCCAGGAATGTAAACTGAGGCAAATTTTCATGTTGTTTATAGTAAATTCCTGTATATTGAAATGTTTACATAATTCCCTATACCTAGATCATAAAACTAGACCTATACTATAACATTCTCCAAATGTTTTCCATCAATTTATTCCTCAGAATACAAAACCTGACTAAAAGAAAAACTGAAAAATATGGACCTGTCATTCA
>NW_020954591.1:8120871-8227452 GCF_900497805.2 Vombatus ursinus
AATAGATGCCATGGGATCAGTACTCGATTTGAATATAGAGATTCTCAAAACCTAGGTGCCTAAACTGTAACTTTAGGATATAATGCTAATGGGCTGTCTTATACTGGATTCTCAGATCTCTATAAAGGTAACTAAGGGGTGATGTGAATAGATGACTGGACCTGGAGTCAGGAAGATCAGAGTTCAAATCCAGCCTCAGACATTTACCAGCTGTGTGGCCTTGGGCAAGTTACTTAACTTCTGTTTGCCTCAGTTTCCTCAACTATAAAATGAGAATAATGGCATCTACTTCACAGGATTGTTGTGAGGATCAAATGAGATAATATTTGTAAAGTGCTTACCACAGTGCCTGGCACATAGTAGGCACTGAATAAATGACTGTTTCTTTCTTGACTGAGTCAACAGACTGTCACTTCAAAGTATTCTATGTATAACTGGCACTTGAAAAAAATACACTTATGTATGTATATTTATGTGTGTATTGTGTATGCATGTATGTATGTGTGTGTATATATGTGTCTATACACACACACACACACACAGAGTTACGACAAAACTTGATTTTTGCCATCAAATTTCTAGGTCCTGTGAAAGTTTCTGTGTCAGGCTTACTAGACATCTGAGGTTGGTAGCACCCAGAGATGAGGGACTGAAGAGGTGACCGACTTGCTACTCTTCTTCCCACTTTTCTCCTCTGCATCTCTTTAGAGCACAACACTGTCTCAGGTGGCAATTCACTTTCTTAAAACAGGACCACTGTTTGAAAGCTGAATAGATGACGTTTATGTAGCATTTTAAGGTTTACAAAGTGCTTGCCACATATTATTACCATCTCATGTGAGCTTTGCAACAGCTCCATGAGGGTGGGTCTTATAGGATTCTCATTTTACAGACTGCCAAGACTCTGGGAGGCTAAGGGATTTGCTGATGGCCACACAGCTGGTAAGAGTGGAAGGCAGGCTTCAAAACCAGGTTTTCCTGTCTCCACTTCTAGCACTCCTTTCTCCTCTGCTTTGCTATTGTTCAGTTGTGTCTGACTCTCCATGACCCCATTTGGGGTTTTCTTGGCTCTATTCACTGAGCCATCTAGCTGCCTCTTAGGCCAAACAGAGGTTAAGTGACTTGTCCATGGTTACACAGCTAAGTGTCTGAGGTCAGACATTTCTCCTATGCTACACTGACCTAAAAGAAAAGCAATACAAGGATTCCAGTAGAACAGGCCTTGATGCAGAGTCATTTCTTTTTGTGCTTAAACGGTTATGCCCATTTTGCCTAAAAGTCACACAGTGTTTTAATCTCCGTAATCTCTTAGCACCCTAAAATGACTTCAGGACACATAGTATTAATTCTCTATTTCCCTGTCTTTCATTACTTAGCAATTTTAGGTATCACACTTGAAACCCACACATTCCAACAGATAAAAAGGGAACTTATTTTTAATGATACTAGTTTCATTTAAGGTCACCTAATAGTAAACAAAAGCAAAGCATTTCTCATGGCACTTATTACACTTTTCTTCTCAGAATCATTCAAAATTGCTTTCCTTCAGGAATGAGAGAAAGTTGACTGTCTCCAACTAGTAATGCCTGGCTTAAAAACAATCCTGAAACTAAAATATACTACTGGGGACATTTGGTTCACCTTACTCATAACCAGCATTTTAAAAGTAAGGACTACACACTTATTTTGAATAAGGGTTCTGTTTTTTTACTATGTATAGGACTGCTCCCAGTTAGTAATTGCACCAGAACCTAATTATTCCCACAGAATGGGAATGTGTTGACATCCCCACTGTTTGTTCTTCTTAGGGGTTCCATGAGACTTTCTAGTAGTTGAGGGATGGGTGAACATCACATACAAACTGCCTGTACATCACCATTTCTAATCTGAACAACATATCAATTATTTAGCAGTCTGCTGCTGCTTAGAGTAACTCTTAGGGAATTCTCCATGACAACATGGTGCCCTTTTCTTATTCATTTGTGAAACTGACAAACATTAGATTTATGATCTCATGAATCAGTCCCTATGTCACTCCTGTACATATCAGCTTGTTTATTAATAGTGACTCTGAAGAAGCTGTTTTTTTCCTTAAGTGAAACTTTATATTGGGAATTAAGAGGTTAATACCTGGGTGTCATTTTCCACCTTTGAACGTCAATTATGAGCACACTGGTTTGTTTTATCAGTCACTCAGCTTTTGTAAAAGAAGGAATATGTAACCGAGGATTTAGCCTAAAAGTGATTTAAAAGCATCATGCTGTGCCTGCAAAGCTATGTAAGAGAAAACACAAAATGTATTCTTTGTTCTTTTCAAGTTAACACAGTATTAAAAATTATATATATTATCACTAGCCTTGTTTATGATTTTAAAAGGGAAATTTTGTACCTATTATCTCCTGTGGGGCAAGACTTCCAATATTTTCCCATAGAAAACATAGTTTATCATGTGAGTGAGTCTGTGACTATTAGGAAAATTGTGTGGCATTAAAAATTTTATTCCATGCTGAATTAATATCTCTCTTCTTCCCTCCCCACTCTCCCCAACCCCCTCATGAATGCAGCTAGGGAACGAAAAAAATATGGGTGCAGGGAATACAAAATAAAACTAATCAAAAAACCAGGCTAAGCTGGCAATTATCCTCTGAAGACCCCTGACTGTATAATGATCTGATGATTCAGCCAGCCTTGGGAGGGAGTGTGTGTGGAGGGGGAAAGAGAAGGGGTGATTGCAATTGTCATGATAATGAGGCTTAATAAGCATGTGCCCATTGCATTTATAGTGAGAGAATATACTCCATTTCATGTTCAGCTGTCACTATAGACAGGGTAACTTCTATTTTCCAATCATGAAAAAAAAGAAATGTTGATTTCTCATGTTGAGTATAGCATTCTAACTCAGATATCTGGAAAAAGAAGTTATGTTGTCATGTTCCATAATTAGAAACACATCCCAAGATGTGCCCATGAATGCTTCACATCAATAACGTGGCAGTAACTAGGGATTTTCACAAGGTCAGTTTCAGTTTACAGGGGAAAAAGTAAATGAACCACACCAGGGTGTGATCATGGTATGAATGATGTGATTTCTGAACTAATGACTAAGGTGATGCAGTAAGTAACAGAGCCTGGATTCAAACTCAGATCTCTTATTTCAAATCCAATACTCATTCCTTTCCTTTCCCCCCTTTCATGAGGTCTCTCTGGGTACCAGGCAGAACTTTAAGTTCTATTTTGCCCACTGTAGTAATTTTATAGGGAAAGTAATAGCTTAGAGCAGGGGTGGAGGAACCTGCTGCCTTGAGGCCACATGTGGCCTTCTAGGTTCTTGGGTGCAACCTTTTGATTGAGTCCAAGTTTTAGAGAACAAATCCTTTTATTAGGGGGCTTGTTCTGTGAAGTTTGGATTCAGCCAAAGGGCCCCCCTTGAGGACCGGTAGAGGGCTACATAGCCTTGAGGCTACAGGTTCCTCACCCCTGGATTAGAGTCTTTCCATGGTCTTTACACTAAGTAATAACCACATCTCCTGGGCATTGCCAAATTATTTAGTTTATGCACATCTTGAAGAGTAAAAGTAGTGTAGAAAATTGAATGGTATTTTAAAAGATAGCCTTGAAAAATAACTATTCCATTCTGTATAGTAGAATCCCATATACTATATCAATGCCCATCAAGGGCTCAAGACTTCCTTAAACAATTTGAGATGTGAGTGAAGACAGAAGCAGCAAAGAGCACATGTCAGCTTTTATGGAGGATGATGAGGTTTGGAAATTGGGATAACCAGAAAACTAAAAGAAGGAATTAAATGACTATAATGACAGCAATGAAGTTAGGTACAAGGAAGATAAAAAGTAAAGTTACCTAGATTTCCAAAAATCTGAATTTCTCTTGGTTCCTAGAAATATGGAATTATTAGTTCTACTATATTTAGTAATATAGGGTAATTTTGTTGCTTTGGTTGTGTCCGACTTTTCATAACCTCATTTGGTATTTTCTGAAGTGGTCTGCCATTTCCTTCTCCAAGTGACTTGCCCAGGTCAGTGTCTGAGGCTAGATGACTCTGGAGGAGAGAGCGAGGCTGATGACTTTGTGAAACTCTGCCTCACTTAAATCCAATTCATGTGCAAGTCAAGAATCTAGGGATGTCATTGGTCCTCTTTGAGAACAAAGGATGAACAACAATGTAGGATAGCTAGGTGGTGCAGTGGGGCTGGAGTCAGGAAGACCTGAGTTCCAATCCGGCCTCAGACATTTACTAGCTATGCGACCCTGGGCAAGTCACTAAACCCCGTTTGCTTCCGTTTCCTCACCTGTAAAAATGAACTGGAGAAGGAAATGGCAAACCACTCCAGTATCTCTACCAAGAGAACCCCAAAAGGGGTCACGAAGAGTCTAACATGACTGAAAAATAACTAAACAGCAGCAGCAACATAATTCAAATCAAACTTTGGATGCAGGGAATCTAGCTGTGTGGATTATCATGCTAGCTGTGTGACCCTGGGCAAGTCACTCAACATGTATGTCTCAGTTTCCTCAACTATGAAATAAGAATAATAATAGCACCTACCTCCCAGGGTTGTTGTGAGCATCAAATGAAGATAATAATTTGTAAAGTGCTTTTTAGCATAGCATCTGGCACATAACAGATACATAACAAGTCTATCTCTAAGGCAAAAGGTGAAGATTAAGGATAGAAAATAATATATCTGTGGGAAGCTATTGCTATAATATTTCTGAGAAGGATCCACTTCTGTCCCCTTCTTAAGCAAAGGGGCACACTAAAATACCTTACTGTGTCCCATCTCCACAGGGGAAGTGACACTGGGGCATTCACAGCAGCTCTCATTGTTTTAGGACAGGCCACTCAGACAAGGGGAAAATCACAGGGTCTGAATGTATAATGGTTATTTAGCCTTCATCTTTCTCCTTGACTCCTATGACTCCTATTAGAGCCTATGTTAATATCTTCGGTAAAATAGGAAGCTTTAAGCACCCTAGAATCCATGAATTATTGTTTTTATTGGTAGTATTTTATTAACTTTATTAATAAAGCCCTGAAGCCCAACATATTATTGATGACATAAGAAGAGTGATAACAAAGTAAGAAAATACCAGCCAGGGGTGTACAACAGGGATCCTCTGTGCCCTGGGACTGCTCTATCTAAGGCTCTACAGGAACCCTGAAACACCAGCCAATTGGATCCTGCCTATGCTACTGACTGGGTTATTAGCACCCTGGCCAGAGGGAGGCAACTGCTCGTGTGAATCTAAGAAACAGACAGGACAGCATAGGGTTATGGGCAGGATCTACCTAAGACTATTGTCTGACTATTAAAAGAAGTAAACTGGGTGATGTGCATGAAAATGTGTGTTGAATTGAATTGAGTATCATAGGTGGCTGTTACAATGTAGGAAGAAGGACAGCATTTGAGACATCCATAAATTCATAGGAGATAAAATTCAAGAAAAGAACCAGCAATAAACCTCAGAACTCCAAAGGTTGAATTATGAATGCATATACATACTCATATATATTCTGTGAGTGTATGTAGGTTTATAAATATACAATATATACATCTATATTCATTTTACCAAACACACACACACACACACACACACACACACACACACACATACACATATATGTATATACAAACTCTTACCTGGCAGAGCATTCTTTTTACCAAATACTATACATGTGTGTGAGGATATGAATGCTTTCATTCCTTTGCCTGTCTGATTCTGATTCTCTGGACTTTACCACCTTGCCTCAGATGCCTTTTCATCCCAGGACTTCCCTCTGCACCTGTGGCCATGTCACCCTGGAATATCCCTCCAGCCTTGTAGTCCCTTTCTCCCACTGGTGAGTTCCTCCCAGGACTTCCATTTTGAGCAAGGACCTAGGCTGGTCATCCTTCATTCCTCTCCCAGCTCTGCTTCTGACTCTCTAGATTTTGCCACCATGGTCCTGTGTGGTACTTCCTTCAACCCCACTTCTCAGCTTCCTTTGATGTGCTATCTTCTCCTATTATGATGTAAGCTCCTTGAGGGCAGTGACTGTATTTCTTTTTTGCTTGGATTTGTGCCTCTAGTGTTTAGCACATAAAAAAATAGTTAACAAATTTTTATTGACTGTGACAGTACCACATCAGGAAATGATAGAGCAAAAGGCTCAGAAACAGACATAGACCCCACCAGACCCAAGACTCCAGAAGGAGGAAATTTCACCTAGCTCTCCATTTTAAAAATTAGTTATCCCTTCCACATCATGGGGGTTGAAGGCGCAATGCCCAACATGATCTGGAAAATCCACATAAAATTTTTTGGCCCTCCCTTCATACCAGAGAAGAAGTTTGAATTAAGATGGTAATAAAAGATAAAATATGTTGATATTAGATAATACTACACATATATTTCATGCATTTCTGAGTTTCTAAACTTTTTCTGTGTCATCTGCTGGTCTTGCATGTCCTCTGAAGCTTCTGACAAACCCCACACCCAAGTTCCCATTTATTTATTTATTTATTTATTTATTTATTTATTTATTTATTCACTTATTTTTTTGCTTTTCGGTTAGGCAATAGGGGTTAAGTGACTTGCCCAGGGTCACACAGCTAGTAAGTGTCAAGTGTCTGAAGCTGGATTTGAACTCAGGTTCTCCTGACTCCAAGGCCAGAGCTCTATCCACTATGCCACCTAGCTGCCCCTCCCATTTTATTTCTTACGCTGATCCATGATATACTGAAACTGTGATGGGGAAAATTGCAACGTGGAAGGGATAACTGTACTTTCTTCCTCCCACCAATTTTCAGCTTCTGGCCTGAGCATACTTCTGGGTGCTCTGTCAGTCATTCACTGAACTACAATTACCAATTTTAAAAAGTAGGGGGCCTCAGGGAGATGCAGGGGAGAAGATAAGAATGCAGAAGCACCTTGAATGCTTCATCTAAGGAAGTGGGGTGGTATTTGAGATGAGCCTTGAAGGCAGTATGGTGCAGCAGAAAAATCACTAGACCTGCCTGGAGTCAGGGGATCTGGGTTCAAAATATCTGTGAGATAATAAACATCACTTCACTTTTCTGGGCTTAGCTTCCTCTTCTGCAAAATGAGGCTGTGAGATTAGATGACCTCAAAGGTCTCTTCCAACTTTAAATCTATGGCCCTGAGACTGTGAAGACAAAAAGGATGGAAGAAGAGACATCCCTGATGAAGGGAAGCGTAAGAGCATAGACGTGACCATGGGAGAGAAGTATAATCAGGGAGGTTTCATCCTTCCCCTCACATCACTCAATAATGAAACAAAACAAAATCCTTTTCCTTTCCTCCCACTATTCTGCCATCCCCAACACACTTTTCCTGTGGCCTTGAGAATAAATAAATTTGCTGTAGACAGTGTTACTGGAATTTTAAAGCCTCTGGCCAACTTTCTGGCACAGCTTTGAAAACTGCGTCCCTGCCCCTGACATCTCTACCCCAACTCATATCCTCCAATAGGAAATTGGCTCTTCTTTTGTACATGACTATAAATAGTTTCCAAATCTTTCCAATGCTACTTTGAAATATTTAGAATATATTTACGGGACATAGAAACACAACATTTGTGGTTGACTTCAGATCATTTATGCACTGATGTGATCTGGATGATCATGCACAGCTTACAAAAAGACTTTTCCAGGCCTCTATGCCTGAAAATAGCTACAAAAAAGAGATATTATAGGATTAATGACAAAAAATACATACAATACAACCACTGAATTAGAACTAGAGCTAAGTGGATGTATCTGTGTCCTCGTATCACCTTCTGCATATGTACTTAAATTCCAAAGGAACTCATTTGTGGACGTGTCCAAAGAACTGTGGGCTTCAAGAATTTAGTTCTGTTCTCCACTTGCTTTAAGTGGTTCACCCAATTTAATGTCATCTTTGGGGCAAATCAAATTGAACTGGGAATGCATTATTTTCATTGATTTTTGATTCATAAATAACAAAATGACATCAAAATAGAGAAATATTGTTTAAATTATATGGCCCTTAGGCCCTAAGCTTTTTAATTAAGTGTAAATATTATGAATATTTTTACATAACATATACAAACATATTGAATGTATTAATAATGAACATTCCTATAAAATACAAGAGAATAAGTTTATATAAGAAATCTGATGGGACCATTTCCTTCACTTTCAAAAGTGATTATAACTCATCCATGAAAACTTACATGAACCAAGAAATTTAGAGCTTCAACTAACTTGGCTAGGCATGAATCAAAACAGTGGGTAGGGCTAGAGTTAGTTATAAAAATAAGAATGTTAGCCAAACCAAACAATTTTTTAAAAAGCCAGACAGCGTAATTATTTTTAAGTAACTGAAAATTAGTTTAAAAAAATTTTGATGCACTAAATAAGTTCTATTTTTTTGTGTCTTATTAGGTTATACGTTACTTGGATGTGGGGTCTATGTATTTATTTGTTTCATGAAATGTCATATGCTGGGAAATGCTAATTTTTTCAAGTACAGAAAAAAAAAACTGTTTGCCAGGCTATTGTATTTGCTTGTGATAAAGATAATATAAAATGTAGTTGCATAAGTATGCCTGTGAAGTGTTCCTTGCAAGTAACAGCTTGTAAGGAATTTAGCTACCTGCATTTTTAAAACATGAGGCTCAATGAGACAGGCCATCTATGATTTAGTAAGAGTAAGGAACCTTGCCAGCTTCAGCTTTCTCAGTTTCAAGATGGTACTCCACTAGCCAAGACTTTATCCATCAAGTAGCAGAGAATCTGAAGCGCTCACTTTCCCAAGAAAAAACATTTCCCCAAAGGACAAGAAGATGGTTAAGAAAGACGTAGATTTTTCTTATCTCCTTTGTGAAATCTGCTTACTTTTGAACCACAGTTGCTTTCAGAGTTTGGAATTCACTAAAAGTGGCTGCCTTCCTGTCCAGGGTCACCTGAAGGTGTGCAATTCTAAGAGGTGTGGCTAAGTATCTTGAGACTAGCTATTCTATTACACACCAGATTCTCTTCCCACCTTAACTTTCCTTTCATAAGGTAGGAGGGAAAAAATTTGATTCCAAGGGCATTTCAGCACACATGGAAGATTGTTCAGAAAGATAATCATAATGGTAATAAAAACAAAATAAAAAAGAAAGAAAATTATCTCAGTGACTGAGGGTAATTTTACAGACACTAGTTGGACACTGTACAAAACTGGGGAACCTTTTACCCTGTGGTATCAATTCAGCAGGAATGTCATCTAGGTATTTCTGCTTCAATAACAGAATACAGTAACATATCTAACTGATGAGGCTCATATTGTGTGAAGATTCGATACATTTGAGTGATGAAAACAGATAGCAAAAGCACCAACTTTGATTTACAAAAAGCCTTTCTTATTGAAATGTTAAAAGTACCTTTTCACATAGACTCAATTTTATCTCTCAATATTCTTATATCTCTATAAAATTCAATTCCCTACCATGCCTCCATGCCTCATGGAGATGATCGTGGGTTATTATGTGATTTAGAGTCAACTCTCATTTAAAGATGAAAAAACTTGTCTAAGTTTACAGAAGTAATTATTAGTAAGGCTAGGATTTGAACCAAGTCTTCTGAGTCCAAATCCAGAGCTCTTTGTCAATCAATCAATAAACATTTAATAAGTACCAATGAGGTGCCAGGGCTATGTTAAGTACTGGCCATGTTCTTAACCTGGAGTCTGTGTCTTTTTTTAAGTATTTGTTTACTTATTTTTAGTTTTCAACATTCTCTTATAAGATTTTGAGTTCCAAAATTTTCCCCTCCCTCCCTACCCCTCTCCCCAAGCTGGCATGCAATCTGATAGAGGCTATGTATGTACAATCATATTAAGCTTATTTCCACATCAATCATGTTGTAAAAGAAAAATCAGAACAAAAGGGAAAAACCATGAGAAAGAAAAAACAAAAACAAAAAATAAGAAAAAATAGTATGCTTCGATCTGCATTCAGATTCCATAGTTCTTTCTCTGGATGTGGACAGCATTTCCCATCATGAGTCTTTTGGAATTGTTTTAGATCACTGTATTGCTGAGAAGAGCTAAGTCTATCAAAGTTGATCATCACACAGTGTTGCTGTTACTATGTATAGTGTTCTCCTGGTTGTGCTTATTTCACTCAGTATCAGTTCATATAAGTCTTTCCAGGCTTTTCTGAAATCTACCTGCTCATCACTTCTTACAGTACTTCATTACATTCATATACTAGAGCTTGTTCAGCCATTCCCCAATTGATGGACGTCCCCTCAATTTCAAATTCTTTGCCACCACAAAACGAGCTGCTATAAATATTTTTGTACATGTGGGTCCTTTTCCCTTTTTTAGATCTCTTTGGGATACAGGCCTAGAAGTGGTATTCCTGGATCAAAGGCCATGTATCTGTGAACTTTAAAAATTGTTTTGATAACTTTTTCTATGTGATTCTTTTCTTTTGTAATCTTATATATCTTATGCCTTTAGGGCCATTTTTTTACAGGTATTTGGAGGGGTTTTGGGGAGAGCTCAAGCAAGTCACTGCTTTTACTCCACCATCTTGATCTTATGCCTTTAAAAATATGATTCTGAGAGGGGTCCATTGGCTTCACCAGAATGCCAAAAAGGTCCAGGGCCCCCAAAATGGTTAAAGAGTTCATGTGATTATGATACCATGATATTTCCCAAAATGTATACCAAGTGAGCAGAAGCTCTGGGTGGTCCTTCCAAACTGAAATGGCTTTGAGAATGGGTTCACTGAAATAAGAGACTTTTTTGTCATGATAGACCAGCCTAGCTTGGTTTGGAGAGATTCATCCACAGAGAAGGCAGTTAGGTGGTACATTGGATAGAGTGCTGGGTCTGGAGTCAGGAGGCCTCATTTTCTTGAGTTCAAATCTGACCTCAGACACTAGCTGTGTGACCCTGAGCAAGTTGCTTAACCCTATTTGCATCAGTTTCCTCATCTGTAAAATAAGCCAGAGAAAAAAAGGATAAACCATTCCAGTATTTTTGCCAAGAAAGCCCAAATAGGGTCATGAAGAGTCAGATAGAACTGAAACAACTGAACAACAAATCAACAGAAAGTAGGCTTCCACCTAATGACTTTTTCAGCTGCAGCAACTCATGAAAATAATCTAAGTCACAGAGAGATTCTAATTTATATCAGTGGTCATTGGAGATTCTTGAAGAATTCAAGTTCGTAGCTCATAAGATCATTGATTTAGAGTGAGAAGGGATCTTAGAAGCCAGGAAATCCAAATTCTATCCCTGCTACTTACTACCTGTGAGGGACTGTCTGATGTTGGCAGCTACCAGGTTGGGCGCTGTGGCAAGGGTAGGGTAAGATCTGGGTATTTTGGAAGTCGAGGCAGGGGCTGTGGCAGGCAGAGTCGTGGTGAACTGGGATGGGCTGGATACAGAGAAGCCCTGAGGCAATTGGGCAGTGCTTTGTGAGATAAGCTGGGTACAAGGAAGTAGCCAGAGCTTGAGCTCCTGAGGCAAGGGGCGGTGCCACGTGGGAGTGGGATGGCAGAGGACTGAGTTCCCTTTGCCTAGTCCCCTCCCTATATGCAACGTCACCCCCAGATGCCTCTTGTGACCTTCCTGACTTCCTGGGTCCCTTTGTGCAGCACTGACCCCAGACCCCTCCTGAGTCTGACTTCCTAGGTCACGTACTCTTGTCTATGCGTCAATCCCAGATGCCTCCTTCCTATTTCCGGTCCTAGCCTCCTACGTCACTCCCTCTCCCTTGGTGTGCTAAACTCAGACAGCCCCTTCCGGTATCTGACCCTACAATCATTGGCTAGTAAGCGGGCTGGGGAGGAGGGGCTAGGTAGGATTTTAGGAACAAGCGTGGTCAGATCACACGTGCTCTCCCCTGGCTCCTGCCCTGTTGCTCTGGCCTTGCTGCTTGGGCTTGCTATGATGGCTTGCTGTGTTGGCCTCTGAATAAAGCTCTGGTGTTGGTGCCTCCCAATGGCTCGTCTCTGTGTGGTGATCCGGCTGAGGACCGAAGACTCGGGTGTGAGTAAGACTCTGGTAGTGTGCTTCTTATAAGAGAAGTGGGTACCGGCGTACGGCTGGCAGAAGGTCGGCGTGCGGCCAGTATGTTACCTATGAGACTTTGGGCAAATCATTCAACCTCTGCTGATCTGTTCTCTCACCTAAAATGAGAGGGTTGAACTAGATGGTCTCTGAAGGCTCTTTCAGGTCTGGATCTATGATTCCTATGACCCCAATTATAACATCCCTCTAAAGTGAGGGTCTGGGGAATAGGAAATTTACAGTGTGATTAAGGAACCGGAGGCAGAGAATTGTTAAGATCCTTGCATTGCTGAGAAGTCAGTCATCACACAACGTGGCTGTTACTGGGTACAACGTTCTCCTGGTTCTGCTTACTTCCAGGTTTTTCTGAAGTCCACCTGCTCATAATTTCTTATAGCACAATAGTATTCCGTTACATTCATATATCACAACTTGTTCAGCCATTCCTCAATTGATGGGCATCCCCTCAATTTCCAATTCTTGGCCACCAAAAAAAGAGCTTCTATAAATATTTTTGTACCTGTGGGTCTTTTCCCCATTTTTATGATATCTTTGGGATGTGGCCCTAGAAGTAGTATTGTTGGGTCAAAGGGTATGCACATTTTTATAGCCCTTTGGGTATAGTTCCAAATTACTCTCCAGAACAGTTGGATCAGTTCACAACTCCACCAACAATGCATTAGTGTTCCAATTTTCCCACATCTTCTCTAGCATTTATAATTTTCCTGTTTTGTCATGTTAGCCAATCTGATAGGTATAATGTGGTACCTAAGAGTTGTTTTGATTTGCATTTCTCTAATCAATAGTGATTTAGAGTATTTTTTCGTATGATTATAGATAGCTTTAATTTCTTCATCTGAAAACTTCCTGTTCATATCCTTTGACCATTTATCAATTGGGGAATGACTTATATTCTTATAAATTTGATTCAGTTCTCTACATATTTTAGATATGAGGTTTTTATCAGAGACAATGGTTGTAAAAATTCTTTCCCAATTTTCTGCTTCTCTCCTAATCTTGGTTCCATTGGCTTTGTTTGTGCAAAAACTTTCCAGTTTAATGCAATCAAAATTATTAAACAGCCTATCTTGACACCACTGTCCAATATTTAATTCCACTTTGCTTGTTAACACTTTTTATTACGCTAAATAAATTTAGTAGAAAAGTCCAGTTTTCATATTGTGGCCATGTATAGCTATTACTTCACAAAACAAAGTCTTTATTTTGTTTTTTTAATCTGAAATATTAATTCCAACCACTCTCAGGATCCATTATATCACAACTCTAGAGAACTGTTGATATTCTCAGCACTTAAGAGGATGTCATCAATCTCTGATTACATTGGATAATAGCTTTTTTAAACAAAAGGTCTCCTGACACACTTAAACAGACAAAAAGCCGATTACTAAAATTAAATTCTAGAAGTCGTGGGACCATGAAATCTATGCCAAGAACAAAATATCCATTCTAATTGGCTAATTGTCTGTGACAAAGACAACTCTTCTCAATTACTATTATTTTCTTAGCAAACAAGGTGTACACCAAGGTAAGGTCAGGTTCAATCCCATGTGTATGTTTCTCAAACAAAGATGATACCTACGTAAATAAAGTAAACTGGGGGTTGGGGTGAGGGCTCTGGCAATTTCATGGCTAATCCAGCTAGGCAAGAAAGAAAAAGAAAAGCAACCTCTTCATACATATGTTCCTGGGTAAAGTGAGAATCATATGGTGGACTGAATTATATAGTTCGGCAGTCTACACTGATTTAATTCACTAGATAATTACACAATTCTCTACTTCTCTTTGCTTAGGTAACCACAGTAATTAGATTAATTCCTCTGGGGCTTCTAACTTCACCAAAGTCACTCTGACTGGTAAGTGATAATTAGCAGAAGTTTTAATCTGTTTCTTTTCCATTTTTACCTCTCTTTTTTCCTTCTGCCACACCTCCTTAATACATGGAGAATTTTCCAAGGTGCCCCAGACACCTGGATCCACATGACCGAAGGGCTGGTCCCTTCTTCACACAGTACATGTTGCATTGCAGTGTGTGGATCCTGCTGTGACAAAAAAAATGATTACCTTTTTAGAATTTCCCTCAAGGATAGTCCTGGATAAATCTGGTTTCCATGTTATCATGCAAACAGAATGTTTACAAAGGGCGGAGCATATCTACCAAAAACCAAAGGTCTCACTTTGATTGGGTGTTTCCTTCTACTTCAATAATATGGGGGATGGTTGGTGGGGGTGTTTCCATTATAAGAATGAGGCCTGTCACCACATTTTCTGTGAAACTGGACCAGGTAAAGACATATATGTGATTGTGGCACTAAGCAGATAAATCCAGGCTCTTCAAGACTAAGTTCCCAGTTCTTTTGTGAGAAAGATATTATCCTTCAGCTCATGGTACGTTTCAGGGGTGAGGAACCTATGACTTTGAGGCCACATGTGGCCCTCTAGGTTCTCAAGTGCGTCCCTTTGAGCATCTAGAGGGCCACATGTGGCTTGGAGGCAGCAACGCCTGGTTTAGATAATTCTTTGTGTGGAAGAACTCTACACACATTTTTCAGTAACTCAGCTATAGTGTATCCCTAGTGCTTAGAACAATGCCTGGCAAATAGTAGATGCTTAATAAGTGCTTACTGACTGATGGACTGACTGAGATGAACAGATGACAGAAATTCATCAGTGCACAGACTAAAATACACTGAAGCTACAATTAGTACTTTGAGAAACACCTTTTGTAAAAGTTAGCTTTGTGTCATTTCTGTGGTATTCTGAAGTGACTAACTCTGAAATGATGAGTATTCAATATCAACTGTGTCAGTGTTGTGAAAATCATGGAACTCTCCTTTAGATTATAGAATCCTATAGTGATAAATATCCCTCCAGACCTATTTCTGTTTTTAAAAGATGTGTTTTCTTCTACTTCTCCACAGTGGATGGTCTGTCCTTCATCTGTTGATTCTTGGAGCTACATATACAGCCCTAGTCAGTCTCCTGAGCTCAAGTATCACACCACCAATTTCCTACTGGATATTTCCAAGAGAATGTTTTGCAGGATTCTCAAATTCATCAAGTCCAAAAGGAGAATTCATTATCTTTGCCTCAAAACCTATCCCTCTTCCAAATTTTCCTATTTCCATTGAGGGCGTCATCATCCTTTTAGTGACATACATTTGCAATCTGAGTTATCCTCAACTTTTTATTTTAACTTATTCAATCAGTTGCCAAGTCTTGTTAATTCTACTTCTATCACTTTTCTCTTATCTATCTGCTTTCTGCCCCCCTCAGTCACCACCCTAATACAGGTCATAATCACCTTCCATCTGGACTACTGCACTAGCCTCTTAATTATTCCCCTTGCTTCATAGCTCTCTCCACTTCAATCCATCCTCCATACAGCTACTGAAATGATATTCCTACCACAGAGGTCATCATGTTAGTCCCTTGATCAAAAAATTCAAGTGGTTCCTTAGTGCTTCTAGGAGGAAATGCCATTTCCTCTGTTTGGCATTTAAATCTCTTTACCATCTGGTTCCAGTCTACCTTTCCAGTTTTATTATACATTATTCTCCTTCACGTACTCCTTCATGTACACCTCAACTGGCTTACGTGGCTGTTCTTCATATGTTATATTTTATCACCCATCTCCATATTTTTGCATAGGCTGTCCTCATTCCTGGAATGCATTTCCTCCTAACGTCTATCTTTTGGGTCCCTTAGCTTCCTCCAGAGCTCAGTTCAAATGTTATCGCCTAGATGAGGCCTAGTGCCTACTCTACTCAAAAGTTATCATGAGTATATTCTGTATTTACTTATATGAGTATGTGTTGTTTCCCGCAGTAGAATTTAAACTCCTTGAGGGAAGGGACAATTTATTGATTGACTGAAATAAAAAGCTATTATAACTTTATCTTGATGTAAAAATCTGTGCATTGGCCAATAGCTGAGAACAAAATTCTTATTTTCAAATATTTCTACTTTCCCTTCTTTCTGTTTTTTTTTTTCCCCTTACCTTGTTGTCTTAATATAAGATATACTAAAATCCATTTGAGTTGTGGTAATGTCTATCCTGGATGGCAATTGTACCCATTGAACTGTGCTTACTATCATTTCAGAAAGGGTCTTATCACTGTAGATTCCTTAGTATAATTAAATAAATAGGAACATGACATCATAGATTTAGAACTGAAAGGACCTTAAAGGTCATCCACTCCAATATCCTTATTTAACAGATGAAGAAACTGAGGCCCGAAGAGATTAAATGACTTCCCAAATTCATATAGATAGTAGATGGCACTTTGTTGGATCAGTGATCTCATTTGTCTGGTAATTAAACATTTTTTAAAGATATTAACTTAAATAAAATAATAGTAAATGACAAGGAAATAATTACTGCATTAGTAAAGGTTATATTAAATAAAAATGTAATTCAAGATAATTTAGACACTGAAAAGGACCTATAAACATGGTTCTTAGTGCATAATATGCATATAATAAATGCTTTATTTATCCATCTATCCATAAATATATCAAGTTTTATAAACTTTAGTGGCACCTTCATTTCCCGCCTGGCTACACTTCTTTGCACCTCTATATCACTCCCCCAGGAACCTCATCAGCACTGGTACTTTCACATCTCAACAACAGCCTCTGCCCTAATGACTGGAGGACAGAATGAAGAACTCTTAAAACCTCTATATAATGAAGGGAGCCAGGCCAGCCATCTCTTCATTTCCCACCTGGATGTACTCCTCTTTACTTCTCCATCATACTCCCTGTCAAGCACCTTCCCCACCCCTCTATTCAGCTTCCTTTGGTATATTATCTTCCCTCATTAGATTGTAAGCCCCTTGAGGGTAGAAACTGTCTTTTTTTTTCTTTTTTGAGTTTGTATCCCCAGTGCTTAGCACAGTGCCTGGTACACAGTAGGTACTTAATAAATATTTATTGCCTGCCTTATTGGACTTTGATCATACTTCTCTAATATGCTTATCACATTTTATATGGAATTAGGGTTATTTGCATTTTTGTCTAATCTCACTGCCTACACTTAAACTCCTTGGAGAATAGGGGGAATGTCTTATTTATCTTTGTATCTCCCTCAGTACCTAGCACTCGGTCTTACACATTATTTTTTGGTCTGTATCTGTGATTTTATTTTTGGATTTCCTTCCAGATGCAGATTGGTAATAAATCTGTAACTTTTGTTCAGTTGTTTTTTCAGTTGTGTCTGACTCTTCATGACCCCATTTGGGGTTTTCTTGGCAAAGATACTGGAACGATTTGCTATTTCCCTCTCTACCTCATTTTACAGATGAGGAAACTGAGGCAAATAGGATTAAGTGGCTTGTCTAGCATCACAGAGCTAGTAAGTGTCTGAATTCAAATTTGAACTCAGAAAAATAAGGGTTCCTAACTCCAGACCCAGCACCCTATCCACTGCACCACCTAGCTGCTCCAAAATCTATTAACTTAATAGAGACACCAAGAGGTTCAGTGACCATGTGTCAGAAACTGGACTTGAACCTGGGTCATCTAGACACCAAGACCAGTCCTCTAGCTACTATACCAGGTTTGTATATAGAACCTTGATAAATGTTTGTCAAATGAGTGAATTCCAGAATATTTTTTGAAGAAATAACGTTTTTATCACTTTCAAACATATACCGTGACCTCTACTAGCCTAAAAAAGTTTCAGCAAGTGGAGTTCCTCATCAGATTAATTATAAGGAAGGGATTGGATGATTTATAAATAGCACCCCAATGATGTGCACAATACCTAATACAGAGCTGCACATGTAATAGTCATTCAATAAATATTTAAATGAATGGATAAATTCTTCTAAAGCATTTGAAAAGAATTTCTTCTTGTTAAACAGGACAATCTTGATTCTACTATGTATTTACCTTAGCTACCTCCTTTATCATAAAAAGGGAAAAGTGGGTGAGATTGATGCCCAATGCCTGAGTTATCATAAATTTCAAATTACTACAAACACTGGCAATCTTGGCACTAAAATTATAAGTAAAGAAAGCAATCTTAGAAACATAACTCCTTATGCTTTATGATATTTAGTATTGTTTTAAATAAATATTTAGATAATAACTTATTACACAGTATTTAATTCACATGATACAAAATCTCATGAAACTAAATGGAAAATTTAATTAAAAGCAAAAGCCCCAAACATATATCAAACAAAAGCTCAGAAATTGGCTTACAAATATCCATGATAGTCACTGACACAATGATATATTTTAGTCCCACAGGACTTACACCTGTTTCAAAGAGATTTAAGGTTTCTTTTTACAAGAACTATTCTCATTACTATGATCTGAAAATGCCAGGTTAAGTGTCAAACCTCAGAACATTTATTCCTGAGCTCCTACTGGAGATTGTTTTCCAAAAGACAGATAACTCAACATAACGTTTTTTATTTTCCTGTGTCTCTTTAATGTCATCTCCACAAAATTCTTAGGCCCATAGCAAATAAATCATTGAATAGGAAAAGGATAAATTTCATTACTTGTTAAAAAAATTTCAGAGGGAAAGTAGTAAAAATAAATATTTTTTTAAAAAAAGAAAAATATACATTTTGACAAAAGTATTCAAAGTCATTTATAGGCAATGCATTTGTTATAATAAGGGCATTTCTGTCCAGTTTGAAACCTTGATCTTTTCCAGGAGTTTATCAAAGGAAGCATGATACAGGAAGACCTCGGTTCAAGCATCTGACACAGTCTGTGTGCCCCTGACCAAATTACCTCATCTATCAGTGTTCAGACAACTTCCTGTAAATTGCAGAGGAGGTTTCTTTCTTTCTCTCTCTCTCTCTCTCTCTCTCTCTCTCTCTCTCTCTCTCTCTCTTTCTCTCTCTCTCTCTCTGTCTCTGTCTCTCTCTCTCTCTCGCCCTCTTTCTCCCCCTCTCGCCCTCTTTCTCCCCCTCTCGCCCTCTTTCTCCCCCTCTCCATTTCTCTCCTCTCCCTACTCTCTCCCCCTCTTTCTCTGTCTCCATATACACATACATCTTTGTACATATCAGAATACATATATGCATATACACAAATATGTATACAAATATACATGTACATCAGAAAGTAACAATTTTAGAAGGGCTCTCATATATTTGGGGTATACTGAGTATTAAACAGACTTAAACATTTTGCACAGCTGCATGATTGGGGCCATGCCAGCACCTAGAAAGAATAATGTTTCAGGACAAGCTATCACCACATCAGTATCCCCGATTCCTCTTCCACTTTGGTCCAATATGAAGGGCAACGATAGTGTTCTTTATCTGACTTGGCTTCAGGTTTCCACTGTCTCAATTCCCTTTGTTATTCAATCTGTAGTCAATTATCCTACACTTAAGCTGAAGGTCTGAGTAAATTTGGAAATATGTCTAGCCACTAACTGTGGTCATGATTTGATTCATTTTCCCCTGAAACTGCTGCACCAGAGGCAGCTTTTGGAACGTTTTATTCACCTTGGACAGAAGCTTTAGCATAAACAAGCTCCTAACCTGAATTTGGATAGAGTACAGAACAGCTTAAGCACAAAGGCCAACTGTTACCATCCTCAGACAAAAACTTGTCTCAAATAATTAGTGTCCCAGTTCCTTTTAAGCTGCCTCCATGTTAATTAGCTATACAGTTCTTTTCTTTCTTTTTTTAAAGTGAAATGAATGAAATAAACTGAATGAAATACATACTACATGAAATATGCAGTAGTGGCTGTGTTTTTGTGCTTCAAGAACACAGTTTTGTAGAATCATTTGTGCAGCTGATTCAGTACTATGCTTTAGATTAGGCAATGAGTCTAAAACTATTTTAAAACATCCAGGGTCAAGTCCCAAAAATAGGACTTTTCCATTTGACTAACAACAAAAAAGTCCCCAAAGATTTTCCTACATTCAGAAGGGGAAAATAAGTCTATTTTAAAGATAAAATCTTATACCATGCAGACTTCCATGTTGTCAATAATCAAGAAACAAGCCTGGAAAAAAAGAGGCTAGATTTTTAATAGTTTGTCTTCTAAACAGAAATTCATAAGTCTGTCAGTAAACAGTTTACTTGCAAGAATAGTGGAGTAAAATAGGGGAAAAGAGGACATCTCCCAAATAGGAACATCAGCTAGACATCATTCAATAAATCTTAAGTCCTATCAGTGAGTAACAATGAAGGCTAAGAACTTAAGGGGAAAATGATAAAGCTATAAACTTGACATTATTAAATGTCCTGCTCTTATTATTAAATGTATATACACTACATACACATTAGTCAAATGTGACAGATAAAAACCCTTACAAAATCAGCTGTGGAAAGAGACAGCTTAGTGGATGCAAGGTAATTAAGCCAAAAAAGCAAGAAAGTGCAGGAGATGTTGTTTTATGACCTTTCAGATCATTAATTATGAATGTCATCATCTCAAACTAATTTTCGTAAAAGCTTCATTTGACCCAGTGACCTTTGCTGCTATTATTCATCTTCCCTATTCTCACCCCTCACCCAGTAACAATAACCTGGAACATACATTGGCAAATCATGCTCTCACCTCCTCATAATTCTCTTCTCAGTTTCCTTCAATGAAATCTCTATTGATTGAAAAAAACAACAAACCAAAACAAAATGACGCCAACAATTAGCTTCTTGACAACAAAACTAATTGCCCCTTTTCTACCTCTATTTTTACAAAGCTGTAGATAGGTACTTCCTGTTAGGTAGCAGCCAGACTCTCAATTCTAACCACCGTAGGATACACTTAATACACTTTACTCTGGGATTTTTCCTTAATATTTTCAACTATTCACTCAGGGAAAGTCTACGTTATATAGCACAATGCCTGGCATATAGAAAGCAGTTAATATATGCTTACTGACTGACTGCTATGCCAAGTAGATTGCCGGTAACACATCTGGATCATTTAGTTTCAATCTATTACACAAAACCAGGGAAGTTAATGACATGTACACAATACAGATCTAAATGAACTCAAATAGTCAGAAACCAAGATCCATTCTGGCACTAACCACTCTACAATTGAACTAATATCACTGTCGATGTGGAGATCTAACTCATAGGAACAATCAGGAAATATCCTACCTTGTATGTAGACGGAGCATCCGTTTCAAAAATTTCTTTGGGAACTCCAGGCTGGAGGAGTGCAACAAATACTAAAAGATGTTCTGGTCCACTAGACTTCCCTTGCGAATGTAGTGTAGACATAGCCTTAGAGACTTTGCTTTATCTCCTGCTTATTCTGGATCTCTTCTGGATTCTGAACTTGGACTATTTCTCTTCTTTTTTCACACTTTGCCTGAGTCCATAGATTCTACCATCCACCCCGTGTTTGTGGTTCATAAATCTTACTGTCTACCCTACATCTCCTTATCCTGTTGAATCTTGCCTCCCGGTTATCTCTTTAGCATCTCCTCCTCAGTATCTCATCAGCAATTCAAGTGTAACATGACCAAGATTGTTGTCTGCAACTTTCCTCATTAACTTTTCCCCTCACTCTGCTCAGTCTTGTTATCTGACTCTTCCCTTTCTTGCCTCTTACCCAAACTCCACCTCCCAATGATTTGCCCTTTCTGGCTACTGAGCCTCTCTTTTGAATCTTATTTAAATAGGAGAGTTTTTATTTGTATTAAATGCCCTCAAACAACTTCCCCAAATCAGAACCTATAGTAGATGTGTCTCCCGCTTCTATCTCCCCAAATCTCACTGCACATCCTTATGGTTACCTCATACTATAAAAATCAAGTTTCTGCAGTTTCCTTATTAAATAAGGTACTGACAATCCATAGTTAATTGACGGTATGAAATGTCATATATCCCTAGGCAAATTACTCTTATTATTGTCATTTATTCAGCATATGATAGTGTGCTTAGCTCTTTGTGCATGAAAACAGGTGGTCTGTGTTCTTATGGATTTGACATTAGGTATGTTAAACAAAATATCAGTGATCTTGCTATGATTAAGTCATCTGTTAAGAGGTGCTCGGGAAAAAGAGAATGACTCAAGTAGGCAGCATCAGGTTCAAAGGATCATAGATTTAGAGCTGGAAGTGACCTGAGAGGTCTTTGAATCCAGTCCCCTCATTTTACAGATTGACTGGCTTCTGTTGCTTATCAGCTGTTTAATTCTGAACAAGACCCCTAAATTTATCAAGGCCTCAGTTTCCTTGTCTGTTAAATGAAGGGTTTGGAACTCTATGGTTGCTTCCCAGCTCTAAGTTTATATGAATTCCATGAGTCTACGAGGTATGGAAAGAATAAAATGAACTCAATTCCTTTGAACATCTCAACTGGTCTCTAGGGGTGGGGGGGGGAGTGAAAAGGTGCTGCTTACCTTCCAATTGGCCTATTTCTCTCATGTTGGTTTAACAACTCTGTGTGTGTGTGTTTGTGTGTGTGTGTGTCTGTGTATACAAAGCACTGCCCCTTCCATACTTCACAGACCTCCTAAAATTTCATCTTTATAAGACTGGTTTTGCAAACAACAATGTGAATTGAAGGAGGCACTGTCTTTGTTCTTCAGTTGTTCATATTTCAAAAAGGACAATAATGAGACAGAAAGATGCAGATGACACACACACACACGCCTATATCTGTACACCTACAGGGACAAAGCTACGGAGAGCAGGGAACTAGACATTAATTATGGGCACAAACCTTCATGTCTGTGGTTTTAATATTGTGAAATAGGATGAAATTTAGTGAGGCCAAAGATGGCAAAACTGCATTTCAGAGAGATCTTAGGAAGCCTTTGAAAAACTGGGAATAAGGGTGAGAATGGGGAGCTAGTGAGCCAATGTTTTGTACTGCCAGAAAGGACAGACGTCATCAAGAAACAGGGCAATACTAAGGTGAACAGCACTGTTTGTTTCTCCTCCCCCTAGAGGCCAGTGCAATTTGGCCTGGCACAGGGAACTGGGTTCATTCTATTCCTTTCATTTCTCTTATGTTCATAAGACTCCTGGAAACTTTGAGCTGAAAGAAGGGAATTTTAAGAGATCCATGCTCCTCAAATAAGAAACAGAAAACAGATAACAAAACTGTATCATAGAGGGGTTTAAGTGACTTGCTCAAGGCTACACAGCAGCAAAACTTAGGTCTCTTTTCTCCTAGCCAATTGTCTTTCTCATGCACTACTTTCTGCTGCCTGATTGAGACCAACCCTTTTTCTTGACCACCTCTCCCTTCTTAGTCCATTTAAAAAATGTATATTCTTGTTGTTCTTTCTGTTCAATGTCTGCATCAGATAGGTTCTTGTCTTTGGTGCCTTTAAAGAAAACCCCCAAACAAACTTTAAGGCCAGGTGTCTGTTTTTGGTACGTGGAAGAAATAGATAGGAAGATACTTTCAGCTATGTGCTGAGAGGAGATTGGTTTTCTCTCCATTTGCCCATATTAACCTCAAGTTTATATTAATGCTACCGTTGCCAGCTATTGCCCCTACTCACATCTTCTCAAAATCATTAAAAACCAACCCTACAAATCTTTAGTCTTTTTCCTTTATTCATCATATTTTATACAGTAGAATCCTAGCCTGACTTAAGTCTTCTTGGTTGACTTACTACAGCATGGAAGCTTCCCTCCTCCGCATTGTTAACCACCTTCATCTGTTCCCAGCTAAGGCTCCTTTTCCCAAACTTTCATATGTCTCAACATGACCATGATTGGGCAAAGGAAAGGCAGTCTTTCAGGTGAAGACTATCCACCTTATTATAATGATAACAATAACTGGCATTTACATCTGTTATATCATTTGATTCTCACTAACAACCTTGCAAGATTCTATTATTATCCCTATTTCACAGATGAGGAAACTGAGTATCTTGCCCAGGGTTACACAACTAACAAGTGCTTAAGACAGGATTTGAACTTGGGTCTTCTTGACTCCAAGTTCATCATCCTTTCTCCTATATCTTTTATCTATACCACTTGTCTTTTATCTCATATGGAACTGGTTAATATAACTTTCTTCTGCTCTAAGAGCCAACTATGTGGTACAGTGGATAGAGGAAGGGTTCAAATCCAGTCTCAGATACTTACTAGCTTTGTGATAGTGTGATACTTGTGATATCTCTGTCTGCCTCAGTTTCCACAGCTTTAAAATGTAGATAATAACAGCACTTACTATTGTAAGGATCAAATGAGATAATATTTGCAAAGCACTTTGCAAACCTTAAAGGGTCATATAAATGCTAGACCTATAAATAGGTCTCACTATTTTACTGCCTTGAATAAATAGGATACTGATTTAAATCCTATTACTAACATCTTCCTTATTTTATACCAACTGTAACTGACTACTCTTTATTTTAAAGGTTCTAGACTTTAACTTTTATTACCTCTGGCATTTGACATTTATGGCTGACCTCTCTTCTGAATTATCTCAACTGTTTCACAGAAACAAAATGTAGAGCTTGAAGGGACCTTGGAGACCATTCCAATTCTATTCCCTCATTTTACAGATGAGGAAACCGAGGTCCAGAGAGGTTAAGAGACTTGCTCATGGTGACATAACTAGTGAGGGACAAAGCTGAAATTTGAACCCAGGTCCCCTTACTCCAAATACAATGCTTTGTTTACTATACCAGGATACTTCCCATGTTCAGTTATTCTTGCCTATACAATAGCAACCATATGTGACAACACAGGCAGCATTATGTACCGAAAGCCCTCTGCCTCTCCACCTAGAGATGTATGTTTCATCAGTGGCATCCTTGGGTTCTTTAAGTGATATAATGTGTTTTTAAAATAACTTTCTGTAATCTGAGATCTCCCCTAACAATTATCTTAGGAGTACCAAATATATACAAGATAAGGCTATATTACTCCACTTATGTCCTACTTTGATACCTTGTAGTAGTCTGGAACTGACCCTGAACTCTCAATGAGAGATAGTAGAGTTCAAGATCTGACAAGCCTGACCAAATTCTTTCAAATGCTAAAATCTTCCTATGGCACCCAGGTCTAAATTGATAGTGCCCTCTTGCCATCCCACCACTAAGATAACTTTGTATTGACTCTGAACATTGTTTACATACTTGTCTGCATATACTGTACATTGTTTTCCCCCAAGCACAACCCAAGCTCCTTGAGCTCTTTCTGCTTGGCCAGAGATTTATCTTTTCAACGGTTTGATTATACATTGCCTTAACTCTTCATTTTATATAAATACAATTCAATTTTGAATTAAATTCAAAAATATAAGTTAGAAGGAGGTAATTAATTCTTCCATTAGGCCTATAAGTCAGGAGTGATAACTTTGGTCCCACTAATTCTTGAAAAGTTGAGGATGAAGTATGATTTGTTTATGGGTGTCTGGACCTGGGCATGTATGTAGTAGGGTGTGCATAGAAGCCACAGAACCCATTTCCAGATTGCTCTTTTGGCCACTAATTCACTGACTCACTAGATCTACTCTGGCATGATTCAATGGCCAACACTGTATTCTAGGAGTACCTAGAAGGGCCAGGCACAGAGATGATGCTCTGAGTTAGTTATAGGCAATGGCAATAATGTCTTGAAGGTTTCCTTCCCCTCATGGTTCCTCACTGTCAAGTTTTTATGCCATTATACAATTAAGCCTTTGACAGCAAATATACCATCATTTCATTTTAATAAAAACCAAACAACCAACCAAGACCAACAACAATAAACAAACAAAACAACCCCCCTTCCCCCTGCCCACCCAACCCCTACCCCAAACAAAAAACAGCCCAGAGCTTCCAATTTCATAGGTAGAATTCATTTTGGGAGATTTCAGGAGGATAAAATATCTGTGAAATTTTACAGCTTACTCAGTACCATTACTTGGAGAAGTTATAAAAATGAAGTGGTTAAGGGAACTGAGAGCAGGTAATTAAGTCTTCTACTTTCTTCTTCAATAAGCTCATCAGATACAGTGAAAACTAACCAGCTTAAAAACAACTCTGGTCATCAGCAGTCATCATGGTGATAATACAACCATCTTAAGATTAATGTTTTAAATGATCAATTAATATTAACTCCTCCAACCTACTAATAGCTAGAATTTAGGTAGTGCTTTAAGGTTTTTATCCTCAAAACAACTACGAGAGGTAGGTGCTAGTATTATGCCCATTTTACAGATGAGGAAACCGAGGCAGGCAAAGGTTCAAGGACTTGTCTAAGTTCACACAGCTCGTGTCTGAGGCTGAATTTGAACTCAGATCTTCTTGACTCCAGTTCCAGTATTGTAGCCACTGTGTACGTAGCTGTCTCCAAACAGGGGAGATAGGAAAAAGGATTAATGTTTAGGAAACAGACTCCTTAGGTGACAGAACACAATAAAGAAATAAACTTTGAGATTATTTCTCTTTTTAAGAAAATCATTGGTTTAACGAAACTCATTTAAGAGTAGTCCTTTTTGCACCCACATGTACAAAAATATTTATAGCAGCTCTTTTTATGGTGGCAAAGAATTGGAAATTGATGGGGTGCCCATCAATTGGGGAATGGCTGAACAAGTTGTGGTATATGAATGTAATGGAATACTATTGTGCTATAAGAAATGATGAGCAGTGGACTTCAGAAAAACCTGGAAAGACTTGTATGGACTGATTCTGAGTAAAGTGAGCAGAACCAGGAGAACATTGTACGCAGTAACAGCCACGTGGTACAATGACTAACGTTGACAGACTTAGCTCTTCTCAGCAATGCAAGGATCTAAGACATCTCCAAAAGTCTCATGATGGAAAATGCTATCCACACCCAGAGAAAGAACTATGGAGTTTGAATGCAAATCACAGCATACTATTTGCTCTTTTTTTCTTCTGTTTTGTTTTGTTTTCTCTTTCTTGTGGTTCCTTCTGTTGGTTCTAATTCTTCCTTACAACATGATTAATGTGAAAATATGTTTAATAGGAATGTATATGTATAGCCTATATCAGATTGTGTGCTATCTTGGGGAAGGTGGTGGGGAGGGAGGGGGAGAAAAATTTAAAACTCAAAAGCTTATGGAAATGATTGCTGATAAATCAAAATAAATTAATAAAAAAAGTAAAAAAAAAAGAGTAGTCCTTTTTTTTTCTTCTCTCCATGACTACAACTTTCCTTTTTTGTAAACTGATCCCTACTGAACTATCAGGTGACATTCCTTCTGTTGTCTCTTGGCTGGAAGTCACTTCTATAGACTATATATTTAGAAAGAAAGTAACAAAGAAAAAACTCAACTACTGAAGAGATGAGAAAACATAACTCCCTTCCTTCCTTCTTTGAAGAGGTGGGTGCCCGTGGATGTGGAACATTGTACAGACGTGTTTGAGACAACTGAAGAGTTGGTTAATTTTGCTGGTTAATTATTCCTGTCCCTTTTTGTTTATTCTTTGGTACAAAGGATGGTCCTTTGGGGAGGAGAGAGAGGAGGAATACATTTGAAAATGAAGGTGATGTTGAAACAAAATTTAAAAAATATTAAACCTACTAAGCAGGGGTTCTTAACCTTTTTTTGTGTCATGGCCTCCTTGGACAGTCTGGCAAAGTCTATGGATCCCTTCTTAGAATAATGGTTTTAAATGCATAAAATAAAATACACAGGATTACAAAGGAAACTGATTACATCAAAATACAGTTATCAAAATATTTAAAAAACCAAGTTCACAGACCCCAGGTTAGGAACATCTATACTAGAAGGTTAAAAAAGTGATTATTCATCATCTGATGAATGGATGGGAACTATTTTTTTTCTGTTTATTAGTAATGAGTTTTTATAGCTCTGAGACCAAGTAAAGAGAAAAAATATGTATGTATACATGTGTATTTATATATACATATACATATGTGTTTACATATACACACATATAAAAACACACACACACAGATCTAGCTACCTAGCTATCCATCCACATCCACATATAAAAATATAGGTGACAATTTTGGACTAGGCCAAGAATGAAGTTTGTTACCTATCACAACTAGGAGCCTTACTGTGATTTTTGCTTTGTTGTTAACTTTCAATTTACACTTTGGGGCCAGGCTCAGGTCTTGCTTGAATTAGATGTGTAACTGTGAATCCTCCATATTTCTATGACTGTATGGATAAAAGGAGCTTTCTATGTGCAGTTTTAATAAATTTTCATAGGATTAGAAAATGATTCTGTTATTAATTTTTCAATTTCCTTTTTTAAAAATCTGACAGGACCATCTCACTGTAAAAGCATCCATTTGCTATGGATTCCTATGTTAGTATATAGGTGCTTTAAAGACACACATCATTGTAAAGTGTAAGGAAAAGGCAGGATTTGAATTTTTTTGTTATTGTTTTGCTTAAACAAGATATCAGAAAAACCACCCTTTAATGTGTGATACTCCATTAATGTGTCCTTGGAGCTTTGGAATTCTATATGTTCATGTGGAGAAAGAAACTGGGATAGAGACTAGATCTGTGATTTCACTGATATACAGAACATGATGAATATGGAAACTCCTCATACAAAAGAAGTCAGCACCTTCTTTGCAGCCAATAGCCTTGGAGAGTGGCCCAGACCAGAGACAGGCTGAGAATGCTGCCCAGAGTCACACAGCCAGTATATCTCAGAAGCAGGACTTGAACACAGGCGTTCCTGGATCTGAGGTCAGTTCTCTACCCACCAGGCCACACTGCTGAGCGTGGGGGATACAAGAATGAAACCACTCCTTCCCTCAAATAGTGTACATTTTACTGGGAGTAGACAACATGTACACATGTAAGTATATATGAAATATATGAAAAGCAAATACAAGCTAATTTTTTTAGGGGGAGGGGGAGGCAAAAGCAGCTAAGGGACTCAGGAAATGAATCATGGAGGGCATGGTGACTGAGCTGAAGAACATTAGGAATTCTGAGAAGTGGAAGTGAGGAGGGGGAGTTTTGGGATGGATTCTGTAAAGGGGGCAGTAATTCATGATAAAGCTGCAAAAGTTAGGTTAGAGCTAGGCTGTGAAGGGCAAACAGAAGAATCTGTATTAGGTCTGAAAGGTAATAGGAAGCCACTGGAACTTAGTGAACAGGGGAGTGACATGGTCTTCCAGGGGTGGGGGACCTGCAGCCTCGAGGCTCTGGTCTTGATGGTCAGATGTGGAAACTGACGCCCAGCAAAATAAAATGACTTCCTCTAAATGGCAGAACTGAGTTTCAAACCCCAGTGTCCTGGTTCCTAATCTAGTGCTCCCCTTTGCACCCCACTTAAATATCACGTTGCCCCTACCTATAAAATGGAGATTACAGGATCACAAGACAGTGCTGAAAGGGACCTTAGAAATCATCTAGTCCAGTGTCCTCATTTTATAAAGGGAGCCCAGAGGGCCAAAGAGGTTAAGTGACTTGCTCACAGAACATAGGTTGTAAATCAGTTAATCAATAAACATTTATTAAGCACCTGCCACGTGCCACATGCATGACCATACAAAAATGTTATGTCTGTGATAATGCTACCCAAATATAGCTCTTGTGTTAAAGATGGTGGTCTTTACAAATGCCTAGGATGCCACATTATTGTTTGTGGAAGAAATGACATAAGGTCGTGGCATACATGGTCTAGAATTACAGCGCTGAAGCGGAGAGATCAGAGCTCAGCAAACAGGGCTCCAACCAGCCTTTAATTCCCTTATTGTTGAGGCTGTCAGTACAACGGCTGTTCCTCATGACCTTAAGAATCAAACAAATGCTTTCATTTCTCTACAGCTGTCGACAACCTGCCCCGACATTACCTTTCCAGCCTCATTACACATGAGACCTTTCACACACTCCCTGGTCCAACCAAATGGCCTTTTTACTGTTCTGCACTGGCTGTCTCTCACACCTGGGATGCCCTTGCTCCTCACGAGGACTTCTTAGGTTCGCTAACCTCCTTCCAAATCCAGCACAAACACTAGCCTTGGCTGCATTAAGTTTCTCCTGGTGCCTTCCCACCTCCAAAATACCTCCCTTATTGTGTATAAATCTTGTGAGGCAGGGTGGTGCAGTGGATAGAGAGCTGACCTTGGAGACAAAAAGACCTGCCTTAGGTCTCTGACACACACTGATTTCTGGGCAAGTGACTTAACCTTTCAGTGCCCCCAGGCAACTCTCCAAGGCTTTAAATTAAAGGTACCCATCTGTACTGGCAAAGGAAGTTCCTCCGTACTGATGGACTCAGAGGTCCAGTTGCAACCCAACCCTCACCTCAGATTTTTTACATATACCTAATATGTGCATGTTTCTCCCCTCCTTGAGGTCAGGGACAGTTTCGTTTTGTCTTTTTGCCCTTGTCCTAAACCACTCCCCCACCCCCCCACCATCCCCATACAATGGTGTCTGGCATATTGTAGATACTTAACAAAGACTTCCTGATTAATTGGTAAATCACAAATCCAATACCTGATATCCAATAACTAGGTGTCGTCAATTTCCTCCTCTCAGTCCAGGAGAGTATTAGTCATGACATATGGGATCACAGATTTAGAACAGAAGCCATCTAGTCCAGCCTGCTCATTAAGGAAACAGACTTTAAGAGAGGTTAAGCAATTTGCCCAAGGTCACACAGCGAATAAATGGAAGAGGCTGAATTTGAATCCAATGCCTCTGATTCCATCCAGTGTTTGTTCTATGGTGCTACCAGCTCCTTTCAGATAATGACGGAGAAAAGCCCTCTTTGCCCCACTGACCAACCCATCTTACCCATTCTCCATGGAAAAGAACCACAAACATGCCTCTCAAGAAGCCGTAACATCACCAGGAGTTGGCCCATAAAAGTGGGTGACCCCTTCCCACCAGCACAGGGGATCATTTTTTTTTTCCATTTTGTTAAGTAAGTGGTTTCTCAACATATTTCACTGAGCTAAGCTTTACACCTTCATATATCTCCTGAGAAAGCCATCTGCGGCCAGGCTTCAGTAATCTTCAGTAATCAGAGTTTTGAGAGAATTGCTTCAAAACCGACCTAATCAAACCTTTGTCAGGAAACCTTTGTCTGCACTTGAGGCAGAAGCACTTAGCTATGCATTTGCCAAAGCTGTCCACAAAGGCCCTGTGGGATTGGGAGGAATAGTTCTATTCAAGTGTAAAAAAAAAAAATGGGGCAAGGGCAACTCCCATCACAAGTGGAAACAATACTAGATTTATAGTCATAAGACCTAACTTTGAATTCTAGTTCTTGTTCTTAGAACTGGCCACACCACTGGAAAGTCATTTAATGTCATTAGGCTTCAGTCTCTTCATCCGAAAAATGTAAGGGCTACACTAGATGATCTCTGAGGTCATTCAGGCCTTGGTTCACTGGTATATGAAGTGACACATGTGACACACCCTATTAGACACTGCATAGCCTCTGTTGGGTGCTTTTTTGTTTGTTTTGAGTATTCTGGGAGACAATCAGGGTTAAGTGACTTGCCCAGGGTCACACAGCTAGTAAGTGTCTGAGGTCACATTTGAACTCAGGTCCTCCTGACTCCAGGGCCAGTGCTCTATCTGCTACACCACCTAGCTTTCCCAGTGGGGTGCTTTTAAAATCATACACACATTTCCTTAGAGTCTAGCCATAAATCCAGCCACTAATAATACTACTTCTGCTTCCAAAGCAGTCTTGGGCATTCGATAGAAAGCATTCAACAAATACGTTGTTGATTAATTAGCTTCATTTTATTACAAAAAAAAAAAAAAAGAAAAGACAATTTCAAGATACTTTGTGTCTACATTTAAATTTTACATTTGGAAACACTTATTTAAAAATATTTCCTTCTGCTCTCTATGTCAAAATCTTTTACCTTAATGGGCCTTGGAGTTTGGACATGTGTTATCTATTAATCTATATTCCCAGACAAAATGTTAACACATCTTAAGATGCCTCATTAAACACCTTACCATCTGACATACTGTGGACAACGATATAATTGGGGAAGGGATGAGAATGATAGCTAACTTTTTTTTTTTTTTTTTGCTGAACACGATCACTTGACAACAATTAACTTGTAGGATCCGTTTTCCCTGCCCCTATTAAAATAGCATTTTTATATTAAGCGGTGATAAAGAGAACGAACTTCTGTATAATTCTGTTACATCACTTCTGGGGTCTTAATTCTGACATGAGAAATAAATTAAATTAGCTAACACTCCCCATGAAAGACATTAACTAGAGGACATTTGAAGTACACACACAGCAAGCACTCAGTGATACCAGGAAACCTCAATCCCACAGAGAAATGTTTATAGATTATGAAGAAGGCGGGTCTAAAAAGCGCTGGTCACAGATAGCTAAGAAAGGCTGAACATTATTGTGGGATAAAACTGTGTCAGACTTCTAGGAATGGGGATCTATGATTAATTAGATTACAAGTTATCACTGAAAACATGACTTGATAAAGTCAGTCCTTCACCATATTTTTGCTGACAGACCGGCTGTTCACATTGAACACATGGTTTCATGTTAAGTGCCTGGTGAATACCACCTTTAATGAGGGGGAAAAAAGAGAGTAAAGAAAGAAACCTGAGGCCTCGCAACATTTAAAATACATTTTCAGCCTTAACTTTAATAGCACACTGAAAAACCATTGCCTAACATGAAGGTGTGCCCAAAGAGGGAAAGTTTTAGGGCCCGATAATCAGCCCATTTTATAGCAAGTAATTAATAAGACTAACACAGCATGAACTGCTGGGCAGGAAGCATGCAGCTTAGTCAGAGCAGAAATATGAAGGCAAAATCTTTTGGTTAACTTAAAGGAAGGGTTCTTCGCCTTTTTTGTGTCATGAATCCCTCTGGCAGTCTGGTGAGGCCTATGGACTCTCAGAATAACATTTTTAAATTCAAAAAATAAAATACATAGGATTAGAAAGGAAATCAATGATGGTAAAATGAAGTCCTCATAACAAGACAAAAATAAGTTCATAGAATCCAGTTCAAGAACTTCAAACTTAAAGTTTCTAAGTCAGTAAGGATTCTGAATCAGGCTTTTTTTTTTCTTCCACTATACCCAAGGGAAAAAGTATGGGAAAAGGCACTTTCGCAAGGAAATCAACTTCTGAATGTGTTGTTTCACGTAGGTACCATTTTCATATGAAATCGATGGAGATAGTATCTTCCACTTCTCTTGTAGTCCCCAGCATCCAGCACAATGCTCTTAGTACATAGTATGTACTCAATAAATATCCAATGGCTGATTTGGCACGTGTTAAGCAACCAACAAGCATTTATTAAGTACCAACTAGATGCCAAATATTGTGCTAGGGACCGGTGCTAGAAGTACAAATAATGAAAAAAATAGCTATTTACAAGAAGAGTACATTTTAATGGAGGAGACAAGTATATTGTGTGTGTGTGTGTGTGTGTGTGTGTGTGTGTATGTATATATATATATGTAGGTAGATAGTTGTTGTTCAGTTGTTTCAGTTGCGTCCAACTTCTTGTGACTATATTTGGGGTTTTCTTGGCAAAGAGAATGGAATAGTTTGCCATTTCCTTCTTTAGCTTATTTTACAGATGAGGAAACTGAGGCAAACAGGGTTAAGTAACTTGCCTAGTGTCACACAACTAATAAGTGTCTGAGGCCAGATTTGTACTCAGGTCTTCCTGACTCCAGGCCTAGGCACTCTATCCACAGTGCCACCTAATTGGTGTGTGTGTGTGTGTGTGTGTGTGTGTGTGTGTGTATTACATGTATTAGTCTCATATATACACTCATACAATACTGCCAAAGTTAATTAGCAACTTTAATGTTATACCAAGGGGATATTTTATGGAACTTGAGAAAATCCACTAGGAGAAACAAAAGATCCAGAATATCAAGGGAAATACTAACTATATAGAGCAGTAGTCATTAAAACCATTTAGTACTGATTAGACTAGATAAGAGAATAAGAAATAATGGAATTCAAGAACCCAGAGTTCAATAAACCCTAAAAATCAATTACTTAGGAAAGAACTTCCTATTATGTTAGAAAGCCGTTTGGTAGAAATTAGGCTTATACCAACATCTTACGCTATATTCCAAAATAATTTCAAAATAGATACATGACTTCAATATTAAAAAATTAGAAAGGAAACAGATCATATATTTTCTACAGTTATGGGTGGGGGTATGTATTCTTAACTTAAGAAGGGGTAAGGCCAATTACCAATTACAAAATAGATAATTCTGATTATCTGAAATTGAAAAGCTTCTATACATACTATATTTAGGACAAGAAGAGGAGCAATCAAATAAGAAAAAAACTCTTTGTATTTAATTTCTCAAATAAGGGCATGGTTATGTAGCCAAAAGCAATTCCCCTAATACATAACTGGTCAAAGGATATGAACAGTTCTCAAAAGAATTGCATACCATTAACCATATGAAAGAATGTTCCAAATCACCAATAACAGGAGAAATGTAAATCAAAAAAACTTGAGATTCCACTTCAGACCCCATAAATTGGCAAAGGTGACCAAAGACAGAAAGTCTATTTTGGAGAGATTGTGAGAAGATAGGCATACCAATGCACTGTTGGTAGAGCTGTGACTCGATACAACCATTTTGGAAAACAATTTGGAATTTTACAAATAAAATGACTAAAATGTCCATACCCTTTCACCCATAGATTCCACCAATACACAAATACACCAGAGAATCAGGGTTCAAATTCTGACCTATTTTCTACATGTCTTAAAACAAAATGACCTCTCAGATACATTCCAACCCTGCACATGTAATTTTATAGCTTATACAATTTTAGATATATGTTTTTGTAGAAAATTCATACCTTAAAGGTTCTTGAACAGCAGGAGTTATATATCTGCTCTGGTTTTTTTTTAAACTGCACAAGCCTGAGTACAATGGCTACATATTTTTTGGGGAGGCAGGGGGCAGAGTACTTAACACGATCTGGACATAATAATAAGAATATGGACATTTTTCTTTCTAGAAAACAGGCTTATCAGACACTGGTCCATTTTATATGTCTTAGGGAAGAGCTCATCTAAAAACCAAGCTCTCTGTCAGACATAGGAGAGGGCTATGTGTTATGTCAATATTTTCAACTGCATTTTTAAGGCAGAGGAAATGTCATTGTAAGTCTTCATTGCAAATACACAAAAATATCAGCCCCCACATGTCATGGGGAATTGATGAGGGTGGAATGGCTTACCATAAACACACTACTAAGGACTTTTCTTGTCTTGTTCACTAGTCACCCATATAAACAGAAAACTTTTTTTCTACAATGAAATTTCTGAAACTGCAAATTTTGTGAATTATTGATTTTTTATTACCCCCACATTTAAGTAAATTTTATTCAAATGGGCAAGGGGACAATAAAACAAGTTAACCTGGTGTGTGTGAGTGGAGACTAGATGTCCCACAGAAGGATATTATTTCCCCACATGTCCACATTTGGACATTATCTCTCTAATTATGGAGTCATAGGAAGGCTTGCTTTAGAAAGGAATGTGAAATTAATTAGAAGAGATCATTTCCTGAAGTAGTGTTCTCAGATCATTTCCTGAACTAGAATTCCTTACTCTTTCTCCCTGCCCCCATCATACATAAATCACAGACTTCTTTTACTCCAATGATAATAATTTCCAAGCATCCAAATTAGAAGCAAAGAAATATGATACATGATCTAACGATGATAAACCAGTGCAATCAGGCTAGTTTTTGAAAAAAGCTTCCATGCTTAAAAAAAACCAAACAAACAGTAAAACATTTTGGAATTAATTTGCTCATTACAGACCTCATCATTACAAGGTGCTTTTCAAAAGTCACAGAAGATGGAGTTAACATTTCACATCAACAAAACAGATAAAGTTATATTCTTCAAAGTTTGTGTCCTTTTTTATGACCCATAAACATGAAAGATGGAGTATGGTATAAAAATATACACATACGTGTGTATACACACATATATACATACACACTATTTCTATCTGTCTATCTATCTGCTTTGAAGTCAAAGGACTTGAGTTTGAATCTTGTCTTTGCCACTCACTACCTATATGACCTGAGAAAAGTCACTTGATTTCTTTAAGTTTCAGGTTCTGCATTTGTAGAATGAAGAGGTTGTTCTAGATTGGAGGTGTCAGTGCTGCCAGAACCACATTGAAATGTAATTGGAAAATATTTAACAAAATAAATATAAATACAGTAGAACATAGATAATATTAATATGTGGTTTTCAGTGACTCCTGTTTCTATTTGAGTTTGACACCACTTTTAGATGACCTCTAAAGTCTCTAAGGTCCCTTTCAGAGCTAAATCTGTGATGATACAATCCTGTATCATTGATCTGACATGTCAATATTTAAGGGCTAAACAGATGACATGGATTACCACAGCACTGATCACTAAAGTCCTTAATAATAAGAGATTTGTAACTATTGAAACATTTTAAACATAGTCATTGAAGGGATTCCCATTCACCTCACTTCCCAAAACCAAGAATTATTGACAATATCATGTCATCCAAGATTTTTTGAAGGAGCCCTTCTCCCTGCTTAGGATGGTTTCAATTGCTTTGTTTCCCATAGCAATTTTACTTCTCTAAGTTTTCTAAGTGGTATCTGGTTTAAGGACACACAGTCATGGGGGGTAAGAATGGTTTCTCTGGCACATGACACTTAAAAATATTAATGATTGTGTAATGACAACTTAATAATTATGAAAACCTGCCCTCCCCCCCTTCTTTCACCTCCCCAATTCTTAGGAGAGGATGCCAAATCTCATTAACTTGCACACTGACAAATTATGCATGAGTGTCTGACTTGATTCTGATGAAGGAAGTCATTAAAACATCAGCAAGGGACCAGGACTTTCCTCGTACAAGTGATAATTTTCAGTTGTCTGTGTCTGAAGATGGAGGGGAAAAAAAGTCTGACAAGCACTATTTCCCCTGATGATGACAACCCCATGCCTCATAAAACTGAAGGTCTGATGGCAGGAGTCCCATTACCAAACAGATCTGGGTCTGTCTACAATGCTTAAATACGCAATCAAATATATTCTGAGTCTCAGTCAAAGACAAGTGGGTAATTTAGGAAATTACTATTGTCAGGCATACCTCCCTTTCCCACCCTAAAGACTGCTCCCAAAATGAAACAGACATTTATGTAGGAAGAGGAGTGGTTCAAATCTGTCTATGGTCATCTATCTATTGTTGATTTAAATACCTGTTGGTTCTTTATAAATGACTATAATCAAATAAGTGTAGAATAAAGAAGTATTACATTTTTGAACACCAGGAAAATGAGACTTAAAAACAAACAATGTTATTCTTAATTGTTTTTCTGTTAGCATCAAATGGACTGGAACATAAACCTCCAAAAATGTACTCTGTTGACAAAATCTACAAGTCAAATAGCAACATGATCCTTATCTAGTTAATTTGAAAAATATACCTATATATATCATTCCAGTCCAGAATTTGCTAGGCCCAGTCTGAATTAGGTGGTACTGTTCCCCTTGGTTAGGGACTGGAACTGCGATTTCATTGGTCTAAGGAACTCTGGTGAGCAAACTCCTTCTGCAATGTAGGTTGGCATTTTCTCTACAATTTCTGAAGTTGCCTAGCAATGAAAGGTTAAGTGATTTGTTCAGGGTCACAAAGCCAATATGTCTCAGAGGTAACACTTGAACTCAAGTCATCTTGGCTTGAGGCTAGATCTCTGTCCACTATGCCACTGGTCTCTAGGTCAGCCAAATTAATGACTAATTGCCAACTCTCTATTTTCATTGTATGAATGAGTCTGAGAAAAATCAGACGCAGAACTGAAAAGATATCATTTTCGGTCTCTTCCAGTTCTTTGTATCAGAAAACCAAGTTTTGAAATGCTTCCTTGTGAAAGTGGGAAAGATTGGGACTCTAGAACAGTGACAGAATTTCTTTAAAGAATGGAAATATGTAGCTAATCTAATTACTGTTTTAAAATTATCTCATGGAAAGATTTTATCACAAAGACAAACAGATGTTTCAAGCAAGCTAGACATACTTTTTTTCATACATTAAAATGTAGCAATCTATAATGCTGAAATGTATATTATCCATAGCAAGTTTAAGAAATAATGGTGGTATTATCTCTATTCCTCTACTAAATCCAGTAGAGGGGAAAATCTATGGACTCATTTATTTTTTAATGATAGTGACACATTGCAGATTTTTAAATATATATAGTGCAAAGAAATAAAATGTCTGAGCCCAAGTCAGCCAGTGTTTAGCCCATGTTAATCTCATAAGAAAAATTTTGACACTTACTATGATACATATGCTCCTGAAAAGACTCAAAAATGCCCTCAACATTTTGAAAAATCCCATTTATCAGTGCTTCATGAAAAATCCCATTTATTTATCCCTTCAAGCATTTAAGGTCCCTTCCAGCTCTAAATCTTCGATCCTATGATATTATCTTTTGTGACCTATATCGTTTATTATAGGTAACAGGGAAACTAAGTATCGCTTTTAAAAAAAGTACATCAAATAGATAAATGTGGGGCAGAGCTGTTAGAAAGATTTCAAAATGAATACAAATATATTCACAATGACTAAAGAATAAAACATTGAACATTTTAAGAGTGTATTATCAAGAAATTATCAGCAACCAACACATATACTCCCATGAGTAGAAAGGTTATCAGAGTCCACCACAGTCTCTTGTAGGTCATACCTCAGCTTGCTACTTGACTTGTTAAAATATTTAACCTTACATGAATTCTAGAGTAAGCCAGGAGTATATTTGGATATTTCATCAATTACTGGATTTCAATTAATCACCTAAGCACAGAGCCGTAGTTCATCAATATTTATTTAATAAATTGGAGAGACCTCCTTTCCCCAAGCTACTCATACTCTCCATTAAATCTCTTAATCTCCTAGAATTAAACAAAAGTTAAAGTTACTGAATTTAAAATTTATTAAAAATGGAATTAATAATCAAATAAGACATATATAATCATTGAAAATATTTTATCTGTGAGAAAGATTACAGCCATTACAAATCTCACTACAACAGCAAATGACTTCTCTTTACTACTAAGAACACAGCTTCCCTCCTCCCCCTACCCCTTCTCCATTCAGGTTAAAAAAATGCCTCTTTACAATAATCTTCTACATCTTCTTTGCAAGATAAAGGTTAGATAGTTTCATGAAGAGAAAAGATAATCTCCGTCTTTTTTCTCTCCTCTCTCAATCTCTCCAGATATGACAATTAAACTGGACTTTTAGCTTCTCTCAAGCTGCTCTTTACATTCACACTCACATAAAATTTTCTTTTTGATATTTCTTAATAAAATAACAGTTCTAACCTAAGTCTTCTCCATAGTTTATCTCAAACTTCCTTTTGATTCCATAAAGAAGAGCTCATAGAATAACAGTTACAACTATGACACTTAGCTCCTCTGCTCTTAAAGAGGCAATAATTCTATTCAATTCAATTAACAGTTAAGTGCCTACTATGTGCCAGGCATTGTGCTAAGCACTGGGGATACAAATAAGAAAAAGAAAGACATTCTCTACTCTCAAGGATCTTACAATCTAATGGGAGAAGACAACACAAAAAGAAGGTGAAGGAGAGGGAGTAAAGAGGGTTGGCCTACCTAAGTGGGGTAAGGGGGAGGAGGAGGATGATTCCCTGAATCCAAACCAAGCCGAGAAGCAATGCAAAGTGGAGAGTTACCATAATAAGAGTTTCCCCAGACTATGTAGAAGAAGCTTTTGAAACTGGGGTTACACTTAATTTCTCATTTCTAGAAAATAGTCATGAGAATAATTTACACAGGTTATCAAGTGCTTTCTTTTTGGAGATATGGAAGGGAAGAGAAAGGCTTTCACAAATGAGAGCTGTCCTTATCTTAGTAGTCACACAACTGACTATAAGGTTAGAGACTTCAAGATGTTTTCTATTTGTTGGCTATAAATGTTTGAAAATGTCTCCTAAAGACAATTTTCAATGCATATGTTAAAATCATGCAAGATTCCTTAAGAGATGCAAAATCAGAGATAATTATTCAATGATCCTCTGATCAAATTAGCAAGGTATAAAACCATGAGAGAGGTATGCTTGCCAAAGATATTTGCCATCATCATGGAAAATGCTCTGTGTAGAATTCAAATGGCAGAGGAATTCTGTATAGATGGTGAGGTTTTCCAGATGCTCCCATTTGTGGGTAACATTGTGCTGTTTGTATCAATCCCAAGAATGTTGCAGAGACTCCTAAATGTAATACAAAATCATTTAAGAGAGTTCAGTCTAACTATCCACACAGGAAAAACCAAGTGGAGGAAAAATGCCTAGGTCTGGAAAAGAGTGTGCAGATGAAAGATCAGCCCAAGACGATGGTACATCAAGTGCATATATCTTGGGTGGATAGTGTAGATGGACAATGAGGAGAGTGGGCTAAAATGCATTTGTGAAATTGTACAGTGCCTCTAAGAGCATTAAAGGTACTAAACTTCTCCTTGAAACAAAGGACCACCATTATAACCCATATTCTTCCAGTGATGCCATACGGCTGTAAATCATGAACCATAGTTTCCAAAGAATTAAAGTTATGAGCCAGCCAAAGAATAATGGAGAAATGCTGGAGAACATGAATGGGTTACAGAACTATCCAATCAGAAAATGGATGAAAGATATCATCAACGAGACATATGACCAGACAAAGAGTAGGCTAGTCTCATAACAAGACAAAGGGATAATACATAAAATAAATAAAAACTCCATTGGTATCTGTATATCAGCAATTAATCAAAAGGAACACCACCAACATACTGGGAGTATGCTCTAGGGAGGATTCATGAAAGAATATGCACATAAGTCACAAAGAGTAAGATGGACTAGATCAATCAATCAGTAAAACTTTATTAAGCGCCTACTATATGCCAGCCACTGTGCTAAGCTCTCGGGATACAAAAAGAGGCAAAAGACAGTCCCTGCCCTCAAGAAACTTACAATCTAATGGGCAAGACAATACACAAACAAATATATACAAAGCAATCTATAAACAGGATAAATAGGAAATAATTAACAGAGTGAAGGCACTGAAATTTAGAGGAGCTGGGGAAGGCTTCCTATAGATGGGAAATGATATGTATTGTTTCAGATAAAACTCATATTGATGAGACCACAGACCCATCAAAATACTGAAATACTGTAGAATAAAGGATTGAAAATAACCAAATTCATTATGTTGAAATATCATACCACATAATCATTTGGTGCCATATGCTAACTTAGAATCATTGGATCATAGCTCAAACAGACCTTTGAGGGGATCTAACCCAACTCCTTTATTTTACAATGAGAAATCTAAAGACTTAAAAGGTGAAGTAACCTTATAGGAAGTGGACTTAAACCCCTGGAAATCTACAAGTTTATGAGAAATATAACTAGAACATAAAAATTTATGGTCCTGAATAAATTCAGGTCCACATATTTCTTCTTGTTAATTTAAAAAGTGTAACTTTTCCCAAGTATGCGTAGTTTGAAGAAAAAGTATAGGGGTATCCTCTGATCTTCACCCAAACAAATATATACAGCATAAGGCAGTGAATGGCTTACAGCTGTGAGAAGTGACAATTGACAATACATGAAGGAGACTGAAGAATTGTAGCAAGCATATAAACGAACTCTAAGAACAAAGCCATCTGGGACTCTTTAATGTTGGGGCAAACTTCAAGGCATTTTGTATTGTGGCACAATATAATAGTAGATATTCATTACTTTTTTCCACCTCTTTTTAAATCTTTGTTACAAGGAATGACTGACTGGGATGGGGAGGGGCAGGGAAATTTGGAAATAAAGACGATATGAAAACAAAAAAAGTCAATAAAATAAGATTAAAAATTGATATTTACAATAATGATGTTGGTCAATTAAGAAAAGGTTAAATTATGTTTAGTGCACCATGTTTAGGAAGGCAAGGAAACACCCAATTTGTCTTAGGACACCCAAATGTCCTAATTCCATTCAAAATGGTGAAAGTTTAAAAAAAATAAAGGCTTAGCACATAAAAGGGCAAGCGGCAAATTATCTGGAAAATTCATTTATTTGGGACACGTCCTTCTTTTACAAAGCTGGGTAAGTAAGTCAAGACTATACTTATGATGTGGTAAATGACAAACTTGACTTTGTCTTTAAAAAGAAAAAAATCTCTAAGGAACACATTAGGGTATGATACTCTGCCAAATAACGGACTCTATTTGTAAACAAAGCTTTTTATTTGGCCAGGGTAGACACGGAAAAAGATCAAACAGAGTAATTTCAGATGAATATCACTGCCGTGCATCCTTCTCTTCAGCTTCTAATGGATTAAATTTATAGCTCCTTGAGACAGAAAACTGTGTCTGATCGAGCGCACCTTATTACTCAACACACATCCCAGTGAGACCCACCAGACCTTGCTTGGAAGGTTGCACACATCAATTGTATTCCAAGTCCCAGTGAAACTCTCCAAAAACATAGAGAGTTGGTTCTGTTCTTGGTCACGTTTCCCAAACACAGCCACCCAGAAGCCGCCTCTTACAAAGAGTTTGACATTTTTACAGAATACAATGTGGGACGTTTTAAAAGTTCAAATAAAGCAGGCCATAAAAAGTAATCTGAAGTCGGGAGAATTACCCAAGTGGTAGCAATAATAAAGAAAGGAGTTGGCTTTTTTATTGACATTAGGATGTCAGTAGAAAACTTCAAAAAAGAGAAAAAGAGAAGGGCTCATGTGAGCAGGGAAGTTGAAAGGAAAGTATACAAAGGAGAAAAACAAAAGCAGCAAGAAGGAGAGAAGGGATCTCCCTGCTGTATGTAGGCTGTGGGGAAGCTCTCTGCACTAAGGGTTTTTATCTGTTTTCATAAGCTGCTCTACTACATTCTAAACTCATTGGCCCTGGGTGGGGGTAGTTTTGACTCACTCTTACATTAATAGGGCTGGGGCTTCTAGCCTTATGGAGACAGCACCAGCCCTGGAGCTTTCTCCCTTGTCTACCAGATCACTGTGAGTTCCCCAATAAGGTGATGGAGGGTGACAGGTTATCCCCAAAGGCTATGCCAACTTTGACCTGTCCTTTCCCCCTTTGGTGAAGAGTGTTTTAAGTCCTAACTAAAATCCCACCTTTTGCATGAAGTCTTCCCCAACTCTTCTTAATTCCAGTGCTTTCTCTGTGTTATTTCCTACTTACCCTGTTTGTTTATATATTATATATAAGTAATATCATATTATTAATGTTATATATCTATATTATATATAGATATAATATAATATATGGTACATATTTTTATATATGTTTATTGTTTCTCCCACTAGATTGTGAGGTGGGGGTTGGGCAGTGATTGTCTTTTTATATCACCAGTATGTAGCACAGTGCTTGGCATATAGTAGGTGCTTAATAAATTTGATTGATTGATTGATTCACGTGGAACTGGAGTACCAAGCTCTATGGACATGATCCATCAAAAAAGCAAGTGCTTGTGATTTGAGCGGGAGCATAATTGAAATAACATATTGTGTTGTGCTCCTTTTTCACTGACATTCCTGACAAATATCTCAACTGTTTAACAAACAGTGAAGAGAGACTAAAAACACCAGAAAGGCATTCGTCCAATTCATCTGCACTAGCCAGTAAGTGCTTGCAAATGTTCATATCTGAGAAAGCTCTTAATGTTATTGACAGCTTATTCAAAGAGAGGGGCACAGCCCCACGTGACTTAAAATCAATATTACCCTCCAAGGAATTAGCCATTTTCCTAGTACTTTTATAGAGGACATATTCAGAAACAAGTGATTTGGTATACCTAGATTAATTTTAATAAGACCTTTTTAGTTTCTGCAATTTAGCCATGGAAGGCAACAGTGCCATCCTGCAGTTACAATTGAGGTAGCTACAACAGGACCCATTATAAAAGCCAAGCCACAGAATAATTACCTTTTTGAAGAAAAAATAGTCTTGAATAAATGGAGTCAATTTCAGAGTGATTTTATTTGTTTTGCTGATCATAGCCTGCATCTTGGTTTTGTTTTCCCAGAGACATCATGCCTCATTCAGAGAACAGAAAGTTAGTGGACTAGAAAATGACATTACACAAAGAGAAGGCAAGGGGGAGGAAATGGAAATGCTGAGAGAAGAGTGAATCTGGCAAGTGGGACTGAGAATTAGGAGAGGAAGGAAAGGGTGGAGAGAGTTGGAAAGGCATGGAAGCTGTCTCATGCTAGCTAGCAGGGGAGGAAAAGATGCTGGCACATGAGGTGCCCCTGCACACCAATGTTTTGTGGGATATGGTGGAGCCCAGTGGAGAAAGTTTAAAGATGAACATGTTCATGTGCCCTACTTCTCCTTCAGTCCCTCACCCTCACCCCAGCCATCATCAAGGGAAGCAATCCTCATGGAGATTCAGCCTGGCAACCCCTTCTGTGGTGCTACAGCTACTGGAGACATAGAAGACAGTTCTTGCCACCAAAGGCCTTGGCACTATCAAATGGTTCACCATGAGAAACTGAACTGAATTCATCATTGGAAATGATTTTAAAGATGATGTATTACTATTGGCTTAGTTGCTGCACCTTAAGGACTGTGGGATCTTTCCATCCGACTTATAGTTGAAACCTCTCACATATGTTGCTTTCCCATTAGAACATGAGCTCCTTGAGAGCAGAGACTGTGACTTTTCTCTTTGTATCCCCAGCACACAGCATAGTGTTTTGCATACCAGAAGTGTTTAATAATCGCTTTTTATTCATTCATTCATGCTGGAGTATGCTTACTTCAAGGAACAGAATAAAGGAGGGGGAGAATTGTGAATATTCGGACTAGGGTTACAGGATGGGTGAGAAGCCTATTGAGTTAATTAGTAGTGTAAAAGATTATTAAGTAGTAGCATTGGGGGGGTCAAAAAGAATGGTGAAGAATCAAACTGTTCACTCTTGGATAGAGCAGCTGGATAAAGAACCTAAAAGGAAAAGAGGATGCCTAATTCTGTTGTTTGTCACTGCTGTCCAGAAATTATCATTATTACTCTCTCTATACAGCTCTCTCTACACAAGAAATTTCCTGATCCCCATTCACTCATTCACTACATGACTTTGTTTTTATTCTGTATATAGTTTGCCTAAACTTATTTGCATACATATCACCCTTCATTCCCCCTCCCCGGAAAATGTAAGTTTTTAATTTTTGTCTTTGAATTCCCCAGCACCAGTGCCTGGCATATGGTAAGCACTCAGTAAATGCTTGTCAGATTGAACTGACTGTGAAATTACTGTTCCCAATATGATCAATGTTTGGTTGCTCAGAGGCTGACATAATCAATCTAGCTGGTAGATTATAGAGGCCCTCTGCTTCTGCTTCTCCTCTCTGGCTGTCAGCCTTCTGGCCACAGCACTACTCATTAGCACCTCCATCAGAAGACGAACAAGGGGAATGGAAGGTTAAATTCAAATCAAACCATTTATTCCTTGTTAGCAGTACTGGCTGAAAATCTAATGGGAAAAAAGATCGAAGCAACCATGAAGCTTGGATATTATCTAGGGGCTTCAATCATCCATAGGATCTTGGTCCCCATGAGAATGGACAACTTTAGAGTGGGCTGTAGAAATGGAAATAATTAAGCAGGAGGGAAATAATCAAAGATTCGGAATGGTAGCTATTCCTAGACAGATGGGATGGGTTTTAAGAGGCCAACTATCAGGTTGTGTGCCTCTTCACACTTTTATGTATTTAACCACCAGGAGAAACAATGCAGATGGGTAACATTCTTATGCCTCTGTGACAGAATTGGTAGGATTGCTCAGAGAATTATCAGTAGATCCTAGAATATCAGTTCATTATGACAATAAGACTATCTGGGATGTTCTTAGGATGGAGGGTCCAGATGTGGAATTCTTACTTCCCTAAATGAAACCAGGCATGTAATATAGGGGAGCCCCATAAGACAGGGGCTGCCTGCTGACATGTTGTCCAGTAACAATCTTGAATTTTCAGAGCAGTGTCTATGAACAGCTGGCTTTGCTAGTGACCACCACCTGCCTCAAAACATAAAAGTCAACATGTAATAGTTTGGTAGGTGGGGGGTATACACAAACTGTAACAAATAAGGAACTTCAAAGAAGATATAGAATACAACTTGTCATCAGGGAAAAGTATGAGTAGGAAAAAAAAAACACGGGTTGGTCACATGATGAGAGTGAGGGATGACCGATGGACATTCCAAATGCTCCATTGGTATCTTTGACATGTGCTGAGAAAGTGAAGAAAACCCCCAGCACATTGAGTGGACCCCTTGAAGTGAACTTATGGGAGGACGTGGACAAAAGCTATACAGCATAAAAGTGGGTGGGCTCCAATCTGTGCCATTGGAGGGGTTCCCTAAATCAATGAAATCATGGATCCATTTGTGTATCTGAGTAAAATAATGGTTCTAAATTTGCTCGTGCAAATAGTCATCTGTTTACTTGAGAAGAGAATGTATCTAAAAGGCAAAGAATGACAATTTTAGGTAACTATTCACAGTGCTTAGCAGGAATGGAGTTACAAGAAGTTGTCAAGTCCTTTCAATGATTTTAATTCCAATCTTCCACTCATGACCACGTAAATCATCCTATAGTATGATTCTGTTCTCATGTTCTCTTCCTTCTTGAAATTTTATACCATTCTTATTACACTCCCCACCAACTTGCCATCATCAAATCCTGTGCTCAACAGGAGAACATAAAGGTTGATCATGGTGCCATAGACGTATGCATATAATCCAATGAGAAGACTAGCCATCAGTTCAGGTACTCCAGAAGATAAGTCAGTTAGGGTAAAGTGGGGACTATATTGTGGGGAGAACTGAAAGCTAAGATGGAGGAATACGAACCCCGATTGATCAAGAACAGGAAGTAGCAGGACAATGACAGAACCCACCAAATCCATTTAAAAGAAGGGCAGCTAGGTGGCGCCATAGTGCATAAAGCACTAGGCCTGAAGTTAGCAAGACTCATCTTCCTGAGTGCAAATCTGGCCTAGACATGTACTAGCTGTATGACCCTGAGCAAGTCACTTAACCCTGTTTGCTTCGGTTCCCGATGAATAAAATGAGCAGGAGGAGGAACTGGCAAACCACTCCAGTATCTGTATATGATCGGACATGACTGAAAAATATGTTTAAAAGAATCATCCAGAGCCTCCTAAAACAACCCAGTTAATGTTAACTTTCCTGTGCATATTTTCAAAAACTCAATTGCCTTTTTTGGAAAATGGACATTTCAATTTTAGTTTATAGTTATATTGCTCAAATCCAGCAGTACACAAAAATACACATCCACATTGTGCAAATTTTTAAATTCTGTAACACAGCACTAAATGAAGAGTTAAGAGACCTAAGTTGGGTGACCTTAAGCAAACACTTCTCTTCTCTTCCTTACTTGTAAAAAAAAAAAACAACCAAACAATGACAACAACAATAAAACTTAGATTAGAGCCGAGGTTCTTTACTTGGGATCTGTGAACTTATTTTTAAAACTTATTTTGATAACTGCATTTTGGTATAATTGGTTTCCTTTGTAATCCCATATATTTTATTTTATGCAATTAAAATCATTATTCTGAGGAATCCATAGGCTTCCCCAGACTGCAACAGCGGTCCATGAACAAAATATTTTAAGGACACATGGGCTAATCTCTAAGATTCCCTGTAACTCTAAGATTTTCTGATTCTATGACAAAAACGTTATTTTAAGAAAATGAGTATTATGCAGGAAGAATTAGAGGGAAGGCAGACTGGAGGTGGAGAGGCCAGTCTGGGAGACTACTGCAAATAGATGATAAGAGTCTGGAATAGGACATTGACGTTAGAAGGAGGACTGGAATACAGACCTCTTAGCTCTCCATTCAGTGCCCTGTCTACTATGTCACAGAATTTAAAAATTTAAAAATTGTGCAATGTGAATGTATATTTATACAATATAACTTTTGAACAATATAACTTTATAAACTAAAAATGAAATGCCAGATATGACCAAATGTGATATAGGGAAGCTGTACAGGCCAAGGGGTGGATGAAACCACTTCAATTTGGGGAGAAGCTGCCACCACAGTCAGACCAAATATATCTTTGCTAAGAGATCGTATCAAAATGAAATTGCCAATAAAGACAATTGGGTTAATGGAAAGGATTGAATAAATGTGAGATATATACATACATACCTATATGTGTGTGTATATGTGTGTGCACCTGGACAAATACACACATGCAAAACTCTGTCCTTTGTTTTCCAAGTAGTTGTCATGCCAGAGAGAAGCCCCAATATACTATAACAACTGCTTAAGGATGACTTGGAATAACGACCCTGTTCGTCTTCCTCATTGTACAAATAAACCATCTTTGCTGCAGCTATCAGGAACAGAAGCTGTGCTTTTCACTTCCCATTATAAGGAAGGAAAACAGAACTCAAGTGAACGTTGTGCAGGATAACTAACAGTGTTTGCACATGAAATTTATTTACAAAGGGGGATGAATTTGCTTTCTAGGCCCTGAACACTAATGACCAAAGCGGCGGAATGAGATAGAAGGGGGCCCCACAGCTCTAGGTGTGGTTGCAAGCTGCCTAAAATTATGCCGTTATGAACTGGCTTCTTTTATAAGCCAGGCAACACAGGCTGAGAGCAAAAAATCCAAAGTGGTTATTAAACTAAAGCCCTACCATTGACTTTTACAGGTGTTGTCAGCAGCTTTGAGCCATAAAAGTTGGGAAATCCCTCTCTCCATAAGTCAACCAATGCAATTTGAGGCACAATTCAGTCTCACTTTAAGTATGAAGTGGCTACAGCTGTAAATCTTTCTCATCATGATGCCCCATGGTGCTGATGAGAGACAGGGACATCAGGAAACATCTTGAAGCAAATGAGACACCTACATTGACATTTTCACTCATATACTGAGAGAGAGGCTAGAAACCTCTAAAAGTCTATTTTGTGAAATAAAGAATACACTCAGAGCTGTGGGACTGGGGGGCAGGTGTGCCAAAGGCGCTCCTCAGACCACCATTAAGCCTATGGTAGGCCACACTGTGCTGAAAGGCTTTTATGGGCCGATACATGCTCATTACTGCTCTTTAACTGAGAGAATGAAGATGTCATTACATTCACCATGGACAAGAAGGGAAACTCCACAGGGGAGCAGCTGTGCTTCTGTGATATTTTTTATCTGCAGTCCACCCTCACTGACCAGGCCAGATGTGATACAAGGAAGCTGTGCGTAGGCCACAGGGTGAAGGAAACTAAGCTACCAGACCAAATATATTTTTGCTAAGAGATCGCATCAGGAAAGATAAAATACTTCTAAGATATCAATCTTACGTCTTCCTCATTATACACAGATGTCAGAGGAAATGTCCTGGAACTTCAAAAATGCTTTTTAAAAAAAATCATTAAACTACCAACAGATGAGCCAGAAAGCTGTCTCGTGTGATGACCTTTTAATTTACTGGGCATTTTTTGCCCCAGCCCCACCCCAGAATGCACTGCACTGGATTGAGACCTCCGTTTCCAGTGTTTCCCTCGATTCACTCAACAGTCAACACGCATTTATTGAGTGCCTTTCTTTACTTAAAACAGCAGAAGGGCTGCGTTTGGTTCAAGTCTTGCTTCTATCCATTTGCTGATAGTGTGGCTTTGGTAACAAGTCAATTTCTCACCTATAAACCAGGTATAACAATACTTGTACCAACTACATTATCTCAGAGGATTGTAAGGAGGAAAGCCCTTCACAAGATTTCAGTGGAGGTATGAGCTATTATCATCATGAAGCACTGTGGTTGGAGCTATCGGGGACAGAGGACAAAGAAATGAGGTTCTTACTCTCATGGAACTTACAGTCTGGGGTGGGGAGAGATAAGGTACAAACAAGTAATTATAATTTAAGGTACAATTTGAAAGTGAAGAAATTGGGAGTTCGAAGCACTTACAGAGCAGAGATAGAAGATGTGAACTGCTGTGTGAGTTAGCTGCTGGCCACTATGGCTAAACAGATACCCCTCAATATCAAGGCAGCCCCTGGGACCACCTGGATAATTGAGTGCCAGCTCCTTGAGATCAGGGGCTGGTTTTGTTGTTTCTTTTTATTTCTGGTGCTTACCACAGCACCTGGGACATGACAATCACTTAATAAATGCTTGTTGATTGGACAGAGGGAAAAGTATATGATCAGCATTATGTTTTTCTGCACTGTCTACTTCCCACACTCTGAAGTTATTTTTAGAAACTTGAGCCATCCCAGGAAACTTCTCTGTGTCAGTGGAAATGCATTTGCAGTGACGAGAGCCTCGGACTGAGAATCAGAGAACCCGGGTTCGAACTGCAGATATTTCTGACTACCTGACTTAGTCTAGCCTCAGTTTCTTCAACAGTAAGAGGAGCAGATGGGACCCGGTGGTCTCTGGGGTCCCTGACATCTTTGGTCCCTGAATGGTCACACAGCCAACTGTGTTTTAGATGGCTTTGTCTGACCCCACGGAAAACTGCTAAATTCAGAGTGACACCAATCCAGTTTCATTGATGTTAACTTCATAACAATAATACAAATAAATGATAGTAGTAACTAAAGTTTATATACTACTTTGAGTTTTGCAGAGGGCTTTAGAATCATTTGATTCTCACAACAGCCCTGTGAGGCAGGTGGTATTATGATGTCTGTTTTACAAATGAGGCATATGAGGAAGAAAGAGGTTAAGTGACTTGCCAGGGTCACACAACTAGCTATTATGAATCTGATGAAGGATTAGAACTCAGGTCTTCTTGACTCTAAATCCAGCATTCTAACCACTTTGACACCTGTTACCTTCTAAAATGGAATTAGGATTCCAACATTAGAACGCTCTTTTATTGTCTTGGAAAATACCTTTCCCTCAAGAGGCTTCAATAAAATAGTCACTTGGGAATAATAATGTGATACTAATGATTTTGCTCAGAAGTAAACATTCAAGAAATGATGTACCAGATTACAAATCTTCTTTAGGAGTCAGCAGAGTGCTAAATATTAACTATTGACTTGAAGAGGGCTTTATAGATATATTAACATATTATAAAAAAATAACCAAAACTTTCATTGAAAATGAAACAATGATCATGCTATCCTGGCCGAACCCCTGTAAAAAAGTGTATTCATAAGACTACTGGTGTGCAGTCAGCAAGACTTGAGTTCAAATCTAGCCCAAGATACTTATTGGCAAGATTAGATACTTTTGGCAAGTCACTTAAGCGCTGTCTGCCTCAGTTTCCCCAACTGTAAAATGGGGAAAATAACAGCACCTGCCTTGAAAGTTTGTAAGGATAAAACGAAAAAATTAACGTAAAGCACTTAGCACAGTTCCTGGCACATAGTAGCCACTTAAATGCTTGTTCTCCTTCATCTCCTAGATCTAGGAGTTGGAGGCTAGCAGAGTTTAATGATAAGCTTTGAACCAGTTCTTGAAGTCCAGGGAGGAGGTGGGCCCAACCAAAGAAAAAGATCTGTACCACACACCACATTGCCCTTCTTGTTTACTATAACACCTGGAAGCTGTGCTTCCTTTGCAGGCTTCCCTCCTGACTCTGGGCTTTCTTTACCCTGGCACTGAAGCCTTCTCACCCTGGAAGTTCCCTCCAGCCCTGGACTGCTCACACAGGACTTACAGTCTACCCCTGCATTTGCCTCCTCTGGCTGGCTCCTCCCAGAACCTCAGACCATCCAGGTCTTCATTCCACTTCAGGCTCCCCTCCTGACTTTATAGACTTTCTCTATAATGCCCCTTTTTGGAAGATACCTTCAGCTCCCACCCCTTTCAGCTCCCTTTTATGTCCCCCTCCCCCCATTAGAATGTAACCTCCTTGAGGGAAGAGATTATTTTTCTTCATACTTGTATTTCCAATACTAAGCATGGTACCTGGCACATAGTAAGCGCTTAATAAATGCTTGCTGACCTGGCTTAATATCAAATGGATAATAATACTAATCCGGAAGTTTAAGGTACAATGACATTCCTTGGAGACACAGCATCATACAGTGAAAAAATATGTTGAATTAGGAGTCAGGGGAGACCTGAGTTTAAATCTTATTTTTACCACTTACTATGTGACCTTGGTTAAGTCACTGGGCTAGGTGGCATAGTGAATAGAGTGCTGGACTTGGAGCCAGGAAGACTCATCTTCCTGAGTTCAAATCTGGCCTCAGACATTGACTAGCTGTGTGACCCTGGGCAAGTCACTTAACCCTGTTTATCTCAGTTTCCTTATCAGGAAAAGGAAATGGCAAACCACTCCAGTATCTTTGCCAAGAAAACTCTAAACAGGGTCATGAAGAGTCAGACTCAACTGAAGAAGAAAGTGAAGGGGCTGGACTTGCACAGCCTCGCTCTAAATTTCCGATCTTAAGGATCAAGGGGCTGACAGAGGGGTCAGAATCAATACCCCTAAAGCACTACTGTTGTGCTCTACAAGCGCCTGCTATGTCAAAGGCAGTTTTCTCATAATGTGGAAAGGGAATGATAAGTAACTGATTTTAATTCTGTACTCAAGAATCACTTTCATGGAATATGGTTAATATGGGCAGTACACATTCATAGAAATGAAAGCTAAAGAAATGGCTGATGTCTTCAGTGTACCAGGGTTAGGGGATGGAGAGGTACCTTAATCATGAGTCCTATATTTTAACTGAATGGAAAACAAGAAATTAATCAAAAGAAGAATATGGACTGGAAAGCATGCCTGGACTTCAGTCTGCACCAAGGGAGAGGATACCCTTACTAGTGACATCATAAAGCCATTGAAAAGTAGAGATTCAAATGGAATAGTCAACACGGTAAAGAGACTACAAGAGAAGAGGCCTGGTATTGTAGAATGAGGGCTGGCTTTGGAGTCTAAGGACCCCAATTCAAATCCCAGCTCAGGCACTTTCTCCCTGGATGACCTGAGGAAGTCACTAACCCTACTCAGCCTCAGTTTTCTAATCTGTAATATGAGATGGTTGAACAAGATGAATTCTGAAGTCGTTTCTAGCTCTAAATCTGTAAGCCTATGGTCCTCAAGGTAGACTAGACTGTCTGTAGGAAAGTTCAATTTGAGCACCAAAAAAATAAAAAAATAAATAAAGGTACTGAGCTGCAAACTACCAAAAAAAAACCAAACCCAAAACCCCAAAAAACTTCAAAAACCAAAACCCCAACTACAGCCATGAAGCATCTGAAAGACAGACCCTCTGGTGTAGAGGGGGAACAGAACACAGGTCTTTTAAATCAACCATGTACCTGAAGGGGCATTTTTAGCAGGAGGACTGTATAATCTAAATGACAGTTTATATGTATATAAACACATATGTGTGTATTTATGTATATATACACAGAGAGATAAATATAATTATACATATAAAATTAATCAGAATCAGTCATTTCAGAATACACAAAAGAACACTATATATTTATAACTATATATTTAATATCTATATATTTATAACTGTATAATATCTATATATATAGATATAACTATAACTATATATTTAACTATATATTTAATATCTATAATTCTTTTCAGAATATACAAAATAACACTATATACACATATAATTATATATATTTAATATCTATAATATAATTCATTTCAGAATCAGTCATTTCAGAATACACAAAAGTAATACAAAACAAAACAAATTTTTCCAATAGGTATTTCTCAAAATATGACTGCAAATGCAAAGTGTGTCACATTGTATGCTGATGGGCTTGTGCTAATGTGAATGTATATACAAATAAGCTACTGAAAAAATAGTTGCACTAATCCACTCAATGCCATGTCAGGGTATGTTGGGTGGTGGAGGATGTGTGGGTCATGCAGTGGGATAATGGTGGAGGAGGCTAGTGTATATATACATATAGCTAACATTTATATAGTACCTACTATACACCAAGCACTCTGCGAAGCACTTTATAATTATTATCTCATTTGAGCTTCAAAACAACCCTGGGAAGTAGGTGCCATTATTATTCCCATTTTATAGATGAGGAAACAGGCAAATAAGGTAAAGTGACTTAACCAGAGTCACACAGCTAGTTCTGAGTCTGGATTAGAACTCGGGTCTTTCTGACTTCTGGCCCCTCTTGCCACCTAGTTGCACATTTATGCGTATGTATATGTATATATGTGTGTATAACACATATATATTACATGTGTGATTAACACATATACATTCATACATACATACACACATTTATGACAATTTATCAGGATTAAAATGACTAAAGTATTAAAATATACAAAAAGCCCTTTCATATATAACAGAATGTCAAAGAATGCAGCCACATTAGCATATGCATAGCAGGAGGACTGAATGAAGGGTGCAGAGAATGGGGCACGTCATTAGAATCACAATGAAAAGATAAATAATGATGACAACAGGAACACATGTGCATATGGGAGACCGTCAGGGCTTATCACATCAAGTGAGCACAGATTAGCAAAAATGTGTGATTCCAACTGAGTGGGGGAATACGATCCCCATATAAAATTGTGTGCATTCTCTTGGCTGCCTGGCTCTGTACACATCCAACACATAATGTACGGGCATTGCCAGTTGACAAGGTTATAAAATCATAGAATTTAAAATAGTAAGGGAATGTAAGGATCATCTAGTCAAACTCCTGTATTTAATAAACAAAAAAACCAAGACTCAGAATTATTAGATGACTTGTCCACAAAGATGCAGACTGTTGCAAACTCCTTGGCCCTAGTGGAGTAGGCTTTCACTATATCATACTTGTCTCTTGCATGCACTTAACATTCTGTCAAAACAACAGTGTCTTCCAATGTTTGGAACACAGGTGGAAACAATATGTTTACTGTCTAACAAAAGTCACTTGCTTCTCTTCCTTCCACCCCAAGCTTCTTACAATAAAAATATGGTAGTGAACAAACTCCTCCCATATACTTCAAATGAGGCTACTCCAGTATCCAGGTGGGGCTGCTAGGTGGCACAGTGGATAGGGTGGCAAGCCTGGGATCAGCAATACTCATCCTCCTGAGTCCAAATTTGGCCTCAAACATTTAAAGCAGTGTGACCCTGGGCAAGTCACTCAACCCCGTTGGCTTCAGTTTCCTCATCTAATAAAACGAGCTAATGAAAGAAATGGCAAAGCACTCCAATATTATTGCCAAGAAAACTCCAAATGGGGTCACGTAGAGTCGGACTAAATAACTGAACAACCACCACCACCTAAATCATTTAGAGTAGGGGATGGGGCCCAAAGTTGTGGACTATGCAAAAAAATGGGAAATTCAATTCCATGAAAGAATGGGTCACCTACTCTGAACAAGGTAGGCACTATGTTAAAGAGATTCCTCTCTGCCCTCAAGGAGTTTACAATCTAGTACATACATCAAAACAAAGATCAGACAGAAGAGTCTACCTAGAATCCCAAAGTAGGGATGTGGGATTTTTCATTTCTTAGCACTACGGCAATATAAGTAAAATGCTAATTGGGGAATATATTCCCAGAGAGCATACAGTAACTGCTCAAAATCCTATGTTTTACTTCTTAAGAAGCTTAGTGCTTGTGGTTTGGTTTGCAACCAGATGAGTTAGGAGGCAAAAAACCACACTAAGAAGGTATTTATGCATATATACATATGCCTCTATCTGCAAGTTTCCCTGTAAAGAAAACTGGTTAAATAAAAATGATTGATTTTATCAATAGGTATGATTCCAGGTATAGTCTGGGGGAAATAGTGCCTCATTGCTTTGACACCACTTTTCAAACGTGTCTTGCCTTCCAGCAAAAAGCCTTTCTCCAAGTAAGAGTTAAGGTGTAAGTCTAGGAAATGAGGACAAGGTGTGTTGCTAAGCACAGCACATCACACCCATCATAAGGCAACAGGTGGTAGCATCTAAATATGGCAACAGCTTTCTTTGCACAATCGTATAAAGCATTTTGTTCTGAGCTCCTTTGGATATATGATGCTGTAACAGGTGCTGGAGAAAATTTTTAATAATGTGGGGGAGAAGTTATTTTTGGTTCTTTAAGAATTTATCATTTGTAGAAAATGCTAGAAAAAACACACATATATTTCAGTTGTGATCCACTCTCAATAATTCATAATAATAACAGAGTTCAAGGATAACATGGATTAAGGAAATCCACAGAGAACCTTAACTCAACAACTTCACTTCAGTCTTCTGTTTTAATAAGTCAAGCAAGGTTGTCTGTGTCTGGACTGGAATCCATGTCTGTACTTAAGGTGAGTGGGGAGATAGAGAAAGGATGAAGGGTTCCAAGGATGTAAAATTGTCCCCTGGTGCAGTATCTGGGCATTTGTAAAGCTGAGGCCAATTTATATGATAAAGTGGGGCAGATACTGGGTTCCTTCCCCATCCTTGCCATTTGAGAGTGCATTTGGTCACCCTTTCTCCCCAAGACCTTTCTCCTAAAAGGTAACCAGATCCAAGGTGTTTTGAGATTGGTATGTGATTTAAATCCTTGGGATGATCAATCAGGTGAAGTGACTTGGTAAATCAAGGACTTCTCATGGTTACATAACAACTTGCTCTGGGCATATGAGTGCACACTTGTCTGAATGTGTGAAGCTGCCTCTTGAAGTTGCTATGCGTTGGAAAACATGGACAAGTTTTTGCAGGCTGTAAATTATAATGTCAGGTGGGTTGTGTGTGCATATGCTAATCAGGAAGCATGAGGCCCACAAAAGAGAACTGTGCTCTTATCTGTGTGATTTCTCCAGGCCTGTGGGTAAGTATGAATTAAAATATAATGTCAACAAGCACAGTGTTGATTTTCAAGGCTTTTCAGGTAAGTAAAGATGTGTGAAGCTAAGTGATGGTGGGGCATGAATAAGAAAGAAAGATTTGGATAAAGAAAACACATACATAAGTAAGAAACACACAGATAACAAGACTGGTTACATAAGTTATCCCACTTACCCTCCATGATAAAATGGCAGACCCTAAGATTGTGAGCTCCTTGAGAGCCCAGACTATCTTTTGCCTTTTTTTGTATTTCCAGAGCTTAGTATGGTGTTTGGCATATAGTAGGTGCTTAATAAATATTAATTGACGAACTGACAGATCTGGAGATAGAAGGGTCCTCAGAGGCCATCTAGTACAATCCACTAATTTTGCAAGTTGAGGAAAGAATGAATAACCCACCCATGGACACCGAAGTAATAAACATCAGAGGCAGGATTTGAACTCTGGCCCTCTGACTTAAAAACTAGAAAGCTTTCCACTATAACATGCTGTCTCTCCAAACCAGCCATTTGAAATAGATGTGTTCTAGAAAATCTTCGAATAAATTGATTGTAAATCAAGTCACAACTTAAAACTAAAAGTAATAGGTAGGATTTGAACCCAGGTCTTCCTAACTACAAATCCAATACTTTAACTCCTATACCAAATAGCCTCCTCCACATTAGTACATATTTCTATGGTTTTGTCATGTGGCGCATTTTTACATCATGATTATATCATACCAGTTCATTAAATTGTATGCTCCTAAAGGGCATGGGACCAAATCTCTATTTTTTTTTTTGGTAACTTCTCCTGTCTCCAATGATGGTAATTCATTCGCAATTGGGTTCAATATATAATAGTCTCATTTCTGACCAAAATTGTGTAGCAACAGAATAGTGGAGTAGACTAAATGGGACCAAATGTAGTTTAATATACAGGTACTCACAGATCCATGGAAGTTCTCATCCATTGACAAAGTTATGAAGTTTTAATATTTGTGCACACAGAGGAAGTGTTTAGGGATATGTATAGGCTAATGCATAATGAAAGTGTGTGTGTGTGTGTGTGTGTACATGTACCTGTAAAGGCTGTCAGGTGGCCTTTTCTCATTAGAATGCAAGAGAGAGGCCACCAAAGGGTCAGAGATGGCATTTGTGCCACCTTGGTACCATGTGACAGCAGATTTGATTCCATACTTGACCTCATGTACATTGCATTGGGTGTCCCAGAGCATAATGCTTATAATGCCTGCCCATAGGCTGTGCTACACTTTCCACTGTGGTAAGTAGGATGTGTGATAACAATTACTGGCTGGTGGCTTGACACATTTAGGGTCATTCGGTGAGAAATGCATGCTTGTGTCATGATGTACACATTTGAATACTGTACTAGCACTGGTGATGGTGATTCACACAATTGGTGCCAGCGTTTTCACTGCTTTTCTGGTCTGGGGAATGATTTAATTGGAAGGATGAGGATGCTCTCACATCTGACTGATACAAGTTTCTGGAGACAGGAGAGGGGCCCAGTTTAGGAGAATTAAAAATGTAGGTGTGAACTACTTGTTAATATTTTCCATCAATCAGTAAACATTTATTATGTGCCAGGCACTATGCTAAGTGCTAGAAGTACAAAACGGGGCAAGATGTGGTTGAAATCTGGCTACAGTGGGTTAGGGAAGAGGTACCAGTGTAGAAGAGAGAGCAGGTTTTCCTTGTGGAATTTCCAAAAGCTTTTTCCAACTTGAAGATGGAGATTGGATGTCGGTTGGGAAGCAGTAGACAGGGACACCTGTGTTCTACCTGTGACCACTTGATGGTGAACCCACACAGCTTGCAAGGGTAGCGGGTAAAGTGTCAGTGGACAATGAGAACAGGTATGGCACCGGGTTTTAAGGGTGCCTGCCTCAAGAGCTCAGTCCAGCCTCATTTTCTCACAGCTCAGCACCAAACTTTCTCCTGCTCCTGGAATATAACCGCTTTCAAACCAGATGGAGGCAGGATGAAGGATAGAGGATGGAGATGCTGCCAGCTGCTCCCCCCAGATCTCCCCCTCCCCCTCTTCCCGTAGCTCCCACCCTCTTCCTCAAAGGAAAACCAGTCCAGCCCAGCCCAACCCCACCCCGCGCATCATCCTTTCCCACCCACCCTCCCTTCTAACTCCGCGCCCAGGAGACACAAAGCCGGGCGCAAGGAGGGGTGGGGGCGGGAATGAGGCCAGGGTAGACCGTCTCTGGAGGAGGGGGGTGTTTTGGGAATGGTTGGGGCGGGGAAGGTGGAATGCCCGCGCTCGTCTACCTTTAGAAGAGGCCAGGTCAGTGGCAGACGGGCAGGGACGGCCTCAGCATCGCGTGCGGTGCGCGGCTCCTTTGCATCCACCGCTGCGCTCTGGGTGCCAGCACCTCTCCAGCTCCGCGAAGATCCCGCCGCCACCGCGCTGCCGTCGCCGCTGTCGCCGCTGCCGCTACCTCCCACCGCCACCGCCGAGTGCGGGAGCCTCGGCCAGACGCGGCAGTAGCTGACTCCCCTTTCCTCCGCGGCTCGCCTCCTCTCCCCCAGCGGCTGCCACTGTCAAGCGGAGCCCCGCCCCCTGCGCTCTCAGCCCGAGCCGGGAGCCCGGAGCCGCTGCGAGCTGGGGCGGGGCCGGGACCACCCGGGAGAACCACGCCGCCCGCCGGGATTGGCCCCGCGCCGGCGCTGGCTCCGCCTTCGCCCGCCTCCTCCCTTGCTGTAGCTAAGCCGCCGGGGGCACCTCGCGCCCCCTGCCTTGCAGGATCTCTTTGGGATGCAGGGCAGTGGGCATCTGCACTAGTGCTCCCCTCCTCCGGCGCACGCCTCCTCTGCAGCGGGCGCTTTCCCCTAGAGTGGGTATCCCCGGCTTCACCTCCTCCGGAGGGTTTGCCGTTTCTCCATTTCAGGTCTCCCAGAGGCCCGCCAGAAAATAAATGCAGTCAATAAACACTTTTCTGGGGGCGCCTTCCCGGGGACTGGTTGCTCTAGGATGAACTGTTATTTATTTATGGAAAGTGATTTTTTTTTAAGGAACCCTGGGAGGAAGTGTGTGTGTGTGTGATCAGAGGGGAGACACAAAGTGTAGAAACACCAAATTAGAGACTTGGGAAGAGATGGATGGGTGTGATGGGGGCAGAAATGGGCTTGAGAGATCACCTAGTCAACTTCATTTTATGGATAAGGGAAAAAGGGACCCAGTAAAGTTAAAGGACAGATCAAGGTCACAAAGCCTTTTAGTTCAACAACCCACCTACTAAGCAGGATGGAGCTACTACAGAAAAGGCACCTTGCAAGGCTAGGGACACAAGAACTAAAGGGAGGCAGACCCCATCCCTGCCCTAGACCTTCCCAAGTTTTCGATTTCTAGGCACCTGCTCCTTCTACTACACCTCAAATTCTAACCCTGATCTAGTGTCCTTTGTTCTGTTTTTGTATATCCAGTCTCTTGTATACAGGAGGTACTCATTAAATGCCAATTGGATTTAAAAAATTTTTTTAACTGGATTTCAATATTTGATAGAGAAGCAGCATGGCATAATGGGTTAAGTGCTAGGCTTGGAAGTCATAAAATCCTGAGCTTGGAATCCTGCCTCAGACACTTGCTAGCTCTGTAAACCTGGACAAATCACTTTTATTCTCTTAGCCTCAGTTTCTTTATCTGTGTTGTTCAATCCCCTGGAGCTGTCTGTGAACCATAGGGCACCAGGCACTTCTATCCTCTACTATCTCCCTAGGTCTGTTCAAGCTCATGTTCATTGCTTCTATGACAGTATCCATCTCATCCTCAGCCACCTCCTTTTCCTTTTGCCTTCAATCTTTCCCAACATCAGGGTCTTTTCCAATGAGTCCTGTCTTCTCCTTATGTGGCCAAAGTATTTAAGCTTCACCTTCAGTATTTGACCTTCCCGTGAATAGCCTGAATTAACTTTCAGTATTGATTTGATCTCCTTGCTGTCCAAAGGACTCTCAAAAGTCTTCTCCAGCACCACAATTTGAAAGCATAGAACAGAGATAACACCTACCTTACAAAGTCTTTAGGAGGATATGTATATACATATATACATACATGTATACATCCATATATACATGTACATACATACATATATACATATATATACAATGTATACATATAGAGCGCTCTACAAACCTAAAATGCTGTAAAAATGTTAGCTATTGAGGCTGTGTGCCTATAGTTTTGTTAAGGTTTGCTGTGGAATTTTGGAATTTTGGATGTTGTGTTCTCACAGATGTCAAAAATATAATTTTGCTTAATATAAATTTTACATTTTCAGCACATGTAGTGTGGTAAGTATATTATTTGCAGTAGAAATAAAAATTGCCCTGTTTACACATATGCACAAACCTCAAAACACTTCAGGATTTGAACTCCAAAAGAATACCACAAAAATGACTTTTACCTAAGGGACTACTTTTCCACCTCTCTGACCAGGGTCCTACTCCACCATTTCCACTCCTGCAACCTCCTCAGATTCCTGAGTTCCTTCCCCAACCCCTATTGAGGAAGTACCTTGTCAATCATGCTCACTTCTAATTTGGCTCGCACCCCCAACTCTCTGGATTACTTTGCACCTTGCCCCTTCCTAGGTACCTTCTCCCAACTCCTTTTCATCATCCTGTTATGTGTTGTGTTACCTTGTTAGAATATACGCTCCTTGAGGGCAGGAGCAGTTTTCTTTTTTGCTTGTATTTGTATTCAAAGTTCTTAGCAATGCCTGGCACATTAGTAAATGGTTTGCCTAATCTAATCTAAAGGAAACTACTTGAGCAAGTCCCCTAATTCTTCCGCAGTGTCCATTTAAAAGTTCATTGTGCCACCATTCTTCATAGTAACAAATACTGCACCCTAAATTAAAAAAATAGAGAATTACTGACCTACTATGTGCTAGGTACCTTAGGGGGAGATACACAGAAGAAGGAGACACATCTCTGCCTTCAAGGCACTTTCAATCTGAGGTAGGATTTGTTGCCCTAGAGGCTTTAGAGGGTAGAAATTATGACTGAGGTATACTCTGATCAGGTCTGCAGAGTGAAAGCACGTTTCCCACCCTTGCCCAAGACCCTCTGTCTGAGAAAGCATACCACTGAACTGGTTAGGAGAAAGCAAGAGTTCAGATTTCAGTCTCACCACTCACCAAATGTATGTCTTTGGTTATACCTGTGTAAGGGTGTAAGGTCTACTGAATCAATCACTCCACCCACTTAAAAGTAATTACATTAATTAGGTGAGAACAGCTCTATTGAATCAAACAACCAAAGACATTGGGCGTGAAAATCCTTAACCTAGTTCTTGAGAGCCTTTGGATGAAATAAAGTGATTTTGCACAATAAGTATATGCAGATTATAGAGAAGATTTAGTTACACCATGGGGAGGCTTCTGTAAAACCAGCAAGCTAATTTGTAATGGGGCATTTTTGGCAGCTTACTGATAGGGGCTGTTTCAGCAAAACTCCTGAGAGAGAATCAGAATCTCTTTCGGGAGGGTGACAGAGTGGAGAGAAGAGCCTCAACACCACCCCTCCCTTCCCTCCCCCCCATCTCCTTCCAACCCACAAAGTTGGTCAGAGGAGAACGTAGTAAACTTCAGTGTGTGGAGGATTTTGAATTTTCCATCAATATCCTAGTAGGGTCCTCAAAACATTAGGCAGCAGTATCTGCATTGGGAGCCAACAACAAACGACATGCTGAGGAAAGGTCATTTCAAGCCTTTACAAAAGACCTAGCAGACAACTACATCACACTTAAGCAGAAGGGAGTGTGATAACTTTCCCCAATGGGGTCATGTTACTGACTTTTGGGGGGGACTGTTTTCTGCCAACTGTTCTTATTACACCACTTAGTAAATACTCCTTTTTAGAAGCTAAGTCTAATTGACTAATTGATATCCACTGATAGTGGGGGAAGCAGAGTGATGGGGACTTGTGGGCTATATGATACTACTTATAGTACGTATACTATAGTACATCTCAAACCCATTAGGGTTTTCTAGAAACCTGAATGGATCTGAGCTCTGAGGATCTGACCTGCTAGTTCAAGTAGGGGATTGAAAGAGTGAGCCCAGGACACGGGTTATACCTGTAACTACTTTACCTTTAAACTTGATTATCTGTGTAAAGACATTAAAGTATTTGTCATTGGCCTCTTACATTGTAAGGATACATGTTCAAAGTGATGAGAATTCTTCAAGAAGTATCCTATAATCCAGCAGTTCTCAAATGTTTTGGTCTCAGGACCCCTTTGTTTTCTTAAAAATTATAGAAGACCCAAAGACCTTTTTTTTTAAAGTGTGGTTATCATAATATTAAAACATCTATTAATTAATTGAAAAATAATAATAAACTATTACATATTAACATAAGTAACATTTTAATGAAAAATAACCATATTTTTCAAAACAAAAAAAATTACACAAATGGTATTGTTTTATGTATTTTTGCATATCTCTTTAATGTCTGACTTAATGAAGACAGCTGGATTTCTCATATCGGACCCTGCATTTGATTTGTTTCGATATGTTGTTTTGGTTGAAGTATATGAAGAAAATCTGGCCTCATACAGATTAGTAATTGGGAAAGGGAGTATTTAATAGTAAATAACATCCTCATTTCTCTCCAGGTTTTATTTAGGACTTTCTCTACCATGCCCCAAAAACCTCTTCATTCTAGAAGCTCACTCCAGCCCTGGAATTTACACATTGAGAGAACCCTGGGCTTTTGAAGCCTCTCCCTCTGATTGAACAGCTCCTTCCAAAACCTCCATTTAAGGAGGGTGCCCAAGCCAGGAATGTCTTCATTCAGACTCTCCAAACTGCACTTCTGAGTTCCTTCATCCCTACTTCATGAATCCCCTTTCAGCTTTCTTTTATTTATTGGCTTCCCTAATTAGTATGTAAGCTGCCTGAGGTCAGGAACTATCTCTCTTCTTTTATATGTATTCCCAATATTTAACACGCACAGCTAGTAATAATTTTGATAAATGCTTGTTGACTGACCCTGACTCTTTATTACTATAAAAATAGTTTTGACCTTGAGGAAATCACACCCACCCCCTTTACAAAGAGTCTCAGGCTCCCCAAGGGTCATCAGAACACACTTTGAGAACCACTGCTGTAATGAAAATTGAGACACCAATTTTAAAAGATGGATCTTCACTTTGCTATGAAATGGGATCACTGCAACAGTCACAGCCCAAGGAGAGAAGTGAATCTCCTTGCCTTGGAGGCATCAGGAGAAGTAGGCTTCATTAAAATTTGGGTTGAAAATTCTTGGATTGGAGATGTAAAAAATTAAAAAGAGCCACTACCAAAAACAGAGCAATGTAGTTCTGGCATCAATGTGCAGGTTTTTTTCCTCTCCAAGATTCAGTGCCTATAGTGATGAAATTCATGATGAAAATTGGCCCAGGCAACATGTAAGCTATGGTGTTTCAGAATATTTTGGCAAAGAAAAAAAATCAAAATATCCTGTTTCACTATACTCTCAAAAAAAAAACCTGCAAGTACAGTCATTCAACATTTAAAACTGTGTCATTCTCAAGCTAGGACAACTCATGTATTAATATTATTTTGCCACAGATTAATATTTAAGAATTAAAGAATTTGTCACTTATTTTGAAGATAGAAAAAATTTCTCAATCTTATTTGTTTCTCCTCCACTTTTCTCTGCAATCTTTCCTCCTAAATTCATTCCTTCTTTCATGAGATTCTGATGGCTAATTAATACCTTAGGGTATTAATTTTCTTCTTTTCTCACATTTTCTTGTACAGAAATCTAGAAAATAAAAATGGTAAGGGAACAGTGACTTCACTGGAGATTTGCAGACAGATTAAAACCAGAAAGAAAGCTTGTAGCTGATTCTCTTCCAGGAACAGATGTCATACCTCCCAGAGGAGTTATTATGGATGGGAAGAAATGAGATAATGAAAATATACAAGCTACTTTGGAAATGCTATCAAACAGGATTGTATTTGCCAGCCAGTCTATGGACTGGCTGGTAAGTGGTATTTACTGACAAAGGCAAAAGAAAAAACACAGTGGTTGTTTTCTGAGGGATAGTCAAAGGGGAAAGGACTAGGAAAAATGTTTTAAGAATTTAAGTATTTGACATGATTGGACTATGCACAATAGTGAGAGAAGACAGTAAAGCACCTTGGGAAAAGTCCTAAGGAAGTGTGTTACTAGTTGGCCTCAGCTGACTTTCAGCCATCAGGTCTGCCCTTAAAATGGAATTCTTGCAGCTCATGAGGCTGGGGAAATGACTTGCGAGCAGAGCCTCTTTGTAAGCAAAACAAAATTGGTCCTTAAGCCTTTGGTACACCAAAAGAACAGGGAGAAGCTTCCTTGGAGTGGGGCTACAAGGAGGGGGAGAGGAGCTATCTACTAGCCTTTCTTCAGGGTCTAACCACCTTCATTTGGATATTCTCCTTTCTTTGCTCTCCTCCTACTTATGTGACCACTCAGTCTCCATTAATGGATCTTCATCTACATCATACTCACTAACTGAGGTGTCCCTCAAGGCTTTGTCCTAGGCCTCACTCTTTTCTCTTTATACTCTCTCACTTGGTGATCTCATTAACTCCCACGGGTTCAATGATCATCTCTCTGCAGATGATTCCCAGATCTATTTATCCAGCCCTGGTATCTCTCCTGAGTGCTCCTCATCACCAAATGTTTCTTGGGATATTTCAAATTAGATGTCCTGTAGGCATGTCAAAGTCATTATGTCCAAATGTAAGTCATTATCTTTCCCTCAAAACCATCTCCTCTTCTGACTTTCCTAGTATTGTCAAAGGCATTACTTTCCTTCTACTTTTAGCAGGTTCATAACCTCTGTGACATCCTCAACTCTTTTCTCTTGATCACCCCATATATTTAATCAGTTGCCAAATTTTATAATTTTTTTTCCATTCACATATATTCCCTTTTCATAGTCACCATCCTCATTCAGGGATCCATCACCTCTTGCCTGGATTATTATAATAGCCTTCTAATTGTACTCCATGTGTCATCTCTCCCTGTTCCAATCCATCGTTTACTTAGCTATCAAAGTGATTTTCCTAAATCATATTTCTAACCACCACCTACTCGATAAACTCCAGTCTCTCTGTTAGCGCTAGTATAAAAAAAGAATTCCTCAATTTAACATTTAAACCTCTTTACATATTTTTTGACTTCTTCCTATGTTTTCAGTCTTTTAATACATTATTCCTCACCTTATGCTTTTTGGTCCAGCTACAAACAATTCTCCATTTCCTCTCTCTGGGCCATTGTAGTAATTGTCCCCTATGCCCAGAAGACTCTCCCTCCTAAGCTTTAACTCTTAGAAACCTTGACTTCTATTAAGACTTTCCTCAAACACCATCCCTTGCAGGAGGCCTTTCCTGGTCCACCCAGTTGCTAAGTATCTTCTCCTCTTAGTTAGCTTCTATCTATTCTATGTTTATTTCCTTGCCCTGCCATTTGCTATCTGTGTGACCTTGGGCAACTCCCTTAATTTATCTGGACCTCATTTTTCCCATCTGTAAAATGAAGGAGTTGGAAGAGATAGCACCTAAAGTCACTTCTGGCTCTAAATCTATGACTCTGTGGTCCCAGATTTGAAACCAATCCCTGGTGTTGGGCTAGTGGCCCATTCTTTGGTTTTGTCTTAATTTTATGTTTTAAAGTACAATTATCCCTTGTACATCAAAGCAGTTAGGGACACAGTGCCCCCACCATCTGGAAAATCCACATAAAATATTAGAGAAGTATCAGAGCAGAAATCTGAATTATGGTATTGAAAGATAAAATATGTTAATATTATACAATACTATACATATATTTTATGCATTTCTGAGTTTCTAAACTTTTTTGTGTTATCTGTAGCTTCTGCAAAACTCCCCAAAAATTCACATTTAATTTTTTATTTTAAAATTTTTTAATTAAAATTTTTATTTTACATTTTATTTTAAATTTAAATTTTTATATATTGAAACCTTGATGGGGAAAGTTGTGATGTGGAAGGGATAACTGTAGTAGGTATCCTATGACAATTTATGCACATTTTGTTTTCCTTCTTAAAATGTAAGCTCCTTGAGGGCAGGGATTGTTTTGGCTCTTTGTAGCCCCAACAATTAGCACAGAGTCTGGCACATAGTAAGAGCCTGATTAAATTCATATTGCTAGATTGGTTTGTGACTTCTTTTTAAAATTAATTATACTTGCTAGGTTCAAGCTGATTTAGATTCAAGCTCAATTGTTTCAAGATTCTATCAAATTTAATACCCTGAGGCAGAAATTTAGTTCGGTTGTCCCAACCCAGTTACGCCTCTGATTTTAGAAGAGGATGTGCTGCTTTTTTGAATCTCTTACTTGGGATATCACAACCTCTTAAATTCTGAGATGTCTAATTGGGAGATGGCTAGCTGGCTGTTTTATTGGTAAGCCTGTGATAAGTACGTATACCCACACACACAGACACACAGACATAAATACACACACACACACACACATATATATATATAATATATATATATACACTTACACACATATACACACATATATATGTAATATATAATAATATAATACAATATAATATATACTATAATACAACACAATATATAAATTACAAAAAATATAATATATAAAACATGTAGCAAAAATATAAATTTGGAAATTAAATAATATTACAAATATATACTATCTTAGGACATAAAATTAGAACAGCTAAACACGGGAGAGAAGGCCCATCACCAGGGACTGGTTTCTATTATTATATTCATCTTCTAGGTGGTTCAGTAGAATCAGAAAGACTTGAGTTCAAATCCAGCTTTAGATATTTACTAGCTTTGTGACCTTAGACAAGTCATTTAACCTTTGTTTCCCTCAATTTTCTCAACTGCAAAATGGGGATAATAAGAGCTCTTATCTTCTAGAGTTGTAGTGAGGATAAAATTGAATAATATTTATAAAGTGTTTTATAAATTTTAAAGATATAACTATATACATGCATGTATATATGTGTATACAAATACATATATACGCACATTCACACATACACATAGATATAGATATACAATATGGGTATCATCACCATCATCATCATCATTGTTTTGAAAAGGACATCTTATCTAAATTCCTAATTTTACAAATGAGGATATTGAGACCTAGAAAAAAGAAGTCACTTGCCAAGACTACATAAATAGGAAGTCAAGATTCAAACCCAGCATTCATGTTTTCTGACTTCAAATCTATCACTCTTTCCTCTATACCACATTGAGTTTATTGACTATTTTTGGTCATAAACACCAACTTAGGACCATAGAATTAGATCTTGGAGGGAACTTGATCTTATATAGTCCAACCACCTCATTTCGAAGATAAGTAAGCTGAGGCCCAGAGGGGTTAAGTGAGTTCCCCAAAGTCATACAGGTAACAGGTGACAAAAAAGGGATATATACTTGGGACATCTGACTCCAATCCTAAATTCAGTAATCTTTCCACTATACCATAGTGGTGTTAAACTCAAATAGAGATTGGGGTGAGATAGTGCTACTAAACTGTACCTAAGAATCCCTGCAGACCACACATTGACTTAGAAAACCATTCATGCTTGTATATTTCTTTTTTCTCCCTAAATGAATACATAATATATTAAAATCAGAAAGGAACTACTTTTTAATCTGTTTGGGGCTGTACTTGGGAATGTTGTGGGCTGCATGGGGCCTGTGTGATTGACACCTTTTCACTATCCCATCCTGCCTCCCTTTATTGGGCAAGACTTTATTTGATATATAATTACAGGCATGGGGAGAGAATAGGCTGTAATTTGTTGATGGGGAGAAATAGAACAAAGGTCTCGTATCTTGTCAATTTTCCCCAACCAGCCCTGTCCTTGTGATTTTATAGACTAGACTAGGAACATGATGGGCTTGCTCCTCTGGAAAAGCAATTTCCTGATTACAGGGTAACTCCTTTTCTTTCATACATGGGGAAGGAGAGCCCTGGGATCACCTGCCCCAGCTAGGAGGGTAGGATAAGATGTAAGAACTTAAATGTTCCTTTGACCCTTAAGTCAGACAAGAGTTGAACTCTCATGCTCCAGACCTCTGTCTTTGATGTAGGACTACAGTGTATTCTACTTGCTTTGAATGGAATATCTAAGTAACCTCCTTGGGACTAAAAGGAGACAATAAAAGGAGAGAAATTAAAAGAACAGATATGGGCTTAGCCTGGGCATCTTCTACTTTCTGGTATAACCTGGCTGAGAAGTGATTCACACCCATCAGGCAAAAGAATTGTATTCCTCCCCTACAGGGAGAAGTTTATTAATTACAGTGCCCCCGGTGGGAAGATAATGTGGTATAGTAGATATAGTATAGATTATAGTAAATCTAGACTCAGAGATTCAGGTTCAAATCCTAGCTCTGGTTGCTTAGTACCTATGTAATACTGAACTTCACTTATTTTGGCCTCAGTTTCTCACCTCTAAAACGAGGGCATTGGCCTAGATAACCTCTAAGGTCTCTTCTAACTCTGAAACTGTGATCCTATTAAGTGGCCTTGAAGACAGCTGAAAAGCAGGTGGGGAAGAGAAGTAATGCCTGGCAAGAGAACCATAGCTAGCGATGCCCAGTGGGTAGGAATGGGTGACACTGGATAGAGAGTGAGAGGTTCTGAATCTGGAGCAATAACTTTGCCAATGTACATCTGTGCTTCCGCAGAGTTGGGTCGTGATTTGGCCCTCCATGGGTGTGCAGTGGTCACACATGTTCTCAGTGTTTATATGCCCATGGGCCCCTATGCATTTCAACTCTTCCCACTGAAGGTATGTGTATTTATGGGACAGGGAGCTGCAGGTCCATAGGGAGAATGTTCCATTGCTAATTTTGTTTTACTATGTTATTTCATTAAATACCCTTGTTTCAAACTAAGTGTGTCCTCTGACTAATAAAGGTAGACACACTGGTGGAGGCTCGTAGGCTATGGTTTGGAGATAAGGAGTTTTATTTAAAAAATGCCCACACACTTGAGTAGCTTTCTATGGTCCCATGGGTGAAGGGTGACCCAGGTATTGCAGGTTAAAAAAAAATAAAACCTTGCAATATTGTGCTCAGTCTAGGTGCTTTGGCAGAATATTTACTGAGGGGCAACAAGAGGCTTGATAGATCCCTACATCCCCACTTGTAGCATCTGTAGGAGGAGCAGAAGCTAGGATTTGATCTAAATTAAGAGGAAAATGAAGATCGTGGAGGTAATTTGGAGGGGTTTGAACTAGTGAAATAGGTCAGATGTTGAACTGGTTTTGAGAAATTTGGAAGAAATTGAGGAAAAAATCTCCAGGCCCAGATTTTGATCCATATTTCAAATTTGGGTTGGATAAAGAGCAGGGTCAAAGAGAATGGAGATTTGGGGAGAACCTGAATTTGAAGAAAGAAGAGAATTGTGGTTGTCCAGAGGAGGCAAGGTAAACGGGAAAAAGTAAGTGAAATAATTAGAGGGTAAAGCAAATTGATAGGGTAAATTGAGGAGTAGGACAAATTGGTAAAAGGCATGGGAGGTTAGTGCAAGGCTGAAAGGGAGATTATTGAGGCTGTGGAATTGTTGAGACTAAGGAAATGAAGATGAGGGCAGGGACCATTTCATTTCTTTGTCTTTGTGTTGCCTATGTCTAATACAGTGCCAGCACATAGGAGGCTCTTAATAAATGCTTTTTGATTGATTAACTGAGGCCAAAGTTATAGAGCATTTCCTCATGGAAGTTGGCATAGGAAAAAAAAATTAATTCCATGACTACAAACTATACCAAATATGTATCATTGATCCTAGGGGATACTAGATGAGTATGGATGACTCGGTGAAAATCTATCAGTACTTCTGGGAAAATAATTCAGCACATATTCTATTGACTGTAGAGCAATAGTTCTGTCTGGAAAAGGATAGATCATCAAAAAGGAATAACAACTTGTAAACTTGCTTCAAAACATTTTAATAGAGCTCTGGGACTGGAATCAGGAAGACCTGAGTTCAAATCTTGCCTCAGATACTAGTTATGTGAACCTAGGCAAGTCATTTAACCTCTGTCTGTCTTAGTTTTCTCATTTGAAAAATGGGGATAATAATAGCACCAACCTCCCAGGGTTGCTGTGAAGATCACATAAGATAATGCTTAAAAGCACTTAGCATGATGCCTAGCACAGAGTAAGAATTATATTTTAGCTATGATTAATAAAATCCTGTTCTATATATTCTTTTCATTTCCATGCAGCCAAAATTGTGAATATATTTTAAATAATTTTTCACAAAGTCTTAACACATTGCATTATGATTGCACAGAGGTGACACAGGGTTCTTACAAGTTGTATTTTTGGCACAAGCTCTGACTTGTTCTATTGTAGATATGGTCATTGCAATACAATCTGTCTGTTCTTTGTGTACCAGCTAAACTATATAGGGAGAGACTTGGTACTAGTGTGTTGAGCACTAAGTGATACATTTTTTTGCCATGACATCCCATGAAACCAAGAAAAATACAAAATGGTTCGCAGTCCTGTTTGGTCCTTTTCTGCTTCTGTGATGATAGTGGCAGAAGAAACTTAAGAAGCTAAGAATCACAGTTTTTAGACCACTTATAACTATTAGTTCAACTGTTGGTATTCTAAATGTGAGGTCCTTCCTTTTTTCCACTGACTGATGAGTGTATATACTCTATTAAGAGGAACTGAATCATGGATATATTCTCATAAATTAAGCCAAAAGATAAAATAAAGTTGTACCTAAAGGGAAAGATGCCTTATGGATTCTGCTTGGAGAAGAAAATAAAGGCATCACCAACCCCATTTCCAATGGCAATAAGAATTGTTTTTTATAACGTACTTGGCCATCTCTTATCACCATGCTTATGACGAGCACCTACAATAACAGCAACAATGACAAACAAATGCCATGAACATAATTATATTTCACACACTACCATCTGCTGCTGAAGATGAGAATGTTGACAAATTCTACCAAGAACTCAAATAAGACCTTTCAAATTAAATCTGTAAATACTTTAATTTAGGAAAGGCAGCATAGGAAGCTGGATAGAGGTCTAACATTGCACTCAGGAAGAACTAGGTTCACATACCTTTTCTGGCTCATATGGGTTGAATCATCAAGGACAAGTCATTTAACTTATCAGTTAACTAAGAGACAACTTTCAAAGACCATAAATTACAGATGAGTTGTTGATTTGCATCAGTAGGGGATGTTTCCACACTGGGGGTTCCCTACATAGATGAAATCATAAGTCTAGGCTTTCCCTGTTTCCTCATCTTCCCCTTGCAAAAAACTTCAAAATCCTAAACAAATGAAAAAAGTCCTTTAATGATGATTTCAATGAAAAGTTAACCACAAGTATGTTAATAAACGTTTAACAATCAGCTCTCTGGAAAGAAAAAAAGTTTGTGCAGCACACTTCTCAATTTAATCTTCATTATTCATATTTTCTCCATCAGTTTCCTAGTTCCAGAAAATCAATAAAATAACAAATTAAGCTCTGACTTGTAACATTTGCTGATTTCTGCAGTATAAATGATCATACTGAAAATTTAACAATAAGCTCCCTTGAACTGGTACAAGTTGGCTCCAGCAAACACTTGAGAAATAATGACAAAAACCAGGCTGAAAAATATGGCTTAGGAATAAAAAAAAAAGAAAATAAAAGTCTTATATACAAAATAGAATTCTCATGCCCATAACCATAAATACACTATTTAAGAATAGAATTGGGAGTAAGGACATGGTGGTACCTGAACAGCATCACAATAAATAAAATTGTATCTTCAACAAATAGAAAATGATTGGTTACTAATGTGAGAGTAATTTATGAATTAGCTATCTCTATAGTTAGATCCTCAACTTATTAGAGCAAAAATCAAAATCAGTTTGAAGAAAATAGAAGAAAGAATAAAAAAAGAAAAGATATGGCATGCAATTAAAACAATTCTGACTTGATTTATTTAAAAAAGATATTGATGCTGAAAAATGGGAAAAAGATAAAAGAACAGGCATTGACACAGACTATCAACATTTCCTAAGGATGTTTAATCAATGTAAATCAATTGCTATAATGAAGGGATCAGAAGAACTAAGAAATAGTCTCACCTAGCAATAACTCTTTTTATCAAGGAGAGAGGCATGGCAGCCAAGGACAATACTAGTCTAGAATAAAAAAATCTTATGGAGAATGGTGGTGGAAATTATAAGCAATATCATTTTTTCAAACAGTGAGAAGTAAAGGAGGGGAAAATGTGTTTACAGAAAGAAGCCAAATTAAGTGAAATAACCCCCTAAAGCATTTAAAAAACTAGTGGGTTCAGAACATTGGATGGATTGTAGTAATGGTAAAGAGTAATAAAAATGCCTTATATTTATGTTATACTTGTTACTTTTCACAAGCCCTTCATATACTTATACTTGCCTTTTATCAGTGTTTAATCCTTGTAGATTACCTTCTAGCCATCAATTATAAAGCTGAAACTTGTGGTCTTTCAAATCTGGAATATAGACTTGCTGCACCATGTCATTTGGTTGCAGGTGACTCTTTGTGACCTCGTGGACTGTAGTACACCAGGCCCTTCTATCCTCCACTATCTCTTGAAGTCTATCCCAGTTCATGTTCATTGTTTCCATGACACTATCTATTCATCTCATCTACATCCATTCCCTTTTCCTTCTGCCTTCAATCTTTCCCAACATCAGGATCTTTTCTGATGAGTCTCATCTTCTCATTATGTGGCCAAAATATTTAATCTTTAGTTTTTGACCTTTCAGGGAATAGCCTGAATTAATTTCTATATGTATTGACTGATTTGATCTTCTTGCTGTCCAAGGGACTCACAAAAGTCTTCTCCAACACCATAATTAGGAAGTGTCAATTCTGTGGTACACAGTTTTCCTTATAGTCCAACTCTAACAGCCATATATTGCTACTGGGAAAACCATGGCTTTGATCATATTGACCTTTGTTGGCAAGCTGATGCCTCCACTTTTTAGTATGCTGTCCATCTTTGCCATCGTTTTCCTTCCAAGGAGCAAGTGTCTTTTAATTTCATGGCTGCAGTTGCCATCTACAGGGATTTATGAGTACCATGATTAAACTTCCACAATTTAAAGCCACACATGCCTTTCTTACAGTAAAAGAACCTGGATTCACAGAGGCTCAGAATCGGTTATCATTAAATGTTGTAAAAGATGTGGGAAAATTGGAACACGAATGCATTGTTGGTGGAATTGTGAACTGATCCAACCATTCTGTAGAGTAATTTGAAACTATGCCCAATGGGCAACCTTTGATCCAGCAATAGCACTACTAAGTCTATATCCCAAAGAGATCATAAAAAAGGGGAAAAGCACCTACATGTACAAAAATATTTATGGCAGTTCTTTTTGTGATGGCAAAGAATTGGAAAGTGAGGGGATGTCCATCAGTTGGGGAATGGCTGAACAAGTTGTGGTGTATGAATGTAATGGAATACTATTGTTCTATAAGAAATGATGAGCAGGCAGATTTCAGAAAAACCTGGAAAGACTTACAAGAACTGATGCTGAGTGAAGTGAGAAGAATCAGGAGAATATTTTGCATGGCAACAGTAGTATCGTGTGATTCTTCTTTCACAATATGACTAATGTGGAGAGATGTTTAACATGATTCTACATGTATAACCTATATCAGATTGCTTGCTGTCTTGGGGAGGGGAGAGGGAAGGGAGGGAAGAAGGGAGAAAAATTTGGAATTCAAAATTTTATAAAAATGAATGTTGAAAACTATCTTTACATGTAATTGGAAAAAATACCATTAATGAAGAAAAAATAGAAAGGTGTGTATGTCAGAGTTAAAAACCAAATTCTAATTTATGTCCATAGCATTAATACATTTGTCAAGTGTGCTTCTACAAATTAAAAAAATTTTAAAAAGAATCAGTTATCATTTCCTTACCACATTAGTGCAATCTCATTCCCAAAAAGTTCATCTTAATAACACACTTGGAACTCAATTATGCTTGCAAAACTTAGCCCAAGGTTTTCTTTATTTTCATTGAAGTAGACACTTATGGTCATCAAAATAAGCACTCTGCCATTTAATCCAGGACTGAAGAAATCAAGTAAGAATAATAAAAATTCCACACTTTTTTCCTAAACTTGGCTTCTATTTCCTATTTCTGTTTCATTTGGTTTTCCAGGGAATCTATATATTTTTGAATGGCAGATGCTCAGATTCTCATAATTCAATCAATCAATCAGCATTTATTAAGTGCCTACTTACTACATGGCAGGCACTGTGCTAGATATGAGGGATACACAGCCAAATGAAGACAGCCCCTGCCCTCAAGGAGCTTATATTCTATTGGGTGATATAATGCATACACATTAACCTGCACTATAAACACACACACACACATATACATATACATATGTATGTGTGTATATATACACATACACACATAAAATACATTAGCGTTAGCATCTGGGGATGTGGGGAGGGAAGGGAAAGGACGAGAATTTATTAAAGGGAATTTATTATTAAGGGAAAGGATAGGCATTTATTAAAAGTCAGGCTCTGTGCTAAGCACTTCACAAATATTGTCTCATTTAAACTTCCACAATTTAAGACCACACTTGCCTTTCTTGAGCACAAAAGCAAAAGGGCTGGAATTCATGGAGGTTGGAATCAGTTATCATTTTCCTAGCTACTTGGATGAGTTAAGGGACTTTATCCTGAACCACTTTGTGTAAGTGCTATTATAACTCCTATTTTACAATTGAGTAAACTGAGGCAAATAGAAGTTAAGTGACTTGCCCAGAGTCACATAGCTAGTAAGTGTCTGAGGTAACATTTGAATTCAAGTTTTTCCTGACTCTCTTGCCCACCACTCTACCCACTTTACAACCTTGTTGGACAGGAGAGGCATGAAAGGCACCTTCAGGAGATGGCATTCGAGCAGAATTCAACAATAAAGACTCAGCAGAAGAACTTGTAGATAGCTAGCATGGGAGGACCTGGCATTTATATAGAGTAGGAAGCATGTAGACTGAGCTGGCATAAATGGAATTGTTGAAGGTAGCTGGAATTGCTTGCAGCACCACAATTTTTTAAAACTTCCCTTTAAGTAGGTCGCACTGTGAATTCTAATTTGATAGCAGCTCCGAAGTATCTCTCAAAGGATGAGCCATTTTAAGCAAGAAGTGAGCAGTGGACCTCAGCTATTAATGATGCATGTATATAAACACAACGCCATTCCAGGAGAGGTTGGGCTAGAGGAACATGAAGCTTTTCAGGTGGGCTTTGGCTCATCTCATCACATTTTGCAGATTGGGTGCTCATTTCCAGGTAGCTGCATTCTGCACTTGTCAGGTCAAATGACAGCTGTGACATCTGGCAGAACAATCACTTTCTAAAAAGCAACAGCAGCTTTTTTAGGCTTCAGATGGGATTCTAAAGACTTGTGTATCAAACCCCACAGTTCTTAGGAACTGTTCAGTGTTACTGTCCTTCAAATTAGAAGGGCTTCTGAAGTTAATCCCCAATCAAATGTCACATTATATATATATATATATGTTAAAAGAGACAACAAATTCTGGCTGGAAATGTGTAAAGCTTATGCTATCGACTGGTAAATTTAATGAATGTCATGTAGTCAGAAGAGCACCTTGGCATTTCATTATTATACTGTTTGCTAGCAAGTGGAATTTGGTATAAAGTAAGTCAAACTTGAATTCTATCCATGGGGGGATGGATTTCCCACTCTTACAATCCCAATTCAGGCCCTCATCATCTTTTGCCTGGGTTAAAGTAATAGTGTCCCGACTAATCTCTTGGTCAATAGCCTTTCCCTCACCTATCCATTCTTCACATTTCTTAAAAATAATTTTCCTGATAATAATAGTTGGCATTTGTACAGTGCCTTAAATTTTACAAAGTGCTTAACATATATAACACTTTGCTACCCTGGTTCTCACTTCCTGGAAGGACACTTCCAAGATTTTCCAGTGCTGGTAAAGGGGTTGGAAGTGTCTAGGTATCAACTCTCTGCGAATAGCTCTAATCCCCATCCCCATTGTAGGGGGAACCCCTGCTCCCTAGTTCTATTTAGTCATTAACAAACTAGCTATAACAAAGGGAAACTTATTTGCAAAAGGTGTAATCACAAATGTGAAAATTGACTCCCCCAACACATAGAAGGCATAATTCCTTTCCTCTCTTGCACCACCTCAGTCTCTGGGGAGGGGATTAAGTTCTTAGTTTAGCTTGGCTCCTGTATAGCCCAGTCCCAGTTCCAAGTCCAACCCTCCCCCCAACTTGGACTTGGGTCCTAGCTTCTCCAGGTTTAGCTGGTAGGCTAACTGGCTGCACCATCCCACCTGGACTCTTAACTCCAAGGTCACTAAGGCTCAAACTCCAGTCGGATGGGGATTACTGCTGATACCTAAAACTGGGAAGGACAAACAACACAGAACAAGACAGTTATCCCCAGGATCATTTCTCAGAGCTGGAGTAAAGAGGGAGGAAGTCCTTCTGCTTTCTCTAATTTAGCTCATCGTATCTCACTGAAGGAGGGTGATTGTCTCTATCTCTCCAGTTTTATAGATAGCAGTCTTTCTGACTAAGCAGCCAGTCAAAGGAGGTTACCCCCACCCACACAGTAGGGAAGCTGGGGGCCTCCATGTTAGTCAATCTGAGTATGCTCCTAAGGCAAGTCAGTTACACATATATATTATCTTATTTCATCCCTATAACAACCCTCTCAGGTAGGCATTAGAGGTATTATTATCCCCATTTTACAGTTGAGAAAAGTAAGGCTAAGAGAGGTTAAGTCATTTTCCTCTGGTCACACAACCAAGAAATATTGGTGGTAGAATTCAAACTCAAAGCTCTCCTAACTCCAAGCCTGATACTGCACCATATTGCCACTGACATAAAGATCTGATTTTGTCATTACTCTGCTCAAAAATATTCAGTTTTTTCTTTTTGCATGTATGATGAAATATAAACTCTTTAGCCTGACATTCATAACCCTCCATATTCTGATTCTAATTCACATTTCCAGGCTTATTTCATACTACACTCATTCACACACTTCACATTATGTCCAGGCTGGACTACTAGCTGTTTGCTAGTAGATTTTGTCACTTCTGTTCTCTTAGGCATGCTTGCAATACATTACCTTCTCCTTTCCATCTGCTGAACTCCTCATCTCTTCCATGAAGCCTTCTTTGATTCCCCCTGGATGGAGGTGACTTCTCCTTCATTAAATTTTTTATAACACATTGTCTTAAGCCCTTACTTTTCTCTATCACACTCTAACACATCTCACAAATTGGTCTTGCATTTCCACATCTCCCCACTTAGGCTGAAAACTCCTTGATGTCAGGGACTATGTCCCCCCCCTTTTTTATGCCCAGGGGTTAGCAAAGCACATAGTTAATGTTTGTTGAATGAATTAATGGACTACTGACTACATGAGTCCCTGAGAAGTCATGTTATAATGAGCTCTTTCTGAAGCTTTCATTTCATTCAACAAATGTGAAACATGCCAAACAGAATGCCGTGACAGAAAGATGATAAATTTAAAATACAGAAAGATACATGCATTTCTTTTCTTTCTTTTTCTTTTCTTTTCTTTTTTTTTCTTTTCTTTTCTTTTTTTTGGTTTTTGCTGAACTCTGCATCTATATATTGAGGGCATTTTTTCCTTCTATTTTCTCAGTAGGAAGAAGTAGTGGTAAGGACAGATTAATGGAAACAGACAAACAAATAAAAAAAAAATCCAAGTTACACGCAAGCTGTTGATTCTATTTCTCTACCTTTCTTTTATCCTATAAACATTGGTGAAATCATAGCTCCAAGACCCCTATCAAATACCTCTCAATGTCTGGCTATTTCAAATGTTCTGTTCCTTGAAACCCATAGTCCTTATTCCTTACCACAACCTTCTAGTCTCCTCCTTTTCACTAGGAAAATTGAGGCTACTTCATAAGGGCAGCCAGGTGGAGTAGTGAATGAAGTGCTGACCTTGAGTTCAGGAAGACTCATATCTATGTGAGCTCAAATCTTACCTCAGACTAGCTGGGTGATCTTGGACAAGTCACTTAATCCTGTTTGCCTCAGTTTCTTCACCTGTAAAAATGAGCTGGAGAAGGAAATGGGTATCTTTGTCAAGAAAACCCCAGATGGGGTCACAAAGAGTCTGGAACAATTGAACAACAACAAAAATAAGCTTTCTCTCCCCTCTTCTATCTTTCAATAGCTTTACTAATTTTCTCTTCCTACTTTATGACTGCAGAGGTTGAGTAACTCTCTACTTGTGTCTTTGATCCCACCCTCTCCTTCTCGAAATCATTTGTTCCCATTGATATAATGAGAAGTAGCGCTGACCTTGCTGTCCTAGTGACCCACGGGCATTTTCTGACTCCAACAATTACTGGCTCTTGTGACCATAAGCAAGGTATAGAACTGCTCCGATTCTCAGTTTCTTTATATTTGTATTATCTACCTCTCAGCCTTGCCAAAATATGCTCTGATATTCATTCCCTATTTCTTCCCTTTCAGTATCTAACTAATGATAATAATATAATAAAATAATAACTCACTTTTTTTTTGGTACTTTAACATTTGCAAATTATTTGATACATTATCTCCTTTGACCTTCATGATGGTCCTAGGAGGTAAGTAATTACTGATGTTATTATCCCCATCTTGAAGACAAGGAAATGAGACTCAGAAAAATGAAATGACTTGCCCATGGTCCTATTTGGTCTATACCAAAGGTAGAATTCTAGAAAGGTCTAGATTTGCTGCCTCCACTTCCTCATCAGCACTCATTCTTTTCTCCCTTTCCATTTTGCCTCCGTTGTTGGAACTTCTCTGAAACTTCTTTCTCCAAGGTCACTAATGCCTTCTTAACTGCTGGAGGCTCCCCAGTCCTTATCCTTTTTGACCTTTCTGCAGCAGTTTGTATGATTGATCATCCCTGATCTTCCTTGGCTTTTGTAATATGCTCTCCTCTGGTTGTCTTCATACATATTTCCTTTAGGTCTTGCTTCTACTTATCATTCTATTCTCTAAGTTTAGGTGCCCCCTGAGGCTTTATCCTTTGCCTACTTTATAATTCCTCTCCATGATCTCTCCCAGCCTGGCTATTTCCCTCCACTTTGTCCTACCTATGCCTTTGGACCTTGGCATTTACTCAATCACTACATTTTTCTTGGGAAAAGTGGCGTGATATTTAACCCTCTTAGCTCTAGAGCTCCTGCACTAGAGCCCGAGATGTCTTCATTGGTTGATGCATTACCTAACTCATTGTATCTAGCCAGTCAGTCCTAGCCATGCTTCACATGACACCCTGTGTCAATCCACTCTGACTGTAGCTACACCCTTTGAAATATTAGGCCTTGCCATCCATCCTGCCTGTTGCACATGCACCTTTCCCCTTCTCCTCTGCCCCCTCCCAACTATAATCAAATCAATACTGCCATAGTTAATAGAAAGGGTATGTCAGTCAACTCTCTTGTGATTTTACTCTTTATCCTCATGACCTTCTAAACCAAACACCTCTCCCTAACTACCTACCATTCCCCTATAAGTGTGTTCATTGTAAGCTCCTTAGTTTAGGTAAGATTAGATAAAACATTTGTTAAGTTCAATTGATTATCTCTAATTGGTAATATCAAGTCTATTTGTTTGACCTTGGACCCATTTCTCAAGCTTTTCTTTACTCTTTTTTTTTAGACATATGATTTTTGTTTATTTATTTTTTAGGCAGTTGGAGTTAAGTGACTTGCCCAGGGTCACACAGCTAATAAGTGTCAAGTGTTTGGTCTGAGGCCAGATTTGAACTCAGGTCCTCCTGACTTCAGGGCCAGTGCTTTATCCACTGCACCACCTAGCTGCCCCTCAAGCTTTTCTTTAAAAGGATGAGTATATGTCTTTACATTTGTTCATGCTTTTCTATTCTCCAGTTGCAGCTACTAGGACTGCTTGTATGATTCCCAGTGTACATATATATTTATATCTATATAAATAGATATAGATAGATATGGACAGAAAGAGAGAGTTATGGATATACACACACACATATGTACACACATATAGATAAATAGATATGTTTATATGCCACCCCTTGCCCCAGTCTACATCTCTATAATGATGAAACATATATGCCATGCTACCCCTTGAACTGGCATTTCTGGTTCATAGGTCTTAATAAGCCTGTCCCTTTAAAAGGAAATCAGACCCAGCACTCCCAAATCACCCCTTAAAAGAAGCCACACAAAACCATGTGTTGTTGCCCAGCAACCTTACTCTCTCTCCCCTCAGCCCCACAGCTCTGCTGGAGCTCTGTGAACACTTGACTGTTTCTCTGGCTCCTCATTGGCTTGTCTGGATGCTCTGATTCTTATCTCCATTTCTGGATGCTTTGCTCTACCTAGTTTGTTATCCCCTGACAGCTGTTCTTGTGTACTCCCACGGTATTGCCTACTTGGCTCTTCCTTCCTAATCTCTCTGCTTTACCTCGCACCCGGCCCCCTACACTTTCAGGCTTGTGGATTTGGATATTAACCTTGGTACCTCCAGCTGTCCAGCAGTGGGAGGTGAGCTAGTAGTATAAATGTTTAATAGAAATGTTGCTATAATTTTGTCTACAATATACCTTGACAAGGTAACCAAAATGAAGATGAAATACGTTGTAAAGGAACCTAAGGGATGCAGGATTAAGGTTAGTGAAGCTGGGTTAGCCCCAAGGCAAAATTGTGAAATAAATGAAGTTTGCACTGAGCATTCCATGTTCTCATTTGTGCCCTTTCTTTCTCTTTGCTCTGCTGTTTATTGTCTGGCTCCCAAGCAAGGCTAGTCTAAGCACTGGCAAATACATGACTGGGAAGGTTCCAGGGTGTTCATTTGCTCATTAAATTCTGCTGGAGGAAGAGGGAGGTAAGTGTAACTGGGGAATTCCAGGGTAAATGGAGGCTGGTAGCACAAACCAGTAACAGGAACCAGATGGACAAGTCAGTCAGTCAATTAATTGTAAACAGTTAGAAGTGGCAAGCAGTGTCAGAGACAGAAGCAAAATAAAAATAAAAATAATCATAACAGTTCTGAGAGGGGAGCTAGCAGGAGGCATATTCTGGACTTCAAGTTTTAGAAGTTCAGTGATAGACAGGCAGTAAAGTCAAGCTAAGCAAGGAGAGTGGGTTCAGTTCTTTTCATTCAAACACTGCACAAGTCCATGTGAGTTTTAGAACTTTGCTTTTTATGATTCTCAGTATATAGCTATCTCTCCATATATACATGTACATGCACATACATGCATACATACATATATACATATACACACACATTCCACCTCTTACACCAGTCTCTAGTGCATTGATTAGACTAATTTTTCCAACTTGCCCAAATCCTCAATCAACTGGAGAATTTCTCATGGTGCCATTCTCTTCCTTAACCAACCAGGGATCTTTGGAGTAATAGATGCCATTCATACCCACAGGGGGACTCTCTCTCCCCTGCCCCAGGATGTGGTTTTGGTGAAATGCCATTGATGGAAGGCCTTTCTCAGGTTTGGAGCACTAAAGTGGTAGGTTAGCTCCCAAGTCCTCTCTGCTAGTCCATATGCTTCCATTCTATCTAGATGAAGGTAATTTTAAAGAGAAAGGCATTAGCAGCTTTAGGGGTGGGGAAGTGGGAGTGGGAGGAGGATCAGGAAAGTTCTCCTATATGAGGCAAGATTTGAGATGAATCTTGAAGGAAGTCAGGAAAACTAGGAAGCTGGGGTCAGGGATCAGAGAGTTCCAGGCATGGGAGAAAAGGTACTGAGTCAGTAGGTGGACTGTCTTTTGTGAGAAAACCAGCAAATGGGGGCAGTTGGGTGGTGTAGTGAATAGAGCACCGCCCTAGACTCAGGAGGACCTGAGTTCAAATCCGGACTCACACACATAACACTCACTGCTGTGTGACCTGAGCAAGTCACTTAACCCCATTGCCTAGCCAAAAAAGAAAAGAAAAAGAAAAGAAAAAGAAAACCAGCAAATGGGCCAATGAATTTAAATCATTTACTATATGGAGGGGAGCAAAGTATAAGATAATTGGAATGGTAAGTAAGAACAGGTTTTGAAGATCTTTAAATACTAGAAACAGGAGGGTCACAAGAACAGGACTTACATTTAGAAAAATCAACTTGGCAGCTGAGTGGAAGATGGATTGGAGAGAGGAAAGATTTGAAGTAGAGAGACCAGTTAGAAAGCTATTGCAATAGTCCAGGTAAGAGGTGATGAGGACCTGAAAGGGTAGTTGTTTGTATGAATGGATAAAAGGGGATGTAGATCAGAGATGTCATGAAGGTGAAACTGATAAGATCTGGCAATAGAATGGATGCAAAAGGTGAGTGAATGTGAGCAGTCAAGGATGACACTGAATTTGCAGGTGTGTTGAAAGTCTCTGCCACCTCCAGTTGTCCCAGGCAGTTGTCTGCCATTGGCACTGAAGGGCAATGAATAAGATTGAGAAGCATGAAATGAGTGGGAGGGGATATTCAACATGGAGGAGCAAACTGAGTTGTTCTAGCACAACTTTGTTGTGGTCACAAGGACTAAGAAGTCATTTGGTAGTAGGAGATATAAGTGGAAGCATTTTTCTAGAGTCCTGTTGGTCCCCTAGGACTTGCCACAGGTTTGAGGGTGACAGGCAGGCAGCAAGGAGGTGAACTTTAGTCTGGAGATTCCAATAATAGCTAGTATTTACACATAGCACTTTAATGTTTGCAAAATGCTTTACAAAAATCATTTCATTTTATCTTTGAAAAAACTTTGGGAAGTAGGTGCCATTATAACTCCATTTTATAGATGAGGAAATTAAGACCCAGAGGGATTAAGAGGGGGCAGTTTAGGGAGAAATGATGAGTTCTGTTTTGGATACATTGAATTTAAGATGTCTACTGGGCATTCAGTTTGAGATGTCTGAAAGGCATTTGGAGATGTGAGATTGGAAGTCAACAGAGGGATTGGGGCAGAATATGTAGATTTGAGAATCATTAGGGTTGAGATGATAATAAAATCTGTGAAGGCTGATGAGATCACTAAGTGAAGTTGTATAGAGAGAGAAGGGAAGAGGGTCAAGATTAGAACCCTGAGGGACACCTACAATTAGAAAGTGTGATTTTGAGGAGGATCCAGCAAAGGAGACAGAGGCATGGTTAGATAGGTAAGAGGAAAACCAGGAGAGAGTGGTATCATGAAGACCTAGAGAGAAGAGAGACTCAAGGAGGAGAGAGAGTGGTCAACAGCATCAAAGGTTGCAGAGAGGTCAAAGAGACTGACATTGAGAAAAGGCCATTGGATTTGGCAACTAAGAAATCATTACTAACTTTGGAGAGAGCACTTTTGGTGGAATGATAAAGTCAGAAGTCAGGTTGTAAGGAGTTAAAAAAAGAGTGAGGGGAGAAAAAAGTGGAGGCAGGTGCTATAAATAGCCTTATGTAGAAGTTTAGCCACAAAGGGCAGTAAAATAGAATGATAGCAGGGATGGAAGGGTCAAGTGGGGATTTTTTCAAGATAGGAGAGACATGGGCATGTGTATCAGAAGCAGGAAATGAACCAATGGAGAGAGAGAGATTGGAAATAAATGAATGAATGGGGATGACAGTGGGACAGTCTGTTGGAGGAGACAGGGTGGAATGAGATCACTTGAACAGGTAGAAAGGTTAGCCTTGATGAGGAGTAAGGACACTTTATCCTGTGAGATGGATGTTGGAGGAAAAAGTGTCAGAAGGCATCTGGGTGACAGAAGAGGAAAAGGGGAGAAGAGAAAACTCTCAGAGAATGACCTTAATTTTTTCTGTAAAATATGAGGCAAGGTTCTCAGCTAAGAGAGTTGGGGTAGGGGGAGCAATAGGAAGTTTGAGGATGGATGAAAATGTTTAGAAGAGCCATTATGGAGAGTGGGATAGTGAGTTGATAAGGGAGGTATAACTGGATTGCCTAGAGGCAGTGAGGGCCCAGTTGAGGTCATGTAACATAAATTTGTAGTGGACCCAGTCAGAAAGTTTGTGCGATTTTCTTCATTTTTGTTTAGCAGCATGTGTGTAGGAGTGAAAGTGATGAATGGTGGGAATGATCCAAAGCTCAGACTTGTTTGGATGTAATCAGCAATATGATAAAAAGGCTAGGGATTCAAGAGAGGAGGATAGTGTAGAATTTTGAATTAGTTCACTAAGGGTTCAAGATGGGGAGAAGAGGAGAGAGTGGCTAATGCAGGAGAGATGATCTGGGAGAGAATCGAAGGTTCAAGGGATTGGGGGTCATGGTGTGGATGAAGAGTAGGATTTAGTAAGTGAAAGGAGAGGGAGAGGTGAAAAGTTGATAGATTATGGTCAAATGAGGACTGTTCAGAGGTCTTGAACCTGGAGATGGTACCTTATAGGTAATGGCTAGATCAAAGTTATAACCATATTTATGTGTGGCTGAGGTGGGGTGGAGGAGTAGCTCATGGGAGGCCAGTAGATTGAGGAAAAGAGTGGTTAGGGTATTTGAGGAAGAATCAATACGTATGTTGAAGTCCCCTAGTATGAAGGCTGGAGTTGCGGAGGAGAGAAAAATGTGAGCCAGGTATCAAACTCATTAAAGAAGGAAGATGAGTGGCCTGGGGGGAGGGGATCTATAGACCACAGCCACAAGGATTTTGATTGGGTGGCAGATATAAATAGCATGAACCTCAAAGGAAGAGAAGTAACTGAGTGATGGAGGAAGGGAGAGAACCTGGAAGTGGCAGTGGGGAACAAGAAGTATTCCAACTCTTCCTCCTTGATCAGTGAGCTGAGGAGAATGAGTGAAGATGCAACTAACCATGGAAAGGGTGACCAGGGAGGCTGTGTCATCAAGGGGAAGCCAAGCGTCAGTAAGAGCTAGTAAATGGAAAGAAGAGGAGAAGAGAAGATTTAAGATGAAGGGAAGTTTGTTGCCTATGGAACAGCCATTCCAGAGGGCACAGTGGAAGGGCTGGGTGGAGTTAGGATGAAACTTTGGGGTGAGAGAGAGTTGAGGGTTATGGAAATAAGAAATTGGATGGTAGGGGAGAGTGGGATGGGGTTTGAATGATGATCTACAGGAGTTCAGAGTCAATGGGATGTGAAGGGTATGTTCAGATGTGAGAATGTTCATTATGGAGTGAAGGGTGCTACTCCTCTACCCTCAAAGGATAGGCAGGAGTGGAAGGTCCAGAGTCAAAGGGAGGGTTGTTCTTTGCACTGGGGTTCTCCACTTCCTGTTGGGATATTGGGCTAGCAGCAGGAGGTAGAAGATAGCCCCTAGCATCTTTTTCCTTGGGGGACACACTGCACCCAGCAGCAGATGGAAGGCTCAGGGTGAAAGTGGGAAGGGACCTCAGAGGTCACCTAGTACAATCTCCTAGTTTTACAGATGAGGAAACTGAGACCCACACAAGGTAAATAGCTTGCTCAAGGTCACACAGGTAGTAAGAAGTAGAAGTGATTTGATTTTAGTTTTTTGACTCCAAATCCACAGGTCTTTCCTTCACAGCCTTGAGGAATAACTGAGCTGCCTCAGGTGCTATTAGAGTAGCTTGTGCAGGAGGTACAGCGAGCCATTTTTTTGAGAGTGTCTACCCTTACCAATGACAAATCGTACTCTTGTGAGGGTGGCAGCTCAGTGACAGAATCCTTCACTACTGTAGCCCAGGAAGAGTTGAGATTAGTTATAACAAACTGGGTAGTGTCTTTTCTGAGGTGCTTCACTTGGGGTCTATAGGACTGCAGTTCTGTCATCATGCCGAGATGGGGCCACCAAAATTTCCATGTGACTGTGCTTGTGGAGCCTTCCCCTGGGGAAAGAAGTGCCATTGATTGCAGATGAAGCAGTCCATCATAGATTACCATTTCCTCTGTTCGTAGTGGGGACAAAGAGTTCCTTCTTGTTTGGATGGTAGACAGTAGGTGTCTTACGCTTCTTTTATAAACTCAACATGATTTAGATAGGGTTCATAGCTCTAGAGACAAAGGGACCTCAGCAATCGCCTAGAACAAATTCCTCATTTTACATTTTACATATGAGGACACTGAGGCCCAGAGAGGATAAATACCTTGTCCAAGGTCATACTAAGTAACTAAGTAACAGACCTGAGATTTAAACCCAGGTCCTTGGACTCCAAATCCAACATTTGTTCCATTGCACCTGTGCTGACTCCCATGTTGAAACATTCTCCAGATGGCCTTTTGCTCCTATGGGTAGCTGGCAGTTTGCTAACTGTGGTGACCTGGAATCTAAACTAAGGCAAAATTAAACTGGCTGAAGAAAATGGTCACTTTCCCTTTCCCTGGTTGAATTTTCTGCCTATTAGAGATGTTTGAGGCTTTTGTCAGCATATTGAACTTTTTTAAGGTGCTGGGTGCCCTCCAAATGAGGGCTTCAGACCTTGAATGCACCATTCATGGCCAACGGCTCTCCTTGCCAAATCCTATAATTATTTTAGCTGTGGATAAGTTCGGAGAATAGTCTACACAGGGCCAATATCCCTCTGGTTAAGACAGCCACTACAGTTGCTGCACTAGAGGGGACATTTCCCCAACAACAACAAAAACAAAACAAAACAAAAACCTTTATGGATCTGGGTTTGTTAGTACTGAGACCAGCCATCTTTTCAATTCCCTATGAGTCTTCTTTGTGGCTGTGGTCCATTTTAGGTGCCAGAGACAAAGTATTCCTGTGGTCTGGTATGTGTCTGGCAATGGTATGTGGTCTAGGCAAAAAAACATAGAATATTAGTAAATCTCTCAAATTAATGGAGGCTATTTGTGGTCGTAGGTGGCTCCTACCAGATCCATGCAGATAGCTTGGGCATTGACAGTTTCTTGGACAGAGTAAGGTCCCAAGGAAAGCAAAGGCACTTAGCAAGCAAAATAGCAATAAAACACTTCTCCCTATAGAAGTAAGGCACAATATCCCACAGATACAGTTGAGGAAAAATAACGAGAAGACACACATAGAGAACATGTATAGAGGGGAACATGTAGACGAGACACGTATGTGGAAGCATACCTGCCTTTGTTACTACTTGTATGAGTTGGGCACCCTCTCAGCCCCAGTTTTGTCATTTGTAAAATTAGAGGTTGGGACTAGATATGCTTTCTAATTCCGCATCTAACTCTAACTCTCTACATCTACACCTATGATATAGGGACACCTATATAGGGAATATCCTAGTGCACAGACATGTAGTTGTAATCCATGCCTCCAGTGCTGCAGGGCTACATATACCTTCTAATGATGTCATTGCATTGTTTCTACTGGGTCTGCTCCCGCCTGGTCTCAGGTGGCACAGATGTGCTGTCTCTTCTAGCATTGCTCCTTGCTGGTGTAATCTTTGGCTCAAAGGACCAATTGCTTGGGACTCTCTTCTTCGGTGGAGACTGATTACTCATTGCCCTCTGCCTGCATGAGGAGTAAGCCAGATTGGTGACAGCGGGAGAGAGGAGAGGTTCTGAGCTCTTTTAGTCTCTATCATTGAGAGAAAAGACACATAATTCCAATCTCTCTTCAGATCTGTGAAGTTTCATGCTTCCTGTCTCTGCGAAGAACAGAGTGACCTGCCTCTGGCCCCAAGTTCCTGATTCTCTTTCTGGCAAGAATCTCCCTTGGAGAAGGGTTCAGAAGGAGAAGGCTGCAGAAATATTTACTCTTCCTTCTCTCTGAGCCACCTCTAGACAGACCTGTATGGACACACATAACCTACAACAGGCAAAGGAAAATGGCACCCATGCACATACCCTATTATACTGGTATCTAGTAGTTGTTGCTTGATGGTGGTCTGCTGGTCTCGTGGTTGATACCAGGCGTGTCTCTACTGGACACAAGTTACAGAACCTTCTCCCTGGTTACAGCTTCTGGCTTCACCTGGAGTCCTTAGCTGAGATGATGTCTTCCCTGTAAGAGAAAGAAGGCATTCTAAGCTTTTTAATATTGCTGTTGGGGGAGGGAGGGGCATCTATTTCACCTAGCTTTGTCTGAATTAGGTGCTCCCTTTCCAGACAGTGGTTCTTGTTCCAGGAACCAAGCTGTTTAGAATACATTGTTAATAGAACTAACCGATGCCTTCAGGCTTAAGTCCATTTTTTTCACTTTGATTTCCTGTTCACCGAGGACAGCGACTCTTTCAGAGGCCATACTATAACTTAGGGTTAGAAATTCCGTGTTGGACTCCTTCTTAGTTTCAAATTGCTAGACTTCTAGTCAGCATTATTTTAGAGGCTACCCTTTCAAGGGCTCTTGATTTTGGGCCTATGAGTTTCTTAATCCCCAAATTATTTTGATCTTCCATAAAAACAAAAAGGGAAGAAGCACAGGGGACAGGGTAATCATTTCTCCTCTAACTAGCCTCCTTCTTGCCTCTAATAAGCATATGTAGTCAATAACAATCCTAGTCTCTATTATATATTTCACTGAGGAACAATATGTAGGTAGGTGGTGCGGTAGACAGAATGCTGGGCCTGGAGTCAGAAAGACCCAAGTTAATGTCTGGCCTCAGAAACTAACCAACTGTGTGAGACTGGGCAAATCACTTAACACTGTTAACGTTAGTTTCCTCATCTGTAACGTGACCTAAAGAAGGAAATGGCAAAGCACTCCACTGCCAAGAAAATCCCAAGTGGAGTCATGAAGAATCAGACATGATTGAAATGACTGAACAAGAAGAACAATTCTGTGTGATGCTTTTATCTAAGTGATATTTAAGATGCCTTTACAAACCGAGGTTGTTAGGTAGTAGTCACAACATTGCTAGGTAACGAAGCCCTAGGTCAAGATTTCTGCCTTTAGGTCCCTTCCAAAATGTCTACAAAACCCACAAGACACAGAATTATAATTTTCACCCATAAACTGAAAATAAAAACAAATGATAGGTTTTGAAGCTGTAAAATAAACCACATATATTAAAAATCAGAAATATTAAGCAATTTTCTAAGATTATCATCATTTTCATTTATTAATACATCTTTGAGAAGAGGGAAAAAAGAAAGGTCACTTTTAAAATCATGGATAACCAAAGTTAAAACCAATGCCATTAGAGGATTTGAGTCATGACCCAATTTGCTACTCAACAGAATATTGTTAATGTAATTAATTTGATCCCAGTATATTTGGGTATCAGAGCGTGAATTCAAAATCTCAGTATAATTTAATTACAATTTAGAGTAAACATTTTAAGCTTCACAAAAATGAGTCATTATTTCCCCCAAAATAACCATGGAAAATAAAACCTAATACATCATTTAAAACAACCTATACTTAGATCTCTTTTCTAATTATTAGTTGTAACATCCTACAATCCCTAACAATATAGTGACATCAGAATAATCCCTATTTTATTATAATAAGCTTTGTTGTTTTACAATTAAACAACTGAATGATCTATTCATAATTAGTCTTTTTCCCTCAGTAGTCCTATTATTTTGACCAATGCTGGGAAAGACATCAGCTCAATATTTCACATCAATGTGAACTTAAAGAATATGCTCATCAATAAATTATAAATCTGGTATGTGTAAATAGAAGTATTTTTCTATTTCTCCCCAGAGGAAGTGTTTTTACTCCAGAGTATATATAATAAGAGAAAAATGTTTATTTTATTGTATTCATTTCTCTTTTTTGCTATTCTACTTTTCTAGAAGATATACATTACCAAAGCAAAATTCATAGTCATCTTTATAGAAGATTTATGACCCAACAACTCTAGTTCAATATGACTTTATCATTAGCTAATTCTCTTAAATAAGTTAAATCTATTTAGTAATCTTGCAACATCAAATAAATATATAATAAAATATATAACTTTTATCTTAAATGAGGGTACTTTTGTTTTTTCTAAAAATGAAATGCACATAGCTGCAGGATAAATAATGCTCAGCTAGGCTTTTAAAATGCCCTAAGATATTGATTTTTTTTAAAAAAAATCACATTTCAGAAGCTATTATAGCTGTGAGCAGAGATGCGATGGTACGTAGCTGTGTGGTACCTAGTAATGGCCAAATAATATTTTCAAGGTTTTCAATTTCATATTTCATTATACATGAATTTCACATTTGATACAAATATACATTAAAATTTTAAAATTGATGATATGTTTGAATAATTGATATATACAGAGATAAATTACCACTTTACATATCAGACAATTGAAAGACTGAAGCTTAGGACTTCGTTCATTTTGAAATGTTCATATTTGACCTATCTTCCTCTACTGGGGTGGGTATTTTCAAAAGAGATCAAACCAGTCATTGGAATTATTTTTCATTTATCACATTAGTTACATCAACAGAGTTGAATCTGCTTTTGAAGATTTTGTTGTTGAAATTGGGAAGAAATAGTAGGTCTTTATGAATTGGAATGTTACAAATTTCATACTCTGTTAATATTTTTTAATTTTATAGGATTAAAGCTCCATTCAAGATAAAACACCGAAAACTATTTCTTTCATCTGTTGGCATAGAGTGAGTGATATACATGTCCTAGTATACCAACATACCTTAGCCCAAACTCCATTCAGGCCCACGTCTGTTAGATATATCAAGCAAAGAAAAATAATGCACCCTTAATTTATTAGTCCCTCTTCTCCTGGTAAGTTCTCTTTCATCAGTGATACCTAGATTAACAAATCCTCTAAGAATAAAAGTCCTTTATAATTAAGTAGGCCTCATTTTAAAAGTCACACATCTAAATAATCCTTATTTTATTATAATAGGCTTTGTTGTTTCACTATTAAACAATTGATTAATTTGTTCACTGTCCTTTTTTTCTGTTAGCAGTCTTGCTCTTTTGGCCAAAGCCATGAAAAAAAATGAATTAATATTTCACATTGGAGTGAGCTTTTAAGGGAAATATTTATGTTCACATTGGTATGAATGAAATGCCTCTTCCATTTCTATTTGATCTTGTCCAGATTAAAAGAGACAGGGCTAGCTGAGGACAAAATTCATAAGTCATATCAGTTTGCACTCATTGTCCCTGGTGTCTTCTCTCTGCATTCATTTTCCCACAGTGGTCACTGTCTCATTAGGTTCCATTGCCTTTCCATGATCTTTAGGCCCTCCTCCTACCAAAATAAGAAAAGACCACCTTTTAAAGGGATGTGCTAGTGCCAGCTGAAGCCAGTTCTGGAGAATCAATTATTAACTTTTCATTGTAACCATTTACATCTTGGAAATTGGCAAAAACTACAAAGCCGAGGTTGATCTATTATTTTGTTGTTTAGACTTAAGAAAGTGATGGAGAAAATGCTAATAATGCACATTAAACTTAAAAGTATGTCTTTGGGTAGGTTTTTGTCCTGGTTGTTAAACATTTGCCAACACACCATTACCTTTATGCCTTTCGACCTATTAAATTTTATTTTATATATATATATATATAGCTACCTTATTCAGGGCTCAATACTAGTATTTTATTCTGTAAACCAAGTGAGTTTCATTCAATATATTATTGCAACCAATATGTGAATTTTAAAGCCTTTCTTTCTTTTTTTTAAAGCCTTTCTTTATCTCTAATTTAAGTATGAAAGGTTTTGTCCTATCCTTAAAGAAATTTCAGGCCTCATTGAGCAAGTAAGGGAGATAGAGTTTGTTTTTTAAATATGGATTGATATGGGGCAGCTAGGTGGCATGGTAGATAGAGCTCCAGGCCTGGAGTCAGAAAGACCCTAAGTTCAAAGTTGGCTTCCAACACTTACTAGCTGTTGTGACCCTGAGCAAGTCACTTAATCCTGTTAACTCAGTTTCCTTATCTGTAAAATGAAGTGCAGAAAGAAAGGAAAGGGGAGAAGGAGAAGGAAATGGTGAACTACTCCAGTATCTTTGCCAAAAAAACCCCAAATAGGGTCACAAAGAATTGGACGTGACTGAAATGACTAAGCAACCATAACAATATGGATTGGCATATAGATTTCTGACATCATTTTAGACCCACCCTAAGACTGGTCCTGAAAACAAAACTGATTTAATGTTTTCTGTGACCAGAGGTGATCTCTTTTTTGCTAAATCCTATAATCCATTCTCCAGCCTTATGCTTCTTGACCTCTTTGTCGCATTTGACATCATTGACCACACACTCCTGAATAATCTCTGGGTTTTTAAGACATTGTCCACTCTCTGTTCTCCTCTTACCTGTCTGACCATTACTTGTCAGTCTCATTGACTGGATCATCATTCATGTCTCCCCTTTCCTTATCATCCCACCCCATGCCCTAGCCCCAGTATTCCCCAAGGTTCTCTCCTGAACCCTTTTCTCTCTCCACACTCACTCTCTTGGTGAGATCAATAACAACCTTGGGTTCAGTTACCATCTCTGTGCAGATGATTCTCAGAGGCCCTAGTCACCTTCTTGGGTTCCAGGCCTGCACTCCCAGTTATATGTTGGAAATCTACATGTGGATGTCAGTAGCCATCTCAAATTCAACATGCTCCAAAGGAAACTCATTATATTCCTCCCCAAACATTATACCTATTATGCAAAATACTTCCCCTCTTCCAAACACCCCTATTTCTGTTGAGTGCTTCAGCACGGAGGAGAAATATGGCATAGCGGTATGGTTTGGGAGTAAGAAGTCTTAGGTTCAAATATTCTTCTACTTCCTCTGAGACTTTGGACAAGTCACTTTCCTTCTATAGGCCTCAATTTCCCCAAATGTAAAATTAAGAGTTTGTATTAGATTGCTTTGAACATCTCTTCCAGCTCTAAATCTATGAGCAGATTTACTGCTTCAGAATAAGCCTCTATTTTATAGCATTTTTCCAATTTTATCTCCACTCCATTCACATGACCACCAATACCAACCAAGTTTGGGCTATTATCACCTCTCCTGATCTATTTTAATAGCTTTCCAAGTGGACTCCCAGATTCCAGTCACTCGATCCCATACCCTTGTCTTAGTAATCTTCCTAAAACTTAAGTCTGACCACATCATTTCTCTGCTCAAAAAATTTTAAGTTTTCTGCTTCTTCTAATATAAAATGGAAATTCCTTAGCTAGACATTTAAAATCCTTCACAGACTGGTTCTAGCCTCCCTTTCTAGATGAATGACCCAAAACTTTCCTTCACAGAAGGGAAATCAAGCCCAGTTACCTTACTCACTCTTCCCCAAACTTGTCATTCCATCTCCTGCCTCACTGATTTTGTATATAGCCTGTCCTTCCTATCTGGAATGCATTCCCTCCTTAACTCTGCCGTATAGAATCCCCAGCTTTGTTCAAGGCTCAATTCATGTGCTAATTTTGACAGGAAGCCTTTCCCCTTCCCTTGGTTGTTAGGGCCTGCTCCCTCTTCCTTCTCTTCAAGTTATCATGACAACACTTGTCTGTTTACATGTTACATCCCCAGGACAACATCAGATCCTTCAGAACAGGGACTATTGTCCATTTTATCTTAGTATCCCCAGGATCTACCACCGTCTTTCACAGTAGACATTTAACAAGGATGTATGGAATTGAATTTGATTGGAGATGAGGCTTATCAGCAGTAATAGTTCTCCCTCTATTCCTAGGTTCCTCTTCATACCTGGGAGGTCTAAAGTGTGGAGTGTGATTGCTGGAATCAGTGTGTGTGTGATGGAGGTGCTGCTTGTATCCTCTTTTTCTGGCTTCTTCCAGTACTAAAAGCTGTCCCCTGACAGAGGGAGGAAAAATGGAACCAAGATTTATTCAGTGCCCAGTACGTGCCAGGAACTATGCTAAGTGATTTACAAATATTAATACATTTGATCCTCACAACAACACTGGGAGGTGTTGTTGTTATTTAGTTGTGTCCGACTCTTCGTGACCCCATTTGGGGGTTTCTTGGCAAAGATACTTGACTGGTTTGCCATTTCCTTCTCAGCTCATTTTACAGATGAGGCTGAAGTAGGCATGTGGACCACTTAGAGCTTAATTAGACATTGAAGATGCCAAAGTCATCCACTGCATCCTGAATCATCACCAGTTGTCTTGACTTTGTCTTGCCATTGGATTCTGATGACTGTGGAAGAGAGTGAGGCCAATGATTTGGCACAACTCTGCCTCACTTAAATCCAATTTACACACAAATCAAGACATCACCCATACCATTTTACCATTTTACCTACTTCAAAGTCCCGTGGTGACAGGCAAGTGAAACAGCAGCAGGTGTGGATACTCTTGGACCTATAGTCACAACCCTGAACACAGGTGGCCCGGGCCATAAAGTCCTCTTCTCACTGGATTAAAGCAGCAGTGGGATTTGGCAGTCTCCTGGGTGTCTAAGCAGCCTTTTTTAAATAATTAATTTATTTACTTTTAGTTTTCAACATTCACTTTTGTAAGATTTTGAGTTTTAAATTTTCTCCCCCACCCTCTTCTCCCCCCTCTCCAAGATGGCATGCAATCTGATATGGGCTATACTTACACATTCACATTAAACATATTTTCACATTAGTCCTGATGTAAAGGACAATTAGAACTAATGGGAGGAACCATGAGAAAGAAGAAACAAAACAAAACAGAAGAAAAAAAAGACCAAATAGTATGCTTCGACCTGCATTCAGACTCCATAGTTCTTTCTCTGGATGTGGATAGCAATTTTAATTGTGAGTCTTTTGGAGTTGTCTTAGTTTAGATCCTTGTATTGCTGGGAAGGGTTAAGTTTATCAATATTAATCATTGCACAACGTGGCTGTTACTGTGTACAATGTTCTACTGGTTCTGCTCACTTCACTCAGCATCAGTTCATATAAGTCCTTCTAGGTTTTTCTGTAGTCCACCTGCTCATCATTTCTTACAGCACAATAGTATTCCATTATATTAATATACCACTTGTTCAGCCATTCCCCAATTGATGGGCATCCTCTCAATTTCCAGTTCTTTGATACCATAAAAAGAACTGCTATAAATATTTTTGTGCATGTAGGTCCTTTCCCCATTTTTATGATCTCTTTGGGATACAGACCTAGAAGAAGTATTGCTGGGTCAAAGGGTATGCACAATTTTATAGCTGTTTGGGCATAGTTCCAAATTGCTCCCCAGAATGATTGGATCAGTTCACAACTCCATCAACAATACATTAGTGTTCCAATTTTCCCATACCTTCTCTAACATTTATCATTTCCATGTTTTGTCATGTTAGGCAATCTGATAGGTGTGATGTAGTTCCTCAGAGTCGTTTTGATTTGCATTTCTCTAATCAACAGTAATTTAGAACATTTTTTCATATGACTATAGATAGCTTTAATTTTTTCCTCTGAAAACTCTAAGCAGCCTTTTTTAAGAATCCCACTGCTCACCTTCTGGCATGAGGAAGGGGCTAGAAAAGGTGTCCTAAAAATTACCTGCCTCACTTATTTGCTTGCTGTGGCAGGCAGGGATCCCACCCTGGTGGTCAAAACACACAAAAATGTACAAAAAGTTTTGTGAAGATCATTCCACTCACTATGGGTACATGGAATGTGTGCATGCTTATGGACAACACGAAATCCAGTAAGACCTGAAAGATGAACAACTCTTGTTGTGAGAGAACTTGGCAAGTATTGCATCCAAATAACAGCCCTAAGTGAAACGAGGCTGGCAAATGAAGCCCAGCTTACTAAAGTGGGAGCTGGATACACATTTTTTTCTGGAGTGGCCACAGTGAAGGAGAGCATTGTGAAGCTGGTGTAGTTTTTGCATTCAGAACTAATCTAGTCAACAAGCCTGTATGCCTACCAAAAGAAGTGAATGACAGACTCATGACAATGCAATTGCCACTTGCATGAAAGTACACACTACCATCATTAGTGCTTATGCTCCCACCATGATAACTTGATGAAGTCAAAGAAAATTTTTATGAAGACCCTCACCAATGATATGCTGAAAGAAGACAAACTTGTAACTCTGGGTGACTTTAATGCCAGAGTAGGCGCTGACTATCAGACATAGTCTTCTGACAACAACCATACAAATGAGGAAACTGATGCAAGCAGGGTTAAGTGACTTGACCAGGGTCACATATCTAATAAATGTCTGAGACTGGATTTGAACTCAGAAAGAGGAGTTTTTCTCTCTTTAGGCCCAGAACTCTATCCACTGCTGCACCTAGTTGTCCCAGGATTCCCCTAGTACAGTTCTCATTCAGCACTGAATTGGGATGATAGGAATTGCCTGGTCCCTCTTTCTCTGGAATCAGTTGGTATTTTAATCCCTAAATGTGAAATGGGAGGGGAATTGAGAGGTGGGATGGAAATGTAAAAGTAAAATGTAAAACTACTTTTCAATCATTTGTCATTCTTCTTCTTTTTTCTACTTTTCTTTCAGATTGCCTTTAAACACTGTCATGAAGACACAACTATTATTAAGAGTTCCAGATTCTAGTCAATATGACTTTTCTTTAGTAAGTGAAAATGAGCATCTCAAAGATTAGTTACTGAGGATGATGTTGAATCATTACCCAGATAGTTACATAATTTCTTACTCCCCCCTACCTTTTCTCATAATTTCACAATCCCTTCTTACTGCAGGAGTATTCAGCAACACCTAAGTTTTTTCTTCTTCTCCTCCTCCAACTCTCAATTAAAGATCCTTGGTCTAAAATGAATAGACATATATCTGAGCCTTTCTGAAATTTCAAATATAGATGAAACAGTAAGTTTCTACTTCACTGAGACCTTTCCCTACATGTTTTGTCCTTTCTCATAGGCTTTGTCCCTCCTTTAATAGACTCTGCTTCTGGTTCCATGATAATCTGAAGGGGGAAATAGTTGGCACCTGAGCTAAAGAAGGTTTAAAGCTGTCAATATTTTTTGACTGTCCCCTTGGACTATAAAAGAGCGGTCTGGATTATCTCCTAATGCTGGCAATTAATTGGTAGATTTGGAATAGCTAAGAAACCATATGGATGAATAGTTAGTATTTATATTGTTAATATTTATACAGGGTGTTCACAAAATTTGAGACTTAGTGCTTTAAGGTGTGCAAAGTGCCACATATGTGTTATCTCATTTGATCCTCACAACCACTTTGGGAAGTAGGTGCTATTATAATCCCCATTTTACACACGAGAAAAACGGAGGCTGTCAGAAGTTAAATGACTTGTCCAGAATTCCAGCTAGTAAGTGTCTGAGTCACGATTTGAACTCAGGTCTTTATGCCTTCATATACTGCACTCTTACTCACTATACCTTCTAGATAAATGGAGTGAAAACGTTTGGGTTAAAAAAAAGGAGAGAAAAGGTTGTGGGTGGAAATGTGTTACTTACTGTATCCAGTAAGGCTGGTTACAGATCCTTAGTAGGTTGTGAAGGGGAAATGGATTAGAGCAGATGTCGTGTGTGTGTGTGTGTGTGTGTGTGTGTGTGTGTGTGTGTGTGACCAGTGAGGTGGAGTGCATGTTTGAGTTCTATTGTTCTTTCTATGGAGCAATTCCAGTTCTGGGGATGGGAATGAAAGATCCCTGTCAAGTGTATATCTGAATAGCACAATTTTGAGCCTCTAGTTAGTACACCTGGGAAGAGAGGCCTTCAGGCGGTGGTAGGGTGATGAAAGTAGAACCAGATCATCAGAATGTGCATGGTTCCTTAACACTTGAATTGAAATGTCATATTATATACTTTATTTTTCATTATGCAATAGCATTCCAAACAGGAAAAACTGCACTAAGGATTATCTCAGACATGTGACCCAGCTTGGGGGTGATGACACATATTTTAGCAAAAGCAAAATTCCAAACAGTTGTGATTCTTACCTTACCCTGAATCATCCAGCATGTGCACACAAGCACACAAAATAGGGCAACAAACCAGTCTCCTGAGATACAGACTAGATGAAGTCCATAACATTAATAATATTTATGGATCATATTTTTCCTGAAAGGGAAAAAATAGCCTCCTATCCTTTCATTCTTTATCCCAATAGGAGTTTTAGGACCCATGATATCTACCATAAACTCCTCACATATCAACTCCCAAACTCTATACTGGCTATCTCAGATGCCTCCTATCCAAATGTCAAAGCCCATAGCCTGTATGTATTATTATAAATCATATAGTTTTATAAGGATTGTTGCAAAAAAAGCCCATAAGTTTCTAGGTGCTTTCCACCTGGATTCTGAGTTCTTGAGGTTGGCTCATCTTTATAGGGCCAGAAGGATGAGCTCAATTCAGATATGGAACTAGATTTGAGGGAAAATTTGCTGGCACCATATAGCAATCCCACAATAACAGGGATGATGGATATGAATGAAAAATCTAAAAGCTGAACCTCAGGAAAGGAGCTGAGATTTTGCTTCTATTTTTAGCCCAGACCCAGGCAAACTTCATGTTTCATCTGAAGGAGGAGATGGAGGTGGGGAGGGGGAGCAGACTTAGGCTCTCTATTTTTCAGTATTTTACATCTTTCACAGAGAAAAAAAATATGAGAATTCTGTTTCAAGGGCAACAATAAACCCATGCAAAGGCTCATGGAAAATGGCAAGGTTACTAAGAAGAAAGGCAGAGTGCTATAGTGGAAAGAGCCCCAAATTCAGAATTACAGAATTTGTATTCAAATCTTGACTTTTCTACTAACTACTTGTAAGACCTATTATAAAACATCTAGCCTCTTTGGGATTCAAATTCCTCATCTCTAAAATGAGGTTAAACCAGGTGTTTTCTAAGGTCCCTTTAACTTTTTCAGTCCTCACAGTGCTAATCTCCCCATCAGCCTTAGATTTTCCCTTTCCAAGTTTCAGAAAAAAATGGAGACAGAAGCACTAAAAACTAACCAATGAAGAAGAGAGTTGTGAAGAAAGAATTCATCCATCTAATGCAATTCCACATTTTGTCTTCATAAACAGCAAGAAAGTTCTAGAGTGTATAGACTGACAGGCTATTGAATTACATGTTGCATCCTTTGCTTAGCTTCTGCCATTTTGCGTCCACTGATTAACATCCTTCATATCGGGCAATTTCTCTGTCAGTTTTTTTTTTCTTTCTTTTCTATCACATCATTGTATGTGATAAAGTAGATTGTCTAGTGTTGACTGCGGGCCTGTCTACAGGGCCAGTCACATTCAGTTTATTTCTACTGAAATGTATATTATTTAAATTATTCTTGAGGGAGGCAATGGGGCCTAAGTATAGAGTGCTGTCCTAAGGGTAAGGAAGCCTTCTAGTTCAGCTCTTGCCTCTAACACAAACTAGCTGGGTGACCTTGGGTAACTCAACTTGTTAGAATCTCTCACAACTCTCCAAGACAGAAAGTCTCAGAGGAATTACTGTATTATCAGTGGGTGGAGTTTTTAAATTAGAAATTCCTTATCCTGATGAAATTCCCCTCCCCAGGAAATTATTGGTATTTATCTTTTTAGTTTCATATTGAAGTAAGACTCTCAGGGACAGCTATTTTGAGAATAGGTTCATCTGTTATTGCTGTTATCAGTACTGCAGTGATATTATTGTCTTCTGCTTTTTTTTAAAAACATTACATCTTTTTTAAAAATAGCATTTTATTTTTTTCCCAATTACATGTCAAGACAATTTTTAGCATTCATTTTTTACAAGATTTTGAGTTCCACATTTTTCTCTCTCCCCTCCCCTCTTCCTAAAATAGCAGGCAATTTGATATAGGTTTTATGCATGTGCTATCATGTAAAACATATTAGTCACAGTTGTGAAACAAGCAACAGATCAAGAGGGAAAAAAAAGCCATGATAAAGAATAAAGTAAGTGAAAAAAATATGCTTCAATCTGTATTCAGAGTCCACCAGTTCTTTATGTGGATGTGGATAGCTTTTTCCTTTGTGAGTCCTTTGTACTTGTCTTGTCATTGTACAACTTATCATTGTGTTATTGAGAAGAGCTGAGTCATTCATAGTTGATCATCACACAATGTTGCTGATACCGTGAACAATGGTTTCCTGGTTCTGCTCATTTCACTTTGTGTCAATTTGTACAAATTTTCCAAGTTTTTCGGAAATCTGCCTGTTCATCATTTCTTATGGAACTATAGTATTCCATTACAGCTTGTGCTGTATTCCCCATGTGATGGGAATCCTCTCAATTTCCAATATTTTGCCACCATGAAAAGGTCTGCTATAAACATTTTTGTACATGTAGGTCCTTTCCCCTTTTTTATAATCTCTTTGGGATACAGACCCAATAGTGATATTGCTAAAGGATATACACAGTTTGGTTGCTCTTTGGGCATAGTTCCAAATTGTTCTCCAGAATGTTGGATCATAACTCCACCAACTCCACCAATGGCGCGTTAGTGTCCTGATTTTCCCACATCCTCGCCAACACTTATCATTTTCTTTTTTTTTGTCACATTAGCCAGTCTGAGAGGTATGAGGTGGTACTTCAGTGTTGTTTTAATTTGCATTTCTCTAATCAAAAATGTTTTAGAGCACTTCTTCATTTGCCTATAGATAGCTTTGATTTCTTCATCTGTATATTTCCATTTATCAATTGGGGAATGGCTTGCATTCTTGTAAATTTGACTCAGTTCTCTATATATTTGAAAAATGAAGCCTTTATCACTGGCACATAGTAAACTCTTAATAAATGCTTGTTGCCTTGTCTTTGCATAGTATATAGTCTCATTTGATCCTCATAACAACCCTGTGATGTAAGTGTTATTATATTTCCGTTTTACAGATAAGGAATCAGAGGCCCTGAGAGATGGTGTCCAGAGTTACATAGCCAGTTAGTATCTGAAGTAGGGCTTGAACCTAGAGATCTGCAATTTTTTTGGATATTTATAAAGAACTCTCATACATGAAGAGGTTGGCAAACTACTGCCCCTCTCCATGTTTTACCTACTTGAACATTTTGCTCGGGATGGATCCTGTTGTTTCTATTCTCAGCCCTAGAGTTGAGTTAGATTTGTAGATTAAAAAAAAAAGTAGATGGTAGATATACCAAAAAGTCAGCTGAGACCTTGCCCCTAGTTTGTAGAATTAAACTGAATTGAATTCTGGTATCCATTTTCAATTATCTCACGAGATTAGAAAACATTTATTCATACCTTGCTGTCCTTCATCAACATTTTTGGTTCTCTCAGATTGTGATGGAATGTTCGACTGCAGGCTACACATTTCCTAGGAAAAAGCACAGCAATGTCATTTTTCTATGGTTCTGGTTGGAAGGGGTTTAAGTTGTAGTTAAGCACAAAGTATTGATTTTATATCATTACAACATTTCTAACAGTTCAGGCTCATCTCTTTGCTGTTCTTGGTTATTGTTCACATATTCTGTTGTATTCAGCAGTGTTGTAGTATTCACAGGAGAGTTTTAAAACTAGGGGGAAAATCCATACCAACACAGAAGAATTCCACACAAAACCACCAAAGCATCTTTGTCTTCTCAGCCATCTGGAATTCCCCTATGAGCTTGGGATGAACTGCCAGATCAAGGTCTGGGCCCTGGATGTTTTCCAGATTCTCTGAGCAGATTGCATTTTCTGTTGCTGGGAGGCAGTGTCATGGGGTTGACTTCCCCCTCTATTATCTCTGGCTTCTGCACAGCCTCATTTGCTCCTAGCCATTAAGGAGAGAGATGTCAGATACTTTAAAAGGAAAAAAACAAACTGCTTTCACAACCATTGCATGCTTGAGTGTGAAAGCTTTGTTCTTGGATTCCAGGATTTGTGTCTAGGCAGGATTACAACACCTTTTCATTTTGCTTCCTTATTCTCTATTTCCAGTGATTGGCAGAGGTAATAGAGACAGGGGATTTGCAGAGACTTGAAAGGGCTCACTGAATAGGCTGTTGAATACTGGAAGAACATAGAGCTAGGTACAGATTTTAGATATTCCAATACATACCTGGGGATCTAAACATAACATGCATATATAAAGCATGTCCCAAAAGTCTTAGTGAAGTTTTAAGCTTTAATAGCAAACTACCTCTGAGAACAGAAGTGGTAGGTACTCTCTTTTGAGCTTTAATAGTTTAAAACTACACTAAAACTTTTGGGACACTTTGTCTGTCTATTGTAATGGATTTGGCACATATTCAGATCACTTAAGATGGGGGCAACCATGTAGGAAATTCCAGGCATCTGTTTTGGGAAGATAGGAGGACTGATGAAGGCTGGACATTCTGTGTTAGCTTACCATATATTTGGGAACCTCCTTTTCCAAATCGTCTGTATGTCTGGAAAACTATCTGATCTAGACAATCTCTCTCTCTCTCTCTCTCTTTTTTCTTTCCTAGGGCATTCAGGGTTGAAGGATTCATTTGCTTCCAGCAAGTGACATCACAGAGTCATGGAAAGGGCCTGAAGACCATTTCCCCTTTCCCCTCCTTTTAGGTTATGTAGTGGCTCTGAGAAATGTATTTGAGATTTTTATTTGTTTTGTTTGTCTTTTCAGTTCCAGGTGCAAGAAGTGAAGTCCTTGACCCAAGAGTTAGACCATGGTGTCCTTGGAGCCCAAGATTCTAGGCCAGATGTTGTAGCTGGCCAAGTAGGGAAACCTGGAGAAGCCAGTGCCCTGAAAAGTGGGTGGGGGTGGGGGAAACCTTGGACTTGGAACTTGGTGGAACTAATGCTATGGGGCGAATTGTGAGTTTACCCTTCCTCCCCTTCCCAGACACCAAGGTGGTGAAGGGGCAATTATGCCGTTGGGGTATTGGGAAAAATTTTGATTTTGCTTTATTTTTGATGTAAATATTCCTTTGTAATAGCTAACCTGATATAAGGAGCTCAATGAGGCACTAACCACTGGCCCTTAAAACAGGGGAGAACACAATGGTGGGAGTTCTGCCACAATCAGTGGCAGAGACAATTACCCTCCCCCTCTCTTTGGGTACCAGAGAATCCTGGGGGAGGAGGAGTTCTGGGTCAGGGACTCCACTCCCTGCACCTAAGGTTTACAAAGTGTCTTAAAAATATTATCTCGTTTCATCCTCTTGACAGCCGTGGGAAGTAGGAAGGAAACAAGTGTTTATCAAACTCCTTCTATATGCCAGACACTTACTAAAGGCACTGTGAAAAGGACAAACAAAACAGACCCAAAACCCCAGACCCATTACTTAAGGCCACATGGTCAAAGGGGAGGGGGAGGTAGCCCTGAGGTTTCCTCAAAAGACCCCAAACCATTTTTTGGGGCCACATGGTCAAAAGGGAGGGGAAGTTGGTCCTCAGGCCTCCCTTAGAACGTGATACTACTTGTCCTGAGTGAAGGCACTCTTCACCCTTGGAAACCACAGGAATGCGAGAGACAGACTACCTCGCTCAGGTAGTTTTATAGATTGTAATCAGCAGCCAATGGAAGAAGGCTGGCTGTTACTAAATACACAGTAGGCCAACACAGAATGTCCATGCCTGCACCAGTCCTCCTGTCTCCCAGGAGCAGATTCCTGGCATATCCCATGTGGGTACCTCCATGTTAGGTGGTCTGGGCATAGGCCAAAGCCATCATACTATGATTCTACATTCATTTTTTGTAGGTCGAGGCTAGTGATTTTATAAGTGTAGGGAGCTCCTTGGTGAGGAACCCCCCTCTACCAACACGGATCAGCTTATAATATTAGTGATTTGATTTGGGGCACTGGATTGCCCAAAGTCACAAAGATAGTACTAGCGGTGGAACTTGAATTCAGGTCTTCCATAGTCTTAGATCAGCTCTTTAAATGTGTTAATACAATAGAAAAACTCTAGAAAAGAAAGATATCTTATTAATTTAACTAGTTATTCACATATTTTAGAAATGAACCTGTCTCTGAGTGCATTTTATCTTCTAATAATAATTAACTATGATGTGTCCTTATCCTGGGCCAGTGACATTTGGCCTGGTCAGCTGCCAAGGAAAGCTGCTGCCATACCAGGAAGCCAGATACTCCTTCTGTTACAGAGCTTTCCCTCAAAGCAAGAGGTGAGGGGAGAAATGAGCAGTCAGTGAACTAAATGAGCAGGCACAGGGTCCGTTCCCCCCGCCCCCGCAAGAAGGGCGCTAGAGACAAGGTCTCTAGTGGGTATGAAAAATGACTTGAGGGCCAGAGGGCTGAATGGTCTGTTGCTAACTATCATTAAAATGGTGAATGTAAGAAATACTTATAAAATATTATTTAGGCATTTGTGTATTTATCTGATTGACAATGGATTTGGATGGAATATATCTATATTTCATATAGATATATTCTATATCACATATAGAATATAACCTATATAGTCTTTCATATAGAATATAGAATACATATTCTATATCATATACAGTGCATATTTTATATATGATATAGAATATAGATGGAATAAATGCATATATACAAATATAAAGATAACATATAATGCTTCAAGGTATATGACAAGTTTTACAACTATTATCTCATTTGATCCTTACAACAACTCTTTGATATATGCACTATCATTATCCCCAATTTATAGATGAGAAAACTGAGGAAGACAGAATTTAAGTAACTTGCTCAGGGTCACTGCATTTGATTAAGTGTCTAAGGATTTGAACTCAAGTTTTCCAGACCTGAGTTTAGAAACCTGGGAGACCAGGACTCTATCCACTAGCTGATACATATAGGTTTGCACATACAGAGACATAATTACATGGGCATTACATCATACATATATGTACATCAAAACCTAGCTTATCCATGACCTTTGTAGACTGAGTTGTTCTGGATAACTGAATTTTCTGGGTAATAGAGGGTTTACTTTTTAGCCACTAATTTATATTTCAGTATTTTTTGACAAAAACATTTCTAAAATGAATTAACATACCTCCCTGTCTTTTATTCACAGTGTACTGATCATAATTTAACCTTTTCCCAACCATTCATAGTTTTCAAGACTACCATGTGAGAGAATGTGAGGAGGGACAGTTACATGCTGTTTTTTGGGTTCTCAGTGCCTGGCACAGTGTCTGGCATGTAGCAAAAACTTAAAAAATGATTGCTTGTTGACTGCGCATTCATTATTGTACTGTATCATATTGTGACACACTGATGGTCCTAGTTGGATTTAAGATGCATGTGGGTACATAGGCTGGATGATAGTGCGGAAGGACTGACATCAGGGAGACACATTAAATAGATATTAATAATAACAAGAGCTAGCATTTATATAACACTCTAAGGATTACAAAGTGCCTTTAAAATGTCATCTCACTTTATCCTCATGACAAACCTAGGAAGTAGGAAGGAAACAAGCATTTTTCAAACTCCTTCTATATGCCAGGCATTGTGCTAAGTGCTAGAGCACTGAGGCTAAGTGACTTGCCCACATCACAGAGCTAATAAGGGTCTGAGGCTGGATTTGAATTCGGATCCTCTTGACTCCAGACCCAGCACTCTGTCTACTAGATTATCTAGTTCTTTTCTTTTTCCTGTAGTTCAAATGAGAGGTAATGAGCACTTCAAATTAGTGATGGCAGCTCTAATGGAAAGGAAGGAGCAGATGCAAGACACTTTAGGAAGAACTAACAACTAATTTTATGAGGTTTGGAAATGAGAGAGAAAAGGGGCCCAATTTGAGATCTGAATGAGGAGAGTGAACAGAATCAAAGATGACAGATTTTGAGCTGTGGCCACTGGGAGAATGCCATTACTGTTAATGAAAATAGGGAATTCAAGGGAAGGAATAGGTTGGGGGATGATCTGAGATGGAATAGAGATGATGAGTTTAGTTTGGAACATGTTGAGTTTGAAGCACTGGAAGAACACTCAAGGAGGTGATATCCAATGTGTGATAGGAAATTTGGTTTTATTTTTTTTTCTGCAACATACCAGATAGGTGATGTTATTTTGAATGTCGGCATGAGTGTTTGTGTGTTATGTCTATTATCTATCTATCTATCTATCTATCTATCTATCTATCTATCTATCTAT